>NC_139968.1:5576774-5814274 GCF_963993115.1 Abramis brama | reverse complement strand
CTGAAGGCGTAATAAATTACAGAAATGATGATGAGGAAGAAGATGATTGACAATCAGGGAAGGGTTACAAAGCTATTTCCAGGGTTCTGGAACACCACAGAACCATAGTGACATCCATTATCCTAACCCTAACCCGAACCCGAACCCGAACCTAACCATAAGCCTAACCATAGTGACATCCATAACCCTAACTTGGACCAGAACTGGCTGAGCTTCTAACATTCCTCTAAAAGTACATAAAGGACTCATCCAGCAAGTTTCAAGAGCCAAGGACAGCATCCGAGGAACTGCAGGATTCTCTCCTTTCAGTAGAGGTCAGTGTTCACAAAGACACAAGGAAGAGTGGTAATGCTGAGGAACATTTAAGCTCGTCTGAATCTTGCCAAAAACACACCTTGATGATCTTCAAAACTTCTGAGAGAATGTTCTGCTATTCAAAAGTGGATCTGTTTACATCTGGCGACAACAAACCCAGGATTTCACAAAAAGAACATCATACATACAGTCATGCGATAGTGTAATGGCATGAAGATGATTTGCTGCTCCAGGGAAACTTGACATCATTCAAAGAAACGTTAGTTTAGCCAATTGCTCTTTCTGTGAGGACATGTTCTCCCCATGTTGGTGCGGAGGAACACCAGCAATGCACATTTTCAAACTCTTCCAACTCAAACACACCTGACTCAACTCATCAGCTCATTAGAAGAGACTCCAAGACATGAATGAATGCATCAGATAAAGGAGACATCCCAAAATGTGTGTTGTTGGTGTTCCTCCAGGAACAGGGCTGGGAAACACTGGGATGTGCTCTAGCATCCTGTGACCCCACATAGAAGAAGTTGTTTGGAAGATGGATGGATGAATTTCACTCTCTACCAGAAAATACTAAAAGGAGAATTTCATCAGTCTGAGAAACGCAAGTGCAATCATCCAAATCAATTCACATTTATTTGTAAAGTGCTTCACAATACATGTTGTTTCAAAGCAACTTTACAGAAAATGCATGTGTTAAGAGTGATCTGTTATCAGAGGTGACTGTGGCCAAGTTATGAATTTCAGAAATGTACATGTACAAATCACACAGTTAGCTAATAATGCATTCATTTAAACAATGTATTAATTTAAGGCAGAAAGAATGAGCTCATTTAAGTAATGAATACATGTCTGTTAACAAATGATTAGGATATATAGAAAAATGTAGCATTGGTGCATGTTGATTCAGAGCTTGCTTCATCTGAAGTCTTCACAGGAGACTTCAATAATCCAAAGCATAGGAGTAAACATGCCTCTGAATATCTCGTCCGAGACTGAACCTGATTGAGATGCAGGATTTACAGGCAGTTCATGCTGAAATAAACCTCCATTGAGGCTGAACTAAAGCTGGTCTGAAAGGAAGAGCGCCTCCTCAGCGATGTGGAAGACTGAGCTCCGGTTCTCCGGCGCATTTGGATCTGCTTTTTGCTGCTAAAGTTGGCACAACCAGTTATTAAGATTATGGGGCAATACTATACTGTAGGGATTGAAAATATGAAACTGTTAAGTTTGATTTATACACAAAAACACATGAAATCAGGATGGGGACTAAATACCTTTTCACAGATCTGTAAACTAAAGAGTTCGTGCTCACGTACTCAGTGTTGCTTATGTTTGGAGAGAAATCTCCCAGCTAGCAAAAAGTCGTCTATTAAACGTTGAATAGACGTAAATCTTCAACGTCTAACATTGAAAACAGGTCGATCTTCAACGTCTTGATGGAATATGTAAAACTCTTTACATTTATTTGAAATAATAATGAACATGGTTTGGTAGTTTGTGTTTCTCCGTTATTTTAGCATGTATAACAGACTTATCCTGTCTTAGATGATCAGTTGAAAACATGTAGTCAAACAGTCCGGCCGAAACTACTTAGTTGAAATCACGTCGTAAACCAGTCCAAGGCAGACCGACTTATTTTCAACCATATTTTAAGGTTGAAAGACGGTAATTGTTTACTGGGCTATGTCTATAAAACACATACCAAGAGGAGACCACACCAACACATACCAACAAGGCTTTGTGCAAGTGTACAGTGTGACACAGCTTTAAGTTTGAGAGATTATTGCTGCAACGGGGATAATGAGGCTTACAGCAAACACTTCCCAGGGGATTTCTTGCATTATTAATACTGCAAATGCTCAAACCCAAAAATGTGAAATTATTACCCACAAATTTAACAAAACAGACAAAAGTAGCCTACTCTAAAACGAACCGAAACCTATGTATTTATTGAAGGGAATATTACAGAGTTTATAAGTATATAAAACAACATTCATCAACTGTTCTTCTATTACTCTCAGTATTTAAATAATTTACAAAACAGCTTCCTGTACAAAACGACCAGAACTCATACAAAAATACTTTTATATTTTAGCAAAAAATGCATAATGCAGCTAGTATACAATACAAATGTTTGTTCTATACAGAAAACATGCGCTGCCTCAGTCCGGGGTCGGGGAAGCGCTCGGGCCTCAAGCGTTCAGGCTGTACTCCTGCTTGTAGCAGCAGGGCCGGCACACGGCGTTCACCAGGCCGCTGATGAGCTGCAGGACACAGATGAGGAACTCCAGCGCACTGAGACCCAGCAGGATCGACAGCAGCGTCACGTTCCACTCCACCACGCTTGCCGGCTGAATGCAGTCTGACCATCTCTCTCGATCCAGCAGATACCTGGAGAAATCAAGGAACCGAGTTCAGGATAACACTTCAGAATACTGTTCCGTCGTTAATGAATAACTACACAGGGACAAATGAGTAACGCACTATTATTACATGGCTTGGTTGAATTCTAATGTAGAATGCGGTGTGTTATTTCTTGATAACCGCTGCTAAGTATAACACACCGTTGCCATGAAAAACAGAGCGTTGCTATTGACGCAGGATTCTAACCGTAGAGACGGAACGGACTATTTTCTTTAGCGGAAGCAATACAATCATTTTTAAATCAATACACTTCTTTTTAAATCAATATTTTGTGTCAAATTATTGATTTATTTGGTGGGTAGCCATGTAATAAGCGGGATAATGTAGAGCGAGGCGGTTGTTATAGCGAATACATCCCCGACAGGCTGATCGGGACCCTGAGGCGAAGCAGAGTCGTCTGAAGGCCAAGTCCACACTAATACGTTTTCGTTTGAAAACGTATATTTTTCTCTCCGTTTTGGCCTTCCGTCCACACTGAGACGGCGTTTTTATTGATGAAAACGAAGCGTTTTTGAAAACACTCCAAAGCGGATACATTTGAAAACGCCGTTTCCCGTTGTAGTGTGGACTGTGAAACTGGTGGTATTTAAAAACAGTGACGTAAATTTAGTCATGTGACGCATATTGTACCAATAGATATTCATGTTTATACCGGTGCTGTGCATGTTATGTGCTATTCACGTTCACATTGTTGCTAAAAATATTCTACATTGCACACTCTTCATATCACAGTTCTGCAAAGATGACAGAATTTACTCACATTTGCTGTCCTGCGGCAATACATGAGAGCAGTCGCGTTTTAGACCAAACATATGGTGACTGCGTGCGACCTGGACGCATCAGTGAATGGTGAGATATTTTACTAAATAAAATGATCCTGTCAGAAGAATTGTGCGATAGCGTGATTATTTATTTTTCCATCTGAATCATATCAGTGATCTTTTGTGGGGTTTTACACATGCGCAGTAAAGGTGAATTTAGCGTTTTCAGGCGTTTTTCAAAAGTTTCTCATCCACACTGAAACGTCCGAAAACGCCTGAAAACGTTAGTGTGGACGGAGAGTGTTTATAAACGAAAACGCCATTTTCAAATGTATCCGGATTAATGTAGACGTTCTAGCCTTACTTAACATTCTAGTAACTATACAATTTTTTTCATACCTCACTAAGAACTACTATATACAGGTTCATAATTAACATGAATAATGCATAATTTATGATAAAAGGTAATAATGGTAACCCAGTAGTAATGACTACTGTTACACCTTCTAAAGGAACTACTGGTTATTTGGATCAGTATTCTAAAGTGAAGATCATGGGAACACACTAGTAATGACTAAAGTGTTGCCAAATCCATCGACAGGAATTACTGTTCAAAATCTTACAAAAATCTCAAAAGCTATTTTAGGTAGTTTTCATGTTTTTCACTTTAGAATACTGATCCAAATAATTATTAGTTCCTGTAGTAACACTTGAGTCATTTCTAGTGGGTTACCATTACCTTTTATTATAAATTATGCATTATTCATGTTAATTATGAACCTGTATATAGTAGTTCTCAGTGAGGTATGAAACAAATCAAGCGTAGCGTCAGTTCTGGCCGGTCACGTTAGTCAAGCTCGCATCAGTGACTCTCAGCTGATCCACGTCTACCTATAGGACTACGACGCCTATCATTGTATTCATATATCAGCTCCTTCAGTATTATCAGGAGCTATCGCGTTTCTCAGGAGTGAATTACCCTCCTCCCTCCCCAGCTCCACCTGTCCTCAGTCAGGATTTGGCTTTCTGAGTCCCCTTGAATCAGAATAAATTCTCGAATTATGTTGTACTTTAAAATCTTGAATTAATGACATCTGCAACACATTCATGTTGGTTCTGTTCTGTTTCCCCTGAGGGGGGTTATTGCTCTTATCCATGCTAGGCTTCATGGATGCGCAGGGAGTTCTCACCCAGAACAGAACCATACCGCCAGTCCAAACTGTATGCTAATTTTCAATCGTATTTGACGGTAGTGGTCCTGACAGAAATAGTAGTTACTGATTAGCTAATAGTGAACTACCACATTCAACAGCGCTATTACTTACTAATGTGTTAATCAGAGTTTCTTGTTAGTTAATAGTAGTTACTAGAATGTTAATAGTGCGTTACTCATTTGTTCCTGTGTAGTCATTCATTAATGAATGAACAGTATTCTAAAGTGTTACCGAGTTCAGGACTTTTTCCTAATGAAGTCACCATCAATGCATATCAAAAAGAAAGAGAAAAAGAGCTCACTGTCCCCCTCCGGCCTTAAAAGGAGATTCCCATCCCTTTGGAGAAGTGAAGCAGTACGGCCCCTTCAGGAGCGACACAGCGGAGATCAGGAAGCAGAACCCAGATCCGGCGAGCCCCACCAGAGCCGCTAACACCGAACCACACATCTACACACACACACAGTGTGAAACTGATGAATCTGGCTGACCAAGGGTGTGTTTCCCGTACAGCGATGTAACTCGCTGCTTTACTACTGTAGTACGACGCATCGTTGGAGAAATCAACTAGCTAGTCAAGACTGTTTCCCGAAACCGTACTGTAGCAAATTGGTCGTTCAACCACGTTGGTTAATGATGACAGGCAGGTGTTGGAGTAATAACTACTTTTAATGAATCTGTTTGAGATCGAATTAACGCTAGATGTTTTACTATAAATTACAGACATGACATCTGACGACTAATTCTCATGTTTCTCAGTTATTTTGCTTTATTTCCATATTCAGTCATAGGCTCGTTCTTACGTACTTGAGCCCGTTCACGCACAAAATGACGCTTTAAACATAAATTACATTTGTATGTATTCTAAATAAAAGATATAGATTGCACTGAATGTCAGCTTGCTTATTTTGCTCAAGATAAGGATTTATTAAGTCCACATGTCATGCAAACAAGAAACTATGCTTCTAACCACAGGTCAAGAGCTGTCGCTCCATACACACAACTTTGTGATGCTGTTTGCAAATTTTCTTTGAGAACTATGGCTTCAGGAAACACCAACTCGTTGAACCATGATGATAACGACAGAACTTGCGACCATAGTTTTGGGAAACACACCCCTGTACAGCATGTCCTTGAGTTATAGCTCAAATCAGGGCCACGACCCCCTTCCCAACACTCACCGCACAATTCTCTGTCCCACAGGAATCCACACACTTCCCCATTCCCAGAAACACGCAGGCCGGGATCAGCACCTGGATGTGGACAAGCAGTTTTCAATACAGTTCAACCGGCTACTTGAGTAATTGAACCTCAATTACTGCATTTTACTTCTGACACCAATTCAACAAGAATGGAACATTTTATCTGAGACTGTGAAAAGTGGTTTGGTAATGTCAGGAAAAAGGAAAATTGTGTTGGATGTGGAGCAATGGCATTTTGATGAAAGATTATGAAGATATCGTCGACAAGGAACTAGGGTTGTACAACGCTATCCCACGAACAATTCATACGAATTTGTACAATTAGTCTAAACCCCAGTGATGGGTAGGATTAGGGGCGGGGTCAGGGCTAGGTCATTCGTACGAATTCATACCAATCAACTCGTAAAATATGTGCGATTTAGCAAAAATAGTATGAATTCGTACAAATTAGCCACCTCGTAAAATACGTACGAATTGCCATGAGATCGGGTTGGGTTGTAACAATATATCGTGTCACATTATATCGCAATACAAAAGTGCAACAATAATGTGTCCGCTGCAAATCTGTATACGCAACAAATGAAGATATTAGAAGACATGTTTATCGTAAGAGTTTTATATATAATCATGCAATTTCAATCAACATTACATTTTTTGTTAACTTTTGATCATTTGTCTTGGAGTATCGAAATAATATTGTATCTTGAGTTCAGTATTGTGATATGTATCGAATCGTGATATGAGAGTACCTTTAAACCCCTAATGCGATTGGTATATTGGCAAACATATTGGTTATCTGAAGATTTTGACCCAGTACTTGTACTTCAGCTTAAGCTTAAAGTCCACATGAAATCAAAATTGACCATATTTACTTTGTTTGCCTAAATTGATCGTTTTGTGGTGAACAATTCATCCATGCAAGTCAATCCACACAAAAACATTTTTTGGCTTCGTAATCTTTAATCAAAATCTGAAAATGTTTAATCACTTAACCACTCCCCTCAAACCGTTAGTCTGTTATAAGTGAGAGATGGAGAGGAGGAGCGCTAGAGTAAAACCCTGCCCTCTGTTCAATATTCCTTTTCACTGGGAAATACGTCACAACACTGGAGAAAAGTCGTTTGCAACTTCCGGTTCACGCGGACTTTAATTCCATTACAAGTAAAGTTTTCATTACTTAGGTGTTTCATTGTTTCCTCAGATGTAGCCTATGTCTTATGTAATAAGGTCGCTTTATCCATTTATTTAAGTGTTAACTCATTATTTTCTCATCTAAGGTGTTCATTTTCAACCAAGAAATGCCCAGAAGCTTACTTTATAACTTTCATTCCAACCCAATCTTAGGAGAATTTGTACGTTTTGTGTGAGTCGCCCAAATTCACACAATCTGACCCATGCAAAAAATATGAAAAATGGGTAAAAGGTCGTCGGGTCCACCCCTAAACCCACCCTAAGTCTATCCTTCAAGGGGGCATGAGCAGAAACAGCTGAATTTGATTATGAATAAGTAATTGTGCGAATTCATCACCAATTTGCTAAATCAAAAAATACTTTCAAACTGTCTTGAGAGTGTGTTGCTCATCCCACACACTCAGCTGCACCGCTTTTGACCAAGAATATTCCCATTGACTTCTGTTTTATTATTACGCTTATTTACTACATCCTAAACTAAACCCTTACAGTTATTATATATTTATTGCCTCATTGCAGTGATTTTTCATTAGCCTAACTCGTATCCTATCTTAACCTCTCACCCAAACACTAACATTTACCATTTTTATATTTTAATTAAGACAATATGTAGTGTTTATTCAGTTTTTTTGCTCATGGGAAGAGAGTGTGTCTCCAGACACCTCAATCCACCAACACTATCCCACACAAGACAACATTTACACCAACACAAATCTGACACTCACCAGAAAACCACCTCCTCCGATCCCCATAAAGTACCAGACATATGTGCTCACATGACCCTCCTGAATGTATATCATCTTTCCGTCGGGAAAGAAGAGCAGGACGTTTGCCACGATGCAGCAAGTGGCGAGAGGGATGAGGGCGAATCCCAGAGACCTGGCAAAGCCCAGGGAACACATCTTCACACGCAGCGAGGGAAGGAGACTGTAATCCGGGACAGGGAACTAGGGTGGTGGATGGAGGAGTGGAGGGATTTTAAGAGACCCCCCCCCCTCCTCGTCCCCCATGAGCCGCTGTCCCGAGGAGGAGGAGGAGACAGGAAACAGCCTGACATTATACAGTGTGACCGCAAACTCTCTGACAGACCATATGATCCAGACACTGGGGGGACTTTGTTTTCCCACAAAAAAAAAAAAAAAATGTGTAGCTATTCAGAGATTCTATCAGATCTCAACCTAAACTGACATAGTTTAAATCACATTGAGATCTAGGTTTGCGGTTTTAACCTTGTGCTCAAGGTCGTGAAGCTACAAGGTACTTCTTAGAAAGAGAATCTAATGTTGTATTTCTACAAGTATCAGTTTCTTACAACAAGGCTCACGACATAGACGATAGATGGAGAGTTGACCTTGTTTTTGAAAAGTTTCTCATTGAACAAAGTGAAAAAGTGTCTTTATTAACAGATAGTAAAAGTTAGTATGATGTATTCATTGTAATTGTAATGTACACCACTGTTCAAAAGTAAGAGCATTTTTTTTTTATGTTTATTGTTACATTTTTTAATGTTTCACACCTGAAATCTCCTGTGAACGTCTGAGACAACATTGATATTTAGATGGGGATCATCTGCGGACTTTTGGTAATGGTGTAAAATCTTTATTAAGCCAGACCAACATGAAGTAACACAGGTCTTTCTTGTGATTCAGGATTAGACGCTGGTAATCAGGCTTTATGAATAAAGCAGCCTGTTATAAGGAAGTATTACTCTGCATTACGTAACTCATCAGTTTTCCACAGAGGATACAGACGCCCAGTGTTGTGTTGAGCTGTGCTTCCAGGGGCTCTGAGAACAAAAATAAACTGTTCTCAAGCATCTGTTGTACGACAAAAATGAATGTTGTAGACCGTCTTTATGAACTTCTTGTTCCTTTGATACTGGTCTAATATCAGTGAATACAGATTTAATACTTGAGAAGTTTAGTATATCATTCATGTAATGGTGGTTTATTAAAACTTTATTAAAACCATTAGTAAAACATTTTCATTTCTATGCATGTGAGTTAATAAGAGGTGAATAACTTCTGCTCATAACTTCTATTCCCTTTGTCAAAAAGAAGTAAACTTCAGCATACTTCATACCCTGTAATAAGTACCTATTGCAGACGTAATATACTTTAAAAGAACATACTTAAGTGTGAACTGAATGTAATGTTTTTAGACACTAAATTGCATTCAAGTCTAGATTAGTAATATTAAATGGGTAAGACTTTGGTATGGGAAACACATATTCACTATTAACTATGACTTCTGCCTCAATAAGCTCCTAATTTACTGCTTATTACTGCTATTATATAGTTGTTAAGTTTAGGTATTGGGTGGATTAAGGGACGTAGAATATGATCATGCAGAATAAGACATTAATATGTGTTTTATAAGTGCTAATAAACAGCCAATATGCAAGCTAATAAGCAACTAGTTAAAAGTGAGAACTGTTCCCCTACTAAAGTGTTACCATCAAATGCAATTAGCTGAACTAAGTGCCTTTTTGAACAACTTAAGTTGGACTTTATATGTAATTTTATAATAATTTCTTTTGTCTTTGAAATATGGTTAAAGTTACTGCTGAATGAACTGACAAGCACTTATGGTAAACTAAAATACCTTTATGTCATTTCTATTGAAACTTGTATATCATGTTTTTGGTCACACTTTAGTTTAGGGTCCAATTCTCACTATTAACTATTAACTAAGACTGTTTCCTCAATAAATTCATAATTACTGCTTATTAATAGTGAGTAAGGTAGTTGTTAAGTTTAGGTATCGGGTGATTAAGGGATGTAGAATATGATCATACGGAATAAGGCATTAATATGTGCTTTATAAGTACTAATAAACAGACAATATCCTAGTAATGTGCATTATAATAAGCAAATAGTGAGAATTGGATCCTAAACTAAAGTGTTACCATGTTTTTAATAAATTACGCCCATGCTTCTTTCTTTTACCACAGAGATGCATGACCCTCTGTAATAAAACAATCCGTTATGAATATGTCGTGAAGCAGTGCTTAAGCGTGTGAAAATCACTGTAACACGGCTGCTAAACAGCGGTAACAGAGACATAACAAAACACAACGTTCAATTAATAGATAAGCTTACTAGTAATCAATTATTCATTAAATCAACAACTGTACACTGTAAAAAATGTAACCGTGATTTTTACGGTAAAAAACCAGCAGCTGTGGTTGCCAGAACTTTACCGTCAAAAATACGGTAGCAACCCTTTATTGGTTTTACAGACTTAACTTAAAATTTACAGTAATAAACCGTATTTTATTATCTGATATACTGTGAATTTACCGTCCTATTGAAGTATTAATATCTGTTTTGTACCATTGTAATACACTGATAACCACCAATCACAGCAGTGATGATAGTCACATGATCAATCAAAGCTCATCACAAGCAGCTCTTCTACAAGAAAGTTAATACTATAGAAGCTGCACAGTGTCATTCACACAAACATTAAACACCATCACGGTAACACACATGAAATTTTAAAAATGCAATAAACATTAATTTAACAACATTAAATGTAACATAAAACCCTAATGTACATAACTGATTAGAAAAAATGAAGAAAACTATGAAGAAACATAGTTATTTCAACAAAAATAGATAAAATGTAAAGTGTCACACAGGGAATTGTGGGAATGTCAATTTACGTTTTTTCACTGTAAATTATACAATGAGTTGTTCTTTTTCACTTTCAAAAACTGTAAATTTAACGGTATTTTACAGTAAAATTACATTAAATGTACCATTAGATCTATCACAGTTATTTACCGTATATAGTACGGAAACTTTCTGTTAACCAATTAACAGTTTTTCACTGTAGCATTTTTACTAGCATTTTGTCTTTTACCGTTAAAATTACGATCATTTTTTACAGTGTATTACTTGATTTAATGAATAATTGAGTAAATTATCACTGTAAAAAAGTTACTGCCTCAGATTTTTAAGTACAATCAACTTGGATGTTTAAGTCATTTCAACTTAAATTACATTAAACTGACTTTTAAAAAATGAGTTGAAATGAGTTTAAAAAAATGAGAAACAAAATGACATAAAAACTTATTTTGAAGAGTGTAAAAACATATGCTTTCATAACGTATCGATCATTGTCAATGACTGTAGGAATGTATTCCCTTCAAACATGGCTCATTCAGTCAAAGTTTCCAGTCATAACTTTACATTTAATAAAACTGATTGAAATGTTTCTTCCTCACAGTCCTCTGGCAGGACATTTTTTGACCTTATAAACTTCCCTTTATGAGTGCAAATTAATCAGACTAATGGAGAAGAAAACAACGGAAGTGCAATGACTTGACTTCCTGATAAATGTAGCGAGTTTATTCTTATAGTTTGTCACTTCAGCCATGAGTTTCCTGAAGACACGCATTTGTCCCACCCCTGATTTCCTCTGTGGAGAATGAATAGGAGCAGATTCCAGCGTCCTGACACACGTCGAGAGCTTTTCTGCTGTGATCTCACCCATACTAATACATCCTTACATCAGCCGTATGCTGTGGCGTCATATGACCACTGGACAAGTGTGAGCGGTGAACTTATTAGACTTTAATGCCCAATGACATGAGAGAGCAGAAAAAAACTGAGTTATAACTATCATTCATTCATCAGACTGGAAGATGTGAAGGTCAGACTGAGCATTGTTAAATGGGACGGTCTAAGGAGGATTGTTCTTGTTGAAAGTTGCATTCAACTGTTTCAAAACCAAAACAGGGTTCAGAACCTGTCTAGATGAGTTAGGGTTTGGTTTTTGAACTTAATAAGCTATCTATAAAATCACATCTTAGTAAGATATGTCAACATTTGAACCAGCATTTGATTCCGTCTGTGTACTTGTCAAGACTGTTCTGGGTTTGGGTTTTTGAGTGAATTTACACTGTTTCCTGCTCATGTTTTCTTTGTCTTAGTTCATTAGTTGCCATGGTTACTGATTTGCCCTTGTGTGTTCCACCTGTGTCTTGTTAATGATCTCGTTTATGGTACGTTTACATGACAACGATGTGCTTAAAATTGAGAAGTTTTTCCTTTGAGTTTTCCGTGCACAGACGACACCATTGTCAAAACGATCCCAGTTCACACGGATCCGCGAAACGATCAAAAACGCTGTATTCTGCTGCCAGGCCAATAGATGGCGATGAAACACTATTGACTGAACACGTAATACACATGTGCATGACGTCATTGTCTTCAGAGATTTGCGTTTTTTGTTGTTTGACCGTTTTCAAAAGTTTGTGTTTTCAGGCCCCCAAAACACTGTTGTCGTGTAGATGAACGGCCAAAACGCATAAAAAGTTTTACGTTTTTTGTTGAAAACGGTGTCATGTAAACAGCCCCTAAGCTCATTGGTTGCCATGGTTTTTGATTTGCCCTCATGTGTTCCACCTGTGTCTTGTTAATGATCTTGTTTAGTCCCTTAGTGTTTCCCTCTGTATTATAGCCGTGTTTGTGTATTCTTTCTCAGATCTCGTCAAAGTATAGTAGTTGTTCTGTTAACCGTGTTTTTGTTTCATGAGAAGTGTTTTCTGAGTTTTGTTTTCATTTAAACTGCTTGCGAACAGATCCAGCCGTTTATATTCGACCCCTTGCTGACAGTACTATTATAATAATATATAAAAAATATAATATAATATAATATTACACTATTATATATTATTAAAAATATTATAATAATAAAATAAATATAATAAAAACATGTAATAATAATAATTGTTAATAATAATTAAGTAATAAGCCACTCAGGGCTGAATATCTCAGAGATAAAGTGTCTGCACAGCACATATAGAATGACCTTTTGTACTTTGTTGATTAATTGAATAGTTTAAATTAAAACTCAGCAAATAGTAGCACACTAAACTCAGCAGTGCAGTTGCTTTCACAGCAAGAAATGCATGCAGTGAATCCATATGTCCAACATAGTCTAAATTGTTATTGAAGCATCTGAGTTCACTAAAGTCCTAATTTAAAGACACACTTGGCTTGAAGACTGCGCGACACACACACACACACACACACACACACACACACACACACACACACACACACACACACACACACACACACACACACACTCCTGCTGTGTGACCCTCCTACAGCCGGCCAGTCCCACCACACATTCATGGTCACGGGCCGCCCCTCCTTCTGCCTGCGCTGTGCATTCCTGCTCATGTATTGACCAGTTCACCACTGGTGTTAGCAGAGAACATTCCCAGTCGACACATTCAGCTGTCATTGCGGAGCGGCAAAATGCTGAATCTGGCAAGAGTTTTGCAGAACAACATGCGTGTACTCTAAGAAGAAAAGATTCTTTATGGAACGTCAGACGCTTCTTTTTAGGGTTCCATCATGGGATAATTTTATGGATTTAGTTTGAATTAATGTTGTTTTTATTTTGATAACATTTGAATTAATGAAACACTGTATCCGCTAGAAAAAAATATTAATAACCAGTTAAAGATGAAAGTATATTTTTGGTATGAAGGGTTCTTTAAAACTGAGTTAAGAACTCTTGGGTTCTATAAAGAACCCAGTTGAAAAAATTCTAAGAGTGTACACAATTATAATTTAATCATAATAATAATAATATTTTTTTCCGCAATTTTGTAATGTAAATGCAAAGTATAGTTAAAGAGACTGTATTAAAGTGGGACCATGTAAATAAAAAAATCATTAATTTAGAATTTTTATTCCTATTCATGCCCTGGTATATGAAAAAAAATTCTCAAGTGAGCACACGTTTATCTTATAATGCCTTAAAGCCACACCGTGGACTTTGTGACCTAAAGAGTTGACGCATACGAGTTATTTTAAATGATTCCTCAGGCCAATATACAGCGTTTGACACTATTAACGCTCCGAGCGGGGCTGCCCTCTTGAAATACCGCCTATGTAAGTTTGGAGAAGACGGACCGTCGTTGGCCAGGTCATGTGACCTGGAGAACGTATCGCTTTACGGCCATCATGTGACCATAGGCTCTGATATACTCATGGAGCAGACTTTTGCGACAGTGCTGCGGCGCTTGTGGCCTCTAGGGGCGCTAGACGTGAAAGTTACAGGTCTAGCGCCCCTAGCGCCCGCAAAAGTTCCGCGGTGTGGCTTTAAAAAAACTTTATAAAAAATATATTGTCATTAAATATATAAAAATATTGTACATAAAATTGGAATCCATTGATTGTTTAAGTGAGTAAATTATAAATGAAGAATTGCAACATGGGCCATAAAATAATAAGTTACAATAAAAGTAAAATGAATGTCATCTAATTTTTTTGTGAAAATATCTCATATATTGTGTGTTATGATAACATGTTTATGGGTAATTCATGCTGTAAAGGTACACTGTGTAACTTTTGGCTCTCTAGCGGTTAAAACTGCATGCATTTTGCAGAAGAACATTGTTTTGGTTGTGCTTTGGCTCTGCGTGACTGCGGATGAATATGGTTCTTTCTCGTAACAAACAAAAAAAAGAGAGATTATCCTCCTGCTCATAAAACATTCACTACTAGGCGTCAGAGATATACTGTAACCAGTAAAGCTGAAGACGTTACTGTAGCTTTACCCATTAATAGACACGCTACTTCATAGCAAATAGATTCCAGCTCAGCGCTACAACAACCATAATGAGATGAGCCTTCACAATAGATAATGCTTTACAATCAACTCTATTAGAGAGCTGTATATGACAATTTATCTGTTCAATAAAACACCTGTTGAGAAATTTCTCACCTGTTTCTGAACTGTTGAGAAATAAAAACGCAGCGTCACTTTTACATTTCAAATCTCTCAGTTCTCGCTATCTCCTAAAGCCAAGTCGATGTTGATTCTTGTTCTATTACGAGCTCTTTCACTTTCTCTTTTTTTTTTTCAGCAGACTTTCCTCTGTTCGACGTTTGTTTAAACCAAGCGGCAACTTTCCCGCCTCTTTTGAATCCAACACTGAAGTGACTTAAACTGCAGTTCATCGACTGGCCACTAGAGACAGGCTGCAAAAGAGAGTCAATCCCATAGACTCCCATGTTAAAATGCCCAACTTTACAGCAGAAAAAAAATGTTTACCGCCTGGTACATAAAGTGGTTTTGGTCTATATAGCTAATTTTGCCCTTCATGACGACTGTGAGGGGGGTGAATGTTTTTTATAACTCATCCGTTTAAATTATATTAAGTCTTAAAGCTCTGCATAATTAAGGGCGTGGCCACTTGAGTGACAGGTGGATTGCTGCTGCTTCACTACTAGCCGTTTGTCTGCTGTCTGTTAGCGTCACGTCACCTCAGCTAATCCGCCGCTGTGCACATTTTCGTTTATCCACGAGTGATGCTGCCAAGATGGCGACGGCTCACTTTGGGCTTTAAAAATGCTCTTCAGAAACACTACGGCTGACGTCACGGACACTACGTCCATATTTGTTTACAGTCCATGGTTTAAACGGGTGATTCTCCGGAGTTTGGAGATTTAGTGGCTCCATGTCAACCTTTCTCACTCGTTGTGACAACTAACCTCTGCCACTCACACAGCCGGAGCAACTTTTCTGTATTTACAGACGAGACGAGAGTGACGTATGGACACAATTTCCTGTGAAAACTAGGTTTAAAGTATAAACACTTATAATAGGGCTGCCATTGTGAATCAGGGTAAGACAAAAACACATTTTGGAAGAAGGATTGATGATGTATTGACTAAAAGTTACAAAGATCAGAATATTAAATATGAACACAAAATCTGCCCTTTTTTTCCTTTTTACAGATCTATAAAGCAGTCAAGCAAACAGGAATTGTATTTAAATGTTTAATAGGTACGTAACTTTGTAACTTTTAGTCAATACATCATCAATCCTTCTTCCAAAATGTGTTTTTGTCTTACCCTGATTGTCCAATTGTCTGATAATCTCATCGTTTTGTTTGTTGTTTTTTTTGTTAATAATGAGGCACAATTCATACTTAGTGACTCCCTCTATATCTGTGTTCATATCTATGGAAGTATAACTGCGTCTGTCCAAACACACGTGTGGAATTCATTCTTAACTAGCTTGTTGAGTAATATCTGACGTGAGCGTAGGCTACTATCATTAGATACAGGTAATATACAGTCATATACTCTGAAGTGTGCACATCAGCTCCGATAAGAGTCACTCTTAACGGTTAATTTTTAGCAGTTTTAAAGCAACGTTTACTGCAAGATATGATTGAGTTTTGTTTGGGTAAAAGGTTAACTATTTTCAGGCCCTTCTGAAGGTTTATAAACACAGTAAATCTGGGCCGAGCAGAGGATTACAGCGTTTCTCTTCTCAAATGTACACTTTTCCAGCTGTTTACTCTTTAGCTATATGGCTTGTGCTGAATGTTTAGGATCAATTCAGATTGAATCTGAGTTCAGTTTATGAGATTTCTCCTGCCCATCTTTCCTGCACTCTTGGAAAAAAAGGTACAGTGCAGTTATATATAAAACCCTAGGGTTGACTCAATTTAAAAATAACCTCTTTGCCTTTATTATGGCAAAATACGTTCATGTTTAACGGTAATTTCAGTTTTTTTCCCCCGAGTGATTAAGTATGTGTACGAGTGGTTTAATTCATAAAATTTAATTCAGATAAAAAATGAACAACAAAATAAATCAATTAAAACTACATCCATATTCCATAAAATGATCCCATGATGGAACCCCTAAAGGTTCTATATATGAAGTGCCTGACGGAACCCTTTAAGGTTCCATATAGAACCTTTTCTTCTAAGAGTGTGTAAAGATAGGCCAAAATCGAGTACTTCCCTACTACAGTATCTACAGTAGAAAAACAGAATGCCAAAAGAGTAGTATGTCCGAATACACAGTAGGCAAAAAGTCTCCAGATGATCTACTTCTTCTGCCGAGATCCTGAAGTGTGCTTTCGATGGACACTTTACTATTCCATGAGGCCACGGGAGGGGATTTATGAATGGAGGTGACAGGTCACATGACAGTGACAACATGGTTCAAATGTAGGACCTACTCATGCAATGTCATAGGCATGGATACTTTCTCACTTCTCTGTTTTTTATACATTTTCTTCTCCCATGTTCAAATCATTCTATAAGTAAAGCATTTATTTACCAGTAATGGCAGAATACAGGATAAATATTCATAATGTTCTGATCCAGTCTGACTTCTGACCTGTAATGCTGCCTGAATCATAATCATACACTGTTCACTCGTTGGCCAGAGGAGAACTGAGCGACTGAGTCTGGGTTCTCTCAAGGTTTATTTCTCCATTCTGTCACTGATGGGGTTTGGGTTCCTGCCACTGTTGCCTTGGCTTTTGGCTTGCTTAGTTGAGGACATTTAATTTAATATTCAACAATATTATTGATCTCCTGCAATGACACCATTATATGAGAACTGAGCTGAGCTGGACGATGACATCACGGTTTTCTCCAGAGCGACTAGATATATATAAATATAAATTAACTAAATTAATAACTTTTTTAAAACAGAAATGAACCATCACTGAACTTACTTAAGCTGGACTGTGACGCTATTTTCTTCTGGAAACAAACTTTGTTGCATTATTTCCCTGTTATCTTTGATATATAAATAAAGGTGACTTGACTTATATTTGCTGAAGAACATGTTCATGTTTGTCTGAAAATCATTAAATTCTTCAGATGTGCAAGAGGATCTGAGCAGTCACATGGTGTGATGTGCTTCCCTCCGTCCACATGTGTGTGTGATACGACCCCTCTCGCCCGCACATAACTCTTTCTTTCTATCATAAGTAAAGTATGGTGTGACTCAAGGCTCTGTTTTAGGTCCTCTGTTGTTCTCCTTGTACACACAGACACACTCTATAAAGTCGCCTTATCTGTTAGTTCAACTTTTAATGCCATAGTCATAGTCTGTGCCAAAATAATTATGCTAATAATAATAAGAGAATAATAAGAGAATAATAAACTCTTTCTTTAGGTCTCCTCGATTTCATGTCAAATCACATGAGGTAAAAACACACCGGCAAAACATTTCACAAACGTATTGATCGCTGGTTACATCACTGCCAGGATGAATTCAACAAAGGACTCATTGAACAGACAAAACCTGAAAAGTTAATCATCAACTAGTGTATTTGTTTAAGCATTAGACGTGTCTCTCACAGCACATCCAGATCGATACTCTCGCTGGACGGGGATTCAACTTCAGTTTTTGTATGCATGTTACAGTAGCTGCCGTATTGGATTGAATGTGCACTTTTTAAAACTATATATTTTTAAAAACTATACATGCAGATAATATCATTTTAATAAAATTAAGAGATAAAAAACATTTTAAAAACAGTTTCTATAGACATTTTATTAAAGTATAGTTTAGTTTACCTTGCTTGTCAGTACATTCAGCGGGACACTTTAACCTTAAAAATAGAAGTAATTATGAATTTATACATATAAAGACATACCTTAAGTCTGACTTAAAAACACTCTAAAGTTAAGCTAATTCTATAATATAAATTTAAACTCTAATACATTTTCATTTAGTGTCTGAAAACATTATATCCAGTACATTATTTTAAAGTGTATCATTTACATAGTAAATACTCTAACACTTTATCATATTCTACATCCCTTAATCCACATCCATATTAATAAACAGTAATTAGGAGTTTATTGAGGAAAAAGTCTTAGAATTAGAATTAGACCCTGAACTAAAGTGTGACCAATTAAAAGTGTGCAAGTGTACTTCTTTTTCACAAAAGGAATCCAGTCAATGATAAAGTAAGGAAAACATAGTTTTAAATGCCAAAGCCCATGTTAAGCTCCTGTTGGCATAAAAGCGGGAATTTCCTTCCTGTCCACTACAGACAAATGCCCCGTGTCACTTCCTGTGCAAGAGCTGTCACTTCCTGTGCAAGTGCTGACACATTCCTGGCCCTGTGGAGATAAAGCAGCTCAACTGAAGGATCAGACGGACAAATATTAAGCAAGAAAAACAAAGCCTCAAGCTCGCATTAGCATTAGCATAGTAACTGTAAATCCTCTAGACGCAGTTTGATTGAGAAACGCATAATTCTAACTCATGATAAAAATAAATTACATAATGCATCAATGCATTGTTCTGATAGTCTCCATCACATCTTTATGCCAAAAGTCTAAGGTCTGCAGGTAATAACCCAGGACTGTGGGCTCTAAACAGCATCCTATCCCAGCGTGAAAGATCACATGGGTGGAGGAGGGGTTCAGCAAACAACACTATCTAGTGTAAGCACAGTACCTGGCACCACACGGCACCCACAGACACAAGTAATCACCACACCATTATTCACAGCTAGAAATATCACCACATCAAACCAGTATAGATAGTGTTTTTGTGCTTTGTGCTAAGAGTAATACTTGTCTTGTCTGAAAAACACTAATAACATAAGAGAGTAATGAAGAAGAGCTACAAAATAACTGTAAATGCTGAATTCGATTTTTATCTTATTAACTCATTTAAATCTAATCCATAACTAATGAATGATGGACGTATAAAATTAAAAGCTATTTTGCATTATAAACGTGAGAAAATTCAGTATTCCCCTCATCCATAAATAAATGTATGACCTTTATCCTTTTGTATAATTACTATCATATTTTGTTTATTACTCTGGACTATTATTTAATGTACGTATTCATATTTATCTATGAACATTCACCTTTGTACCATGAGGTTGCTCCAGAGGCCCTGTCCATAAGTGTATTTCTGTCTATTTAATTACTGAATCTTATATGTATCCCTTTTATCCTAGTGTCTTGGTAATATGAGGAAGTGTACACTGAGAATATCTGTGCTGCTCAGGAGAAAGTAATAACTGAACAGAGAGGATTCATCATGTCCAGAATTGAAACCCACAAGCTTTGTGTTGCCAGCCCAGTTACTGGTCAGCTCATACTGTATTACTGTATTAGCTGTAGCTGGGAGTCACTGTGGCTTAGCTCAATGGAAGTGTAGTATAAACCTAGCTAACATCAGGATGGGTTTCCATTTTAAATATATAAATATAGTTAAACAATTGAGGTATGAGAATTATTTTGGCATGGACTATGACTAGACTATGGCAATAAAAGTTGAACTAACAGATAAGACGACTTTAGAGAGTGTGTCTGTGTGTACAAGGAGAACAACAGAGGACCTAAAACAGAGCCTTGAGTCACACCATACTTTACTTATGTTAGGTTTAACATATCTATTTACACTAAGTGCTAGCAAACTGACTGGTATAGGAAGCAATTTAGGCTAATTTCCGTTTATAATTATGGCAAGATAATTCTCCAGACGGTATATTAGAATGTCTTAATCACTAGGGTCTAATAGATTCAATCATGATTGTCATTTATAACTCTAAAAAATGTTGTGTTGTGGTTTCTTTATAAGCGGTTTAACAACTGCCATTTGGACGGTTCTTGGCAAATATCCTAATGATAGGGATTTAATAATACTGAGAAGGGCTTTCACAACTTCAGAAACACCTCTTACTGCAGCTTTGTGTGTATAATAGAGTCTAGCACATCCTGATGTATAATAGTGAAGTGGCAAATTCAGTTGCAAATCATTGTGTTTTCTAAAGCACTTTAAACCGGTGGGTTGTTCACAGGTCTTTTGAAAGGGTCAAAAAAAAAAAAAAAACTCAAAACAAAAACAATGCTAAATGCAAATGCTACTAACCATCCCATTGCAAATCAGGTTTATTAGCAAAATGTACAGACTTTCACCTGTTTGCAATGAACAAATCAAACTAAAGTAATTGAAATAGCTCAACACAACAAATGTTTCAAGTGCTTTCCCCAAATTTAACTGAAAATGCAACTTTCAATTACTTCTGCAGTCTCAAAATGCAAAGGGGGTTGAATAATTATTGATTATTGAAAAAGCCAACTTACTGAAATACTATTTAAACTTATTATCATTCTTCTGACCCTAAATTTCTGGCTCTAACTCCTCCTAGAGCTTTAACTCTACATACTCCAAACTCGGCTAAGACCTTCAGACTGTTCTGATTCGGTGTGCTATATCTTTTCTAACTGATCGGACTTACGGTTTTCCTAAAAATGACGATTAAAACTCGGAAAAATCCCAATGACTTTCATTGCAGAATGTTCAAATTGAGCCAAGGCTACGGTGGCCCAGTAGTGCACAACACAAAACTCAAATCTAAACTCCCTGAAGCATTAGACTCAATTAAACTACCATTCTATGTACTAATAAACTTATCTATCTATCTATCTATCTATCTATCTATCTATCTATCTATCTATCTATCTATCTATCTATCTATCTAATCTTTCTATTTCTTTCTAACTAATCTTTTTCTTTTTTTCTAACTATTCTTTCTTTGTCATGATTGCAAGAGAGGAGACAATAGCAGGTACAAAGTATGTTTATTAGAAATAAACAGAGTGGTCAGAGTCACACACACGACACACTGGGGCGGGAGAGTGACACAGGGACTTCAATAGGCAACCGGCTGGTGAAGGGTGATGGTAGAAGTGACGATCCAAATCCAGGAAGATGACGAAGGTGAGTTGAGATGAAGACACGACGAAATCTCCACAGGAACATAGGTCACAGCCAAAACGGGACAGGAACAAACACTGCATACACCACAAGGTTCTGACAACAGAGGACACCAGTCACAGAGAATATAAAGTTGAATTAGATGTGAATCAGCTGGCGCTGTTGATGAGCAATGATCAGAGGACACACCCACACTGATTAACACACAACACCACAATCACACGAGACAAGGAAAAAGCAGTGAATTCATGAAACCTTGACATTCTTTCCAACTAAACTTTAAACTTCAAACTACTTTAAACTTCTTCAAACTCTCTGGTCCCGCTTTCTCAAGCCAACTTAAAGTTTGTCTCAACAAACTTTTTTTTCTAGTTTTGATTACAACTAATTGACCGTTCGCAAAGACCCGCCCCCTATAGTTGCTGTTGCTATGTCTGACAAGCCACGCCGCTCTCACGCCCCACCATGTTCTCACGCAGTGTAAAATACATCGCGGAGCAGAGAGGACACTGACAGACAGGACAGACCAGCTTACTTTGAAACAAAGTCTTAACTTTCAAATTTGGTCATTTATTAACGAAATTTAAACAATAAATAGCGTTTTGTGGCTCTTTAATGTGTCTGACTGATCACTGTAGAGCCTCAGTTAAAGCTGCTCGTGAACCGATCATCTCTTCCTTCTAGTTCATTTATAGCATCAAATAAACATGAATGAACATCAGAAGGAATGTTGTTTTAACTGCGGAAAGACGTCAGTACACGCCGTTTTTCAAGTTCTAATCCTCCAACGTTAATCTACTAACTCTCCTGACTGCTTTGTCGGACAAAAATGGCGGATTCGGCGTATGCCGGATTATGATTGGTTAGATCGCCTGTCAATCAAACTCCCTGCGAAGGGTTAAGTGTGCATATTTAGGAATAGCAAAATAAATAAAATAATACATTTTAAAAATGAACAAAAATCTTTCCCATATATTTTCTTACTGATGTCAAAGACATTTTCACTAATTCAAATCATGTTAAAATAAATGTGTACTCAGACTAATTAATGGTGCTTATATCAATGATATTAAGATATTAAGTTTGTTTTGTGGTAAACATGACAAATGTACCATTAACAAATGACATAGGACTCACCCTCAACTTGGACACTAGATAAATGAACAAGCATACAATAATGTGCAATAATTATGGTGATCATAAATGGGTTGGTCTAATGTTTTACTAGCATCATAACTGATAATAGTGGGAAAAGTTCTGTGTGTTTATGTGTGTGTCTCTTTATATCAGTTTCTATTTGACTCTCTATGTATATTTTCTCAGACAGCTAAGTAAATGTACAGGCCAAAATACATTTATCTCCTCTAATAATGTGGTGTGTTACGTCTGGTTCTCATTAACAGAACTTTGAAGTTCCTCTTTTTACGAAATGCATTTGGCTTCCACAGCTTATGAAAAATTTCTCAGTGATTTTTGCCCATACAATGAAAGTCAATGGGGTCCAAAAGAACATTTGACCGCACTGACTTCAATATTACAGACAAAAACTTTTTTTTTTTTTTTTTAAATATCTTCTGTTGTGTAAAGTAATTCAGGTTTGCAACGTGACGTGAAGATGAGTAAATGATGACAGAATTAATTTTTTTGGGTGAATTAGGGAACCCGTTCAGGGTCAGAGTAAAAAGATTTGATGTGATTTGATGATTTGGTGTTGGGTATGTATCGATTATATAATCATGGGAGTTTTGTTTCAGTGCATACTTAAGATGTGCGTCACCTGTGTCCACTGCCCCAAGTATCTGAACTATCATGGTAACTGTTGCTCTGGGCAACACACGTGTGTTTTAATAATGCACATTGATCTTTCCACTGACTTCCCTCCCACCTCTGATAAGAGTTCAGCTAAAGAGAAGTCCTTTGGACCTGTCACTCTTATCATTGGCCATTGAAGAAGACACACCCTTAAAATGGGGAATGAGAAAACTTCTGTGTGCAGGTTTGATGACGAGATGTGTGAAGTTCAGATTGTGACGCCTTGATACAGTCTATGAAATAAACTTTTATGGGCCACACTAACTTATTCTTATATAATCATATAATGTCATCAGGATACTTTTTTTAGATTCACAAAGGGGTCAAAGGAAGCATTCGACAAGACTAGAGTCATATAGTCATATATTTTATATTTTATATCAAATGCGTGTTTTGTTAAAGCAATTAGCTCCAACAGAAAACATATAACATAATAAACACAGTATTATGGACTTATTACACATTTATAAACTAAACGTTGGTAATAATAGTCTTCATCAGCTCAAGAAACAATTGCTCCGAGAAGTATTATAACATTATCACTTTCTCATGATCCAGCATGATGGTTCATTTTCAAACTAAAGCTATCCCATAATGCCTCTCAGTATCATTTTCATGTACACTGTAAAAAAAAAAGAAAAAAAAAAGGCAGCTGCCAGAAATTGACCATAAAAAATAAGATAGCAGCATTTTAGGTTTTACAGACTTAAATTTACAGTAAAAAAAACGTATTTCATTATTGGATATATTGTTAATTTACCGACATATGGAAGTACTAATATCTGTTTTGTACCATTGTAATACACTGACAACCACCAATCACAGCGGTGATGAGAGTCACATGATCAATCAAAGCTCATCACAAGCAGCTCTTCCACAAGAAAGTTAATAGTAATATAAAGAATGCACAGTGTCATTCACACAAGCACTAAACACCATCATAACACACATGACATCTTAAAAATGCAATAAACATTAATTTAACAACATAAAACCCTAATGTACATAACTGATTAGAAAAAAAACTAAGAAAAACTATGAAGTTATTTCAACAAAAATACATCAAATGTGAGGTATCAGGCAGGGAATTGTGGGAAGGTTTTTCACTGTAAATTATACGATTATTCATTATTTTTCACGTCCAAAAGCTGTAAATGTAACGGTATTTTACTGTAAAATGTACGGTTAGATCTATCACAGTTAACAGTTTTTCACCGTAGCATTTTTACAGTCTTTCGATCATTTTTGCAGTGTACATAAACACCACAAACACTGCATTCTGGACACAATTAAACAGCTCATTGTTTTAACATGAACTTGAAAGATTGTGCTGAGAGGAATGAGGAGTGAAAGAGGAAACTCCCACAAAAGCAATGCAGCGACCCTGGGAAGTGAGCCAGCCCTGCGCTGAACACTGGACACGGGACAGCCGGGATCAGGGTGTGGGTCACCGTTGTTCACCCTGACCAGAGGATATATTTAAAACAGGCATTCAGCCAATACATGCGTCATGAAGGGTCTTCCTCACACACTAGCAGTGCACAAGATCCACCTTAAAGACTCGATACATGCGGTTTCCTTTTAAAGCAGGACGTTTTGAATGCTGGTATTAATGGGAAGGACATTTTCTGAATGGACTTAAGTATGCAATGAATACTTAAGTCAGTCTTGTTTAAGATTCTTACTTGTCATCAACTTTTGTCCATTTCCTGGATGTTCTTGTCTATTAATAAATGCTCACCTTTTGATTATTATTGTTGTCTGTGTTGTTACTCATGTTTCCAACTTATTTGGGGTTTATTTTAACCCAGCAATACAGTCATTTTTAAACAATAGTTGTTGGGTCAAACATCGAACCCGATGGGTTTGTCCATATTTGACCCAGCGCTTGGGTTGCCAAAATGACCCAAACTAGGCTGTTTTTAACCCAGTATTTTTAGAGTGTGAAAAACATTTCATCCATGGAAGCTTTATATTCCACAAAAGGTTCTTTATAGTGGAAAAACTGTGAACTTTTGGTTCACAAAATCAAAAAAAAGAAGGTTATTTTAAGAACTGTTGACTTCTTCGTGGAACATGAAATGGTTCTTTCATGGCATTTCCTGCGCAAACCTTTATAGCTTTGTTAGCGCAGAGACTTCACACTGGAAACTATAAAACTTAAACTAAACATATTCTTTATTGGCCTGTAAAGTCAAAAGTCAACATTTGTCCAGGACTAATGCTCTATGAAGGCTGTCTAAGACATCTGTAGCGTCACAAGTGTTTTAACTCTGTCTGAGACTTGGTCAAGTAACTACAAGTATGCAAGATCAACAGTAGAAATGAAAATATTTCTGTCGTGGCCTCACATGTTCTCTCACGTCTAGTGTTTTCAAGTCCAAATTCTGTTCTTGGTGTGTATAAATGTAGAAAAGTCTTGTTTGTTAGCCGATTCTGAGCCGCAGAAGTGAGAAACTGTCTTTAGAATTGACAAAGTGACAGAAACTTCTGTAATATGACTGACTACTGTCGTTTATGGATAGTTAGCATCTTCATGTCACATAGGTTATGGAAAAAGCGTGGCAATACCCCATGATACAATGAAGGTATCAGATAATACCATGGTACAACTATAAAACAATAATAGCAGAATTGGACACAACCAAAAATGTGGAAGTACAGGGCAAGAAAAAAACATAGTAACGGCTAAAAGGATGTGGTACACTTTTTATATCCGTGAAAAATAAGTTAAAGTTAAAGTTAAAAAAGAGAACTTATTATGGAAATAATACACTTTAAAGGAACATACGTTGAACAGAATGTGATGATTTAAGACACTTAATAGCTTGTTATTTGCAATTAACTTAAAATGTATAGTAGTTTGAATTTATATTAAATGCAAATATCTGAAATTTAGTATGTTTTCTTGACTTAAGTAGGACTTACATCTTTATATGTATTTCATAATTACTTCTATTGACTTTGAAATGTGGTTTAAGTTACTGCTGAATGTACTGACAGGCATTTGTGATAAACTAAAATATACCTTAATTTAATTTCTGTTTAAAACTTGTCAGTCATAAATATATTTGTAATTACACATTTGTAATGAAGCAGTTATTAATATTGAATTATTTGTAATATCATATAACAGACAACAGTTAAAATTATAACCAAGTTTACATGTGCTTTAGTATGTTAGTCAACAAAATAAGTGTACTTCTTTAAAGCATGATTATTGAAACATGATTTAAAATGTACTTAAGTAACACGTTTAATGTGACATTATTACACTGCTAAAAATGCTTTTCTCACTTAGTATTTTTGTCTTGTTTCCAGTCCGAAATTTCTAAAAGTTCTTAAATCAAGATGCATATACTATAGAAGTAAAATTACATAAGATATTATATCTTGTTTTCTAAAAAAATAAAATAAAAATATATATTATTCCGATAGTCCACATTCTATTAACTATAAGAGACTTTGCAACTACATGTTAACTAACTCTCATTAGATTATTAATAGACTGTCTGCTTAATATCTGCTGACACTTTATTTTGATGGTTCCCCAACAGACTATAAGTAACTTGGAAACTACAAGTCAACTTATTCTCCTAACACCTAACCATAACCTAACAGTCTACTAATACTCTAATGTGAGTTAGTTAACATGTATTTGCAAAGTCTCTTATAGTTAATAGAATGTCTAAGTGGACTATCGAAATAAAGTGTAACCGAAATCATAATCGTAATTCAAATGGAAAACAAGAAAAATGATCGTAATTCAAATGGAAAACAAGAAAAATGATCGTAATTCAAATGGAAAACAAGAAAAATAATCGTAATTCAAATGGAAAACAAGAAAAATGATCGTAATTCTAATGACAAAACAAGAAAAATGATCGTAATTCAAATGGAAAACAAGAAAAATTATCGTAATTCAAATGAAAAACAAGAAAAATAATCGTAATTCAAATGGAAAACAAGAAAAATAATCGTAATTCTAATGAAAAAACAAGAAAAATGATCGTAATTCAAATGGAAAACAAGAAAAATAATCGTAATTCAAATGGAAAACAAGAAAAATGATCGTAATTCAAATGGAAAACAAGAGAAATTATCGTAATTCAAATGGAAAATAAGATGATTCTTCTTGCCCCATTGGCAGATCATTTTGCTTGTTTTAAGCAAAAACTTAATTTAGATTTCTTTTTTTTCTTCTTTTTTTTTTGCAATTCAGAAAACAATATATAATATCTTATGTCATTTTACTTCTCCAGTAAATTCTTCTTGATTTAAGAATTTTTAGATATTTGGACTGGAAAAATACTAAGCATTTTTAGCAGTGCACACGTTTAAAAGTGTTACTTAAGTGTGTTAAGAAACCGTGATGAACGTGACACTTTTATTTCGTTAATAATATATTATCTGCAAGTTAATACTACTGTATATTAACTACAAGATTGAAGTACACTTCATGTGCATTTCTTTTTCACATGAAATGTTTGTGAAATTTTACTGTTTTTTGGTTACACAGTATTTTAAGGTGTCATTGTTATTATATATTTAAGTACTGAGTAATATTAATTAACGACGTACTTACTATAGGGTTAGGGTAGAATTAGGATTTGTTTGAGGGTTAGTTGCATGTCATTTTGCATAATTTACTGTTATTACTGTGGTATGTACATGTAACAAGGACACTGTAAAATAAAAGTGTTACCGTTTTTTTTTTTTTTTTTACTGTGTAAAATTTGTAATTGCTATTGAGCCAGGCAGACAAAGTAACATTTCAAACCTGAAAATCTGTCTGAAAAAATGAGGAAAAAACACAATTCACGTTATTTTTTAGTCATATCAAGATGTGTGTTCATATGTGTGACTGATGCATTGTGCTTGCTAAGGTGAGGCTGCTGTGACTCAGTGCTGATAGTGTGTGTGGGGTCTGATAGAGGAGCAGGACACACCACAGTTACACATTTACAGACAGGTGCCTATAAATCCTCACACACACTCACCTGCACCAGCACAGCCACGGACGCCTCACCCGAACAAAGGACTCCATCGTCACACACACACCCGGTCCTGGACTAAACTTCACTCTGAATCATGTGTTCTGGAAACTGTGCCAAATGCCTGGGGATCACGCTCATCCCTCTGGCCATCATCTGTGTGCTCTGCAACATCCTCCTGTTCTTCCCCGGGGGGAAAGTGGTCAATCAGACCCAGGACATCACAGAAGAGGTCTTTTACCTGGGAGGAATTCTGGGATCCGGTGTGCTGGTGAGAGAAGTTTAACATCTCATGCATTTAACGTGTCAATTTATGTGCAGAAGGGTTTATGGGGGTTTTATAAATTAAATTTGCTCTGTAACTGTTTGTGTTTCACGAATGAAGCTCATTTTCTCTAAGCCTGTTGATTATTTGCGATATCGTGAGTTCTTTAAAGGGAGTGTTTTTATTTTGCTAAATGTTACACTATTTTTTTTTTTGTTTGATTTGAAGGTCTTTGATTCAATGTAGAAAAGACTTTTGAGGCAAACCCTCACATTTTAATGAATATATACCGGGATGGTCTTTGTTTAGATGATCTTCCCGGCACTGGTTTTCCTGGGCTTGAAGAACAACGACTGCTGTGGATGCTGTGGGAACGAGAGCTGCGGAAAACGGTTTGCGGTGAGAAATCTCCTCTTTAACTCGAACGCTCTTCTCTTGAGGATCAGAAATCATGTGACAAATGACATTTTCACGCCATTCATCCACACAATGGCCACATTATTCCCGCCATCTGAGAAAGGCCTTTCCGGGTTAAATATTCGGAATATGCATTTTTATTTTAATTTTTGCAACATACCGGCTATTGTTTTAAAAAAGAAACATGAATAAAATTACAGTTCCAAACATTATGGTGACATTTAAGGTAAAAAAAAATAATAAAAGTTGCTGCCTTACATTTTTAAGGTACAATCAACTTGGATATTTAAGTCATTTCAACTTAAATTACATTAAACTGACTTGAGTGAGTTGAATCTTGTATAATCTAACTTAAAACAAATAAGTTGAAAAACTTATTTTGATGAGTTAAAGCAATGTAAAAACATATGTTGTCATAACTTATTGATCATATATCGGTGTGTTTTGATCCAGATGTTCAGCTCGATCCTGTTTGCCGCGGCCGGAGCTGTCGGCGCCGCTTACTCCGTGATTATCTCATGTGTGGCCATTAATCACGGACCCAAGTGCTTCACAGCAGAAAACAGCACTGACACCGCTTACCAATTTAGCGACGGGTACGTGTTTATTTTCCAATAACGATCAAATCAGATAATAACCCAGTAGCTGTAATATAACACTGTTTTATGTCCTTCAGAAACTACCTGTCCAACCACTCGATGTGGGAGGTGTGCACGGGCCCCGGGGACATCGTCACGTGGCACCTGACCCTGTTCTGCATCCTGCTGATTACCGGCCTGGTCCAGATCGGTCTGTGCGCTTTCCAGGTGATCAACGGGCTGATCGGCACCATCTGCGGGGACTGCTGCGGCTGCTGCGCGGTACGGCCACTCTCACATCAACACCCATCAGTTCACTTCACTCACAAACAACTGAGGAAACCCAGTGCCTTCAAATTATTAAAGAAATAAACTTCATGCTTAATCGAATTTTTTTTTTTTTGTTGAAATTGTCAAGTTCAAATAACTTCATTTTTTTCAATTAAGCATTACGTTTATTTACTCAAGAAAATTGAGTAAACCCGTTGCCTTAAAATGAAGTAAATAAACTTCAAGCTTAATAAAAAAAATTAAGTAATGTGGAATTATTTAGTTCACTTAACTTAATTTTTTCACTTAAGCATTACGTTTATTTACTTAAAAATTTTGTAAACCCATTGCCTTAAAATTATTAAGTAAATAAACTTCATGCTTAATCGAAAAAATTAAGTAATGTGGAATTAAGTTCACATGACTTAATTTTTTCAATTAAGCATTATGTTTATTTACTTAAAAAATTGAGTAAACCCGTTGCCTTAAAATTATTAAGTAAATAAACTTCTTGCTTAATCAAAAAAGAAAAAAGTAATGTGGAATTGTCAAGTTCAAATAACTTAAGTTTTTTTCAATTGAGCATTACGTTTATTTAGCCTACTTAATTTTAAGGCAACGGGTTTACTCAATTTTTTTAAGTAAGTGAACTGAACACTTTTTACAGTGAGTCCACAGTTTACATCTGTATTGACAGAGAGTTAGACTGCATGATGTATGCGGATTCGTGTAGCATTCATATCTATAACATGTTTATTTGTGTTTATCTGCAGGAATAAACCACTCGGAATGGACTTGGATAAATGATTCTTCAGTACTAATCTACGAATCATAAATCATGCATTGTCAACATTTTTCACCTCATAATTTTTATCTACACTGTTCAGATGGATGGTGTTTTCTTCCGTTTGCTGTATACAACATCGCCCGATGGCTGATGGCTTATGAAGGCAACAGATATTTGATATTGGTATATGAATAGGCCTATATAGGCTACGTATGATGTATGATACAGATTTATATGAAATAGGATATTCATACAGTATATATAATAGCTATAGTGTATTTCCTATTAAAAGATATTTATTCAAACTGTAAGAGAATGTTATTTTCGTACAAGTATTTTGTCTTTTTTAATGATGAAAGGGAGCGTGCAAATATGTGAATTATTTGATTAAAAATTGAAAAACAGTTTCATTTTATCTCAGGAAATCCATTGCTATATTAGTAAAAGAATATTTGACACTTAATAAACTCTTGAATTTAAAAAAAACCTCTTTGCTGTCCTTTGCATTTTTCCATATCACTCAGCAAAAAAATAAATCTTTTTTTTGACTTCTCGCTTGAGAAAACAGGAAGCAGAAGGACAGACAGCGAGAGGATCTGGGAAGCACCGTGACAGACTCTGGAGATTTCGGGTTACTTCACAAACAACAGCTGGCCTGTTGGAGATGATTTGCGTAATTTTCATATCTAAACATGCAATAACAAGCGCAAGCAGAAACTGTACTGACACGTTTCTGATAAGAGCTCTTACGTATAGGCTATTCTCATAGGCCTGTCCAAGTTATCGAGAGAAAGTAAATGTTTGTTGTTCCGATGATGTGTTATCAGTGTGTTTATGAGGGGAATGTTATTTTATGATGGGTTTATAGGCAACAGCTCTTCACACAGGAATGATTAACTATATGTCCCATGATGCATGTTGGCTGATCCTTTATTACTGACAGATTACCCATTCACACTTTATCCGGCTTTTGTGGCAAACAAAAAGTATTATAGTTGCATGATAAATGATTTGTTTCTCGTCAAATAGCCAGACCAGCAAATATCACTTTATGTGTTTAATATGTTTAGTATGACAACAACAACATTGCGTAATTACAAGCAGCTTTAGGCTACAAAGTAATTCCCCGTGAAGCACGTGTACAGTAGTAGTGCTGTAGCAGTTGCACAGTAAAACTAACACAAACGTAAAAATAAAAGTACTTTAATAAGGCATTAGTAAAAAAGTGTTTAGCTAATTATTAACAGATCAGTAGTTTATGTACATTTAAATAGTAATTGGCCTATAAAAGAACATAATAATGTTTTTAAGTTTATATAATGATCATAATTATTTGTATTTCACTGATTTGACTCTGGACAGAAAGCTCTGACTGCTCCAGATGTTGAGGTGATGCTGAGACCCCTGCTGGACATCTGAGGGACTACAACATTAGTCTTTAAAGACCTTCTTCAAAACCGTGTTCTCAATGCATCCGCTGTAAAAAGCTGCATAAAGATCCTGATCCCTAAACCCACCCCTAAACCTACCAATCTCCACCCCCTAATCCCTAAACCCACCCCTAAACCTACCCATCTCCACCCCCTGATCCCTAAACCTACCCATCTCCACCCCCTGATCCCTAAACCCACCCCTAAACCTACCAATCTCCACCCCCTAATCCCTAAACCCACCCCTAAACCTACCCATCTCCACCCCCTGATCCCTAAACCCACCCCTAAACCTACCAATCTCCACCCCTTAAATCTGGATCCAACTCCGCCCCCTGGATCTCGTGTACTGCAGTGAGGTGCTACTGGAATATGCACCAGGGAAGACCTTAACAGTGGCCGACACACTCTCACAGAGTCCACGATAGTGCCTGGAAACAGAGACTGACACTCACTCAGACGTAGAGTGCAATATAGCAGCCTTTGTAGACGCCCCTGCCTGCAACCCCACATAGGCTTGAGGCCATAAAGACAGCAGACGACTGTAACCTACAATTGGTGTTGCAGTACATAAAGTCAGGGTGGCCAGAGTACATAGGCCATGTCCCAGCAGCAATCAGAGAGTATTTTCCCATGAAAGCTGAATTATCTGAATGCAATGGGATCGTCATCAGAGGCAGCCGTATGGTGATTCCAGATGTGCTGAGAACAGATATCCTGAACCCAATACACGATAGACACCAGGGTTTGACAAAGTGTAGAGAGCGAGCCCATGCGTCCGTATGGTGGCCCAGCATCTCATCAGCAACCCAACAAAAAGTCATCTTGAAGTTGATGACAGTGTTTGCAAGATTTGGCTGTCCATGCGGGGTCGTGTCTGACAATGGGCTTCAAATTTCATGCCAGGAATTTAAATGCTCTGTGGAACACTTGATTCTGATTGGTCAATCGCGTCATCCAGCGTTGTGTTATCCATCGGTAAAAAACTGTAAATCTGAAATCAATAATTATTTCTGTGGCGAAATGCCGTGTGATAAGTGGTATGACTATCTCTTAGATGTCCGTCTAGTTTGAACTTGTCGATTGTTAGCAACTGCTCTCTCCGCGGAAGCTTTGTGTTTAAAGAGCTACAATAATTAGACTCAGATCAATATTGTGTGTCTAATTATTTACTTACGTGGCAAGTAGCCGTGTAATAAGCGGGAGAATGTACATCCAGCCGTTTGTTATCTCAGAATAAACCAATTCAGGCTGATGCAAGGCTTTGGGGTCCTCATCACCCTGTCAGGGTTTATTCTGAGATAACAACCGGCTGAATGTACATTATCCATTATAATAAAAAAAAACACAACTGTTCATTGTTAGTTCATGTTATCTCAGTGCCATTAAATAATACATACAACTTTTAATTTTATTAATGTCTTAGTAAATGTTGAAATTAACATGAACTAATATTAATATATACCTTGGAAGTATTCTTCATTCTTAGTTCGTTAACTAATGTAATGAACTTTTATTAACAAATGGAACCTTATTTAAGTATAGGGTATATACATGTTTAAATATACTTGTATTTAAGTATATTTGTAATTACACATTTGTAATGACAAAGTTGCAATTTAGTACATTTAAAATATTCCAAGAACACACTACAGATCGGCACTGATCCTCAATAAACCCGTCTCCATACGCAAGTGATGACTCCGATCTTCAACCAGATGAACAGGATAATATTCTGAATGTTCTGATGCAATCTGACTTCTGCCCTGTAATGCTGCCTGGATCATAATCATACACTGTTCACTCGTTGACCAGAGGAGAACTGAGCGACTGAGTCTGGGTTCTCTCAAGGTTTATTTCTCCATTCTGTCACTGATGGGGTTTTGGTTCCTGCCACTGTTGCCTTGGCTTTTGGCTTGCTTAGTTGAGGACATTTAATTTAATATTCAACAATATTATTGATCTCCTGCATTGACACCATTATATGAGAACTGAACTGAGCTGGACGATGACATCACGGTTTTCCCCAGGGCGGCTATATATATATATATATAAATATAACTGAACTAAGTTAATAACTTTTTTACAACAGAAATGAACCATCACTGAACTTACTTAAGCTGGACTGTGACGCTATTTTCTTTGTTGCATTATTTTCCTGTTATCTCTGTAAAGCTGCTTTGAAACACTCTGTATTGTAAATATAACTGTATATATAAATAAAGGTGACTTGACTACAGTTAAAAATCTAATCAAATAGTTTACATATGCTTCAGTATGTTAGTCAACACATCAAAATTATTGTACTTCTTTAAAGCACAACACAAGATTATTAAAAATGCTTTAAAAGTATTTAAAATGCATGTTAAAGTAAACTTAATTTGACTATTAAGTGCACTTAAGTGTTAAATCACGAAAGTGTGTCTCTTTAAGTGCACTTAAGTGGCCTTTTATTTAGTTAATTTTACATTATCTGCAAGTAGTTTTTTAAAACACTTTTCAAGATTTTAAGTACAGCATATGGCACATTCAATACATTTAAGAGCACTTCTTTTTCACAAGAGACAAATGTCACTGAAAATGGAAAATTAATTGTTTATCCAAAGGTTTTTTACCACTCTGGCTCGTAAAGTCAAAGTCAAAGAACTGATTCATAAAGAAACACAGCTATACATCCATGCTAATAAACAATTTTATTCTTTCCTTTTTGATTTTACTGACAATTTTAGAGATTTCTTAGAGGTTACAACCACATTTCTCACGTACAGTACACCGCTATCATATTTCTGTGGTACACTGTTTTTTTTCTGAGCTTTCCAGCAACGTTCTTACAAAACCCAATGCATGCTGAAGTGTGGAGCGCTACACGACTCTGGATCAGCCGGTACACATTACACTTCAACCCATAACACAACGAAAAAACTGTTCGGTTCCCACCCACAACTTTCCAACTCTGTGGGAGATCGCATGATTCAGGTTTCGGAAAAGCAGTTTATATCATAGAAAGTAGTTAAATCTTTAAAAGGTCCCTCTGGCCACTCAAGACCAGCAGATCTCATCCTTAGTTGTCCAAAACTGAAGAAACCAACCTCTGAATGATTCTCAAGGTCACTCGGGTTCGAGAACAGCTCGTATCGGCTCTTTCGGACCCGGGACTTAACCGTTCGGTCCTTATAAAGGACGTCATGAGCTCAGTTTGACCTACAGTTACTAAAAACCAGCCCTCCGCCCAAACATCTGCACGATCCACAAATCCAACACACTTCTCAATTCATAACCCGTCTATAAAGTAACCATACACAATAAAGAAGTCATGGTGAGGTGGGTCTACACACCCCCGATGCTATGAATATCAAACAGATCAAACATGCAATACAAAAATTAGACCTGTGTAGAAAAAAAAAAAAAAAACATATTTATATGTTTATATATTGAACTGGATTTCAGCCAGGGTAATAAAATCAATAAAAAAAACATGTGTCGGCCACAACGATCATTCGAATGAAGGCAAAATGATCCGAAAATACTTAATGCGCGATATTCCCTGAAAATATTGCGGGACTAGACTAGTATTGCTGAATCCTTGGCGTATTTGTAGTGCTTTGAAATTAAAAATTCCTGAAAAAAAAAAAAAAATCTATAAACTATTTAAAAAGAAGTTCATACAGTAGCTCTTGATAAATACTAAACTGCAAACTAATTAAATGCACCAGATGTCAAGAGCACAGAGTAGAAAATAGGAATACTGTAGCAGTACGATAAAACATATATGATATGAAACGCTTCTCTACATGAGCTTCGTGAGCTTCACACAATAGCTAAACTGGAATAAAAGTAAAACACGTCTGAAATAGTTACTCGTTGGATATAATTTCACGATGTAAAGCTTTGACAGGCACACTGCTGCTGATTTGGCAAAATGTGAATTATTAAAGCAGGGTGAATCTCATGAAAACGTGAGGACCGTTATGATTTTTGAAGCTGGTTTTATACAAGCCAAAAATAGTATCACTCAATCAACCTAAATACGTTAATTTATTCCAATAAAACTAGTTTTATGGTTTAAATAAGAGAGAAAGAGCTTCTTAAGGTGGCATTTGCATGTTCCCAGTGTTTACACTGCACATCTGCATTACTGTAACACATCTGAATCTCGAGTTTGATTGTAAGTCTCATTCTCACTGATGATTCTTCTGATTAGTGTTTGGGGGAAACACGCTTAATTATCATTAGACGGCCCTGAAAATTGGCTTAATTTTCTTTAAGCGTTTACTTCTTATTTCTTATTATTGATCTAGACATGCTCTTCTGGAAGTTATTTCTGCTACAGAATAAAAATAGACAAAATGTAAGAGTTTATATCACGATTCTTTTTATCTCAGAATTGCGAGTTTATATCTTGCAGTTGCAATGAAGTGCAAGTTTATATCTCGAAATTCTCATTTCCGCAGTTCAGGTTTTTTTTGGGGTCCGTTTACACAATGATGTACTAAAAATGTAAGATTTTTCTTTTGCGTTTTTCGGTACAGACGACAACGTTGTCAAAACGATCCGTGAAAACGACTAAAAACGCTGTATTATTCATGCCAGGCCAGTAGGTGGCGACGTCACTTCGCAAAGAAACTGTCTATAGGCTGAACACGTGATACACATGCGCATGACATGTCAGCATTTTCACAAATTCACGTTTCTGTAGTTTAAATGGAGACGATAATGGTATCGTTTTCAAAGACTTGCACTTTGAAATCTGTTTTCATTCGTCTAAATGAACGGGCAAAATGAATAAAATTCGTTTTTAGTTGAAAACGGTGTCGTGTAACCTGACCTGATGCAGAATTTCAGAGAAAAAAGTCTGAATTGTGAGCTATAAACTCACATTTGCAATGAAACATACCTAATTTATTTCCCCAATGGTGGAAATAAGACTGCAAGCATTTCTTTTCGTGAGATTCACCCAGACTCTCTCTCTGTGTGTGTTAAATGTACAAACACACCGCGCCTGTTAAACATGATCCGAGAGCCCGACTCACTTACACGACACCATTAATGCGTTTCCGCTCTCAGTGTGATCCTTCTGAACACAAACACAGTCATAATCATATCTACCCAACATCAGTTACAACACAAACACGTTTGTCTTCCTCTAATGCTTTGATTGACACATGCTTGCTCATTTGTTCACAGGCTAAACACTTTGGTATTGTTCTTAGACTCGTGGTGATTTCTGACACCTAAAAAGTGAAACTAGAGGAAGAGGCTGATTGAATATATAATATAATATCTATATTTGTGTAAAACAGTCTTTAGTGTGGCGTGTGGGCCTAGAGCCAGGTGAGGTAGGGCTCGCTCTTGTTCAGGACCGACTCCACGTCGTTGAGGATGGGCATGAGGTCGGCCCCCTCCAGGGTGCCCAGGTCCACGTTGGTGCCGGGCATGGAGTCCAGGAAATCTGGGAAGCGACTCTGCTGGGGAACGCTCATACTGACCGGCACGTTCATGTTCTCACCTGCACACCGCAAGACAGGAGCTCAGTGAGCAATGCACATTCACACCTTTACACAAGCAGAAGACTAGCTAACAATGCTGAAAACAATCCTGCTCACCCACTGAACTGTACAACACTGATAATAATAATGAATGTTGATTTGATGACAACAATTTGATGACTTGAGCATCAAATCATCATATTAGAATGATTTCTGAAGGATCATGTGACACTGAAGACTGGAGTAATGATGCTGAATATTCAGCTTTGATCACAGGAATACATTACACTTTACTATGTACTCACATAGAAAACAGCTGATTTACATTGTCATAATATTTAACAATATAATTTTTTAAATCAAATAAATGCAGCTTTGGTGAGCAGAAGAGACTTCTTTTAAAAACATTAAAAATCTTACAGATCCCAAACTTTTGAACGGCAGTGTAAATATATATTGGGTAGATTAATTACACATTTGTAATAATGAAGTTGCAATTTACCAATAAATATATAAATATAATATATAACTAACTAAATAAATATATAACTGTTTTTGTATATACCAATATATTGCAATTTCCCTACATATACAGTATATATATATATTGTAACTTCATTATTACAGATGTGTAATTAAGCAGTACGTTCGGCAGTACACTACAATGAAGTTTATGAATTATGAAATTACATATAAAGTTCTACTTAAGTAGTCTTATTTTTTTACGTTTTATTTGACTATTTTTCATTTAAAATCATGCAAATATCATTCAATTAAGTTTTTAGAATTACATTACATCCAGTTCACACTTAGGTATATTCTTCTGAAGTATATCATTTCCGTAATAAGTACTCTGAAGTATGAGATGATAAATACAAACAATGAGAAATACAAAATGTAGTAATGAAGTAGTAATGAAAATGAGATGAAGATTTGCTCAGCTGTCATGAAAATAATGTCACAGCGCAGTGCGAAATGCGTCACCTGTGTCCATCTCCTCCATGTTGTTCAGGAAGTCCTCAGGAGTGGTGGGAATACTGTAGCATCCCAGTCCGAGTCCACTGTCCGTGCTCTGCTCTCGGGAGTGATACGGCCCACTGCACACACACACACACACACTCTTTAACACAGCGTCACACAGGAGAAGCTCATCTCCACAGGAGAGGGTGAGGAGGACACCTGCCTGTTGAGGAAGGGGTCCGAGCTGTTGGTGGGCATGCTGGCCTGTGTCATGACCGGAGAGCTGATGGCTGGAGCCACGGGGGCCATGTTATCAGAGTCCATGGGCAGCTGTCGGAGCGCCACCTCCTGGAGAAACACACACACACACTGTAACCCTGACAAACACTAACATGAGGAACTCAAACACTGAGAGGAAGAGCTAACATTTACAATCTGTGCTCATAAAACTGCTTTACTGCTTGTATTATAATTAACTAAATATACCTTGTATTTCCAGTTATTAATGCTGGTGTGAGTCTCAGGAACATAGAAAGGTTGAATGTAATTCATTATATAATACATCCAACAACAACTAGTTAAATCTACATAAAATCACAGTTGTTAAAAACATTTATGTGTATATTGGTAGTAGCTACTGTATATTGTGGAGCAATTAAGTCTTTAATATTTTCCTATTCATATGAAAATATGAATATGACAATATTAAATACAATAGACAGTGTATCAATACATCCTACTATAAATTTTATATACACACACAAACTCACTTGCGCTCAAACTACTCGTTTAGTTTAGCCAAGGCAACATTTACAATTTTTGTTTGTTGAAATACCAAAAGCACTAAACATAAAACTGAAATAAAAAGTATTACAAATTAATATTAGAAATATATATATATATACACACACACACACACATATACACATATATACATAGATGCATACATACACATCTATATATATATATATATATATATATATATATATTATACATTTGTTAGTAATACTTAACAGTAGTTTGTGCTTTTTATGTTACTTATTTTTGCATGCATAATTCTTTATTGTAAAAAACTAAGCAAAAGCTTCATACAGTTGCCGTGCCAATAGCCAAAACACAAGATGTAAGCAACATGTTATCATGACTTTACCATGAATTATCCAAATTTACTTTATTGCCATGACAACATAACAGGTAAACCCATAAGGTGACTGGATTATTTGAGCTTTAAATTGTTTAAATCCTTTTTTACAGTTTAAACAATGAGTTTTATCTGAGGAATTAGTGTAAATGCTTTCATAAAACGATAATCTTCACAGTGAAGCGTTTAAGTGCACTGGTCAGAGCTCAGGCTGTTTATATATAGAGATTCAGGGTGGAGTGCTTTTGCAAAAACAGCTGCAGGAATCCAGTCCAGCGGAGCCGTGGAACACATCCAGGACCAGAAACCAGTGCCCGACGAGTCCACAAACATGCAAACTGCCTGTGTTCTCACACAGAAAGCATGTCCATGATCAGAAACTGAGTGGATAGAGCCAGGACTGTTGAATGTAAACACATGCTGTGTGAGGTCTGTCTGCTGCTTTACTCGTGCTCGTTTCAATCATTCCTATAAACCTGAGCTTGAGTTATGATGCGGCCCGAGCGCGTGCACCACTAGGGGGCGTCAAAGTTCACATCTCTCTAAGCTGACCCTGGTGTTTAGTCTGAGAGTCATATTTCAACCCCCATTTCACCCTTTTGGAAAAAACACTTCTTATCAAAGACTATAGAATTACATAAGACGCGTCACTCGTATGGGTTTGAATGGGGAAAAGTGCAATGCTCAATATGACGGAATAAGTCCCGCCTTCTAAATAAGAGCCAATCGCTGATTGGGGAAAGTCATCGCATCACTGCAGTCAGACCTGCATTTCCACTGCACATGCTTGATATAGCCAGAAAAATGTTGTTTTCTGCCATTATTTGAGCGTTTAGAAACAAAATGTATGAGACAGTTGCAGTCAGATTTCATTGGTGATTTCAAATATGAAATTTATTCGTAAGCTTGGCGAACAGTTTGAGAATTTGATGTTTCCCCATTCAAAAAGACATGAGGCGCTTCAAAGATGGCCGACGAGTGACATGACTTGTCTTAAAGGGATTTTGCTTCTTATACAATGTAAAAAATGATAAGATCAATAAGTCTTTGAAGTGTTTAAAAGTGTTTTTAAATGACTGTACCATCAAAATAATGCAAGCAATTTCACATTTTTATAAGTTATACAAGAATATAATTTAAGTTGAAACGACTTATATGGGGAAATTGATTATACTTACAACTGAATTGAAGTTTTGCCCCGGTTTCACAGACAAGGCTTAAGCCTAGTCTCAGACTAAATGCATGTTTAAGCGGTTTTACCTGAAAGCAACTTGCAATGATACATCTTAAAATCTGTCCGTGTCATTGTTTTGTCTCATGTACATGTTTTGTTTCAAAAGCCCTAATTGATCTAAGGCCTAATCCTGGCTTAATCTAAGCCCCGTCTGTGAAACCAGCGGCCGGTTGCATAAACATAGCCATTATGTTAAGACCGTGTCTTAAGTTCAAGTATGACTCACTCGCAGTTAGTCAGGGGCAGTCAGTCTTAGTTTTCGTTATCAAATTAGGCAAATCTACGTTTTTATGTAACTGATTCAAAAAAGCTATGCACATGTCTAACTTATGAATTGATGTCTAACTTGTAAGACTAGTCTTAGAGGTTTATGCAACCTGATGCAGGCCTTTAACATTCACATTTCCTTCACGTTTATATAATCCGTTTCACTAAAACCGGCCCCTCCGAGAGCTCAGGTGACACCTGGTGGGGTTTGAGGCATCCAGAGGAATACACAGGTCACACAGCACTGTGAAGAGAGGACTGTTACTTGTGTCCAGCAGACACTCACCTGTCTCAGGAGCTCCTCCTGTCTCCTCTGGATGCGCTCTCGCTCCATCTGGATGCGCTGGAGCCTCATCTTCTGCTGGTGCTGCTGGGCACTCATGTTCATCATGGGCTGAGAGCTCTGCTGCTGCTGGGAGCCCTGGGCCTGGACCTGAGCCTGAGCCTGAGCCTGAGCCTGAGCCTGAGCCTGAGCCTGAGCTTGAGCTTGGGCCTGAGCCTGAGCCTGCTGCTGCTGGAGGTGCTGCTGATGGGCCTGCTGGCTGAGCACTGCAACACACACACACACACTTCACTGAGCATCTGACGCATACTGAGCACAACGTTCTTCACTGACAAGCTCTAAGCGGATCGTCGTTTACAAGGAATCAGGCGTCTACAATGAGTGACTGTGAGGGAGCCTTTTTTGCCTTGGTCTTGCTTAGTTGAGGACATTTCATATAATATTCAACAATATTATTGATCTCCTGCATTGACACCATTATATGAGAACTGAACTGAGCTGGACGATGACATCACGGTTTACTCCAGAGCGGCTATATATATATATAAATGAACTAAATTAATAACTTTTTACAGAAATGAACCATCACTGAACTTACTTAAGCTGGACTGTGACATTATTTTCTTCTGGAAACAAACTTTGTTGCATTATTTTCATGTTATCTCTGTAAAGCTGCTTTGATGCAATCTGTGTTGTTAAAAGCGCTGTATAAATAAAGCTGACTTGACTTGTCTCGGTGAGGGATACTTTATATTCTTAGTTATAGTTGCGAAATAATAAGTACTTAGTACTTTTTCTGAAGTCTAGACACATTGTTACTTCATTGTTCTTCTGTGAGCAGGAGGAATTTAAACAGTTAAACACTGAAGAAAACTGGCTTCACTGTCACCACCGACTACAGGCAAGTCACATACGTCCAATTATAATGTTAGCTGTACAAAAACAAGACAGAAAGTAGTTCTCATGACCAGGGCTTGACATGAACTGTTGGCTAGTGGTTTTCCAGAGCTGCTACACAGCATTTTCACTGCCCACAAATCTGTTGTTGGGAAATTATGATTTATTAGGGGTGTGCCGAAACACTTAGCTCAGGAGACGAGACCATACATGTCACAAAATGCAAATCAGAGCATTTGCATTTTGAAATGTTTATTTTCAGCATCACTCCTCACATGATCCTTCAGAAATCATTCTAATATGATGATTTGATGCTCAAGAAACATTTTTATTATTAATGTTGAAAACAGATGTGCTGCTTTATATTTTTGTAGAAAACATTATACATTTTTCAGGATTCTTTTTATTTCATTTATTTGAAATAGAAATATTTTGTAACATTATAAATGTCTTTACTGACACTTTTGGGCAATTTAAAGCATCTTTGCTGTATAAATGTTATTTATTTTATTATTATTATTTTTATTTATTTTCTGACCCCAAACTTTTGAATGGTGGTGCATCTTTAAGAATTCAATATGTAAACGAGGTCTGTTGTGATTGGCTAACCTACATGTACCAGATGATTATTAGGGTGGGCCGTAAAATGAATTTTCAATGAGAAAAAGAGAAAATGAGAAAGATGAGAACTCAAAAAGAAAGGTTTTCTTGGCAAAGGCTTGTCTGAGAAAATGAAACAAAACAATTTGCTTTAAGCAGACAGTATGATTTTTATCAATTACGTTTTCACAATAAATGCTGTATTTTAGCGTCTCTGGACCGTGAAAAGCTGTTCTGTTGCAGTGTAGAGACCGCCTGCTGTCCTCAGAGGAACGGACAGATCGGACACACTGTTTGCTTCAAGGACGCTGGTGGCGTTTCAGAACTGACCTTCACTGCTTTACTTCAGACTCAACCAGCTTCATTATCAGTCTTTCATTTTAATTGTGAAGTGCACAAGGGTTCTTCAGCCCACAGCTCCTGTGAAGAGTGTTTGCGACTCGTGACCGCTTGGAGCATGTGTGTGTGTGTGTGTATCTCTGTGTGTGTGGTGTGTTTATCTGTCGGGTAAACCACTTTCACATGGAGAAAACATTCCTGTAAAAGCCAGATGTGGGCTGAAAGAGTCGTGAGATACGGCACAAACAAAGCACAGTCTCTCTGCTCTCCGGCTCACGGACTCAGTATTGTGCAGCTTATATAAAAATAAAACGACGTGCGTGTCACCATGACTGATGATAAGGTGGCTGCAAGGGCCTAGACTTAGTGCAAACCTCAACGAGTGAAGACAGTCACACTTTATTTTAAGGTGACGTAGTTACATGCACTTACTACAGTATTAACATAAAATGATTCATAATTACAAGCAACTAACCTTAAACCAAACCTTAACCCTACAGTAAGTACATGTAGTTGATTAATATTACTCAGTACTTATTTGTGCAATTACACTGCAACAACGTCATCTTAAAATAAAGTGTAACCGTGAAAGTGAAACTACCGTGGTCCACTTTATATTAGGCAACTTTAACTTCAATGCGTCATGGAAGAGAGGAATGCAACAACAGGTAATATCCAAAACTGTGGTTTATTGCAGGTATGCAGATAACAATCGCCGTGAACAGGCGGGTAACTGGGAGAATGGATACGTTGAGTTGATGATAGCGGTGAACGACAGTTCTGATCTGTCTGAGATGAGAGATGAGTGGGTCGCTGGAGAAGACGGATGACTGAAGACAGACAGAAGTCTCTCAGAGGTAGAGGTGGTCCGGTTAGTAGTTCTTGGTAGGAACAACAAGACCAGACAAATGGTGAAGTGACAGGTGAGGTTAAACTGAAAGGTGCTGATGAGGGTGATCGACGGCTGTGGTGATTGTAGAGAGTGAGCCAGGGGGGATTCTGGGAAACGTAGTGTGCTGAGGTGACTGGACTGGAGAATGGAGGTTTTATAACAAGGTTCTAACCTTAAAACCCAAACCAAAAACCAAAGTGTGCTTTGGTTTACTCGTACGCTTTGCATATTCCATTTGATAGCGTGCATGTTTAATCCTTGTCCATTATCTGTGCCTTATCTCTCCAGAAGTTACGAGCGATAAAAATATCTTTGTACTCTCAAGCAAGAGCTGGCTGAGCTCCCTCGAACAAGCGCTTGTCGTGAGCCTCTATTGCCGTTGCGGTCTCGGTAGTTTGATGTTGTTTCGATCTCTTCAGGTTCGTTTTGAGCCGTGAAACAGCGGCTGTACGAGGAACCTGAGATATGCCAGTATTCCTCTACATGAATACAAACAATGAAATGCAAACTCAGAATATTACGCAAACCTGCAATACTTAAATAAATTAGACAAATACTTTATGCGTTAAGTCTTACTTTATTAACCAATGTCTTTACTGATGACTTTTGATGACCCAAGCTTTTTGTTTTTATTGCTGAAGTAAGGTGTTGAACGTTCAGCACAGCTGAAAGGTTTGTTTGAGCGGCGCCCTCTACTGTACAGATGTTAATATAAGCCTAAGACTTATCTCACTTATGGTGTGAAAGGGCCTTTACATGTTATTTTATTTATTTATTAAAAAACAAGCAAGCAAGTCCAGCCCAGATGAGACACAGAGGAGAAAAAAAGTTACTACGTAAAGTAATTAGTTACTTTTTTAAGGGGGTGACGCAATATTGTAACGCATTACTTTTAACAGTACCTTTCCCCAACACTGCTAATAAGTACACAGTAGTTACTGCACATAAAGTGTTTTCTTGAGATTTACAGTAAGGTTTAGAACAAACAAACAAATAAAAAAGAGACTCTTGTGATCAGGTGATGCTAAGTATACTCAGTAAAACAATCATGTAACCCTCTCCAACAGAAATCCAATGTTAGCGATGTTAGCGTAATGAGTTTGAGGATTTTTTGTCTGATTGACTCATCGTTCATGCAGAACATGAACTTGCTATCAAACGCAGCCAGATCAGGGGTGTCCAATCGGGCTCCTGTCCCGCAGAGTTTAGCTCCAGACCTGAATAAACACACCTGAACCAGCTAATCAAGGACTCCAGGATTACTAGAAACATCCAGGCGTGTGTGTTTGGTCTGGCTGCAGCTAAAGCTGGCCGTTCATGGGCAGGATCGGACGCACCTGAGCTAGATTAAGTGCAATGAAATAAAACGTTCAGGGTGTTATGGGTGGTTGCCAGGGCGTTGCTATGTGATTGCTAACATAGTCTGAGTGGTTGCTACTGTAAGTGGCTTGTAGGGTGTTGCTTGTTTAATGGAAGATCTCAAGAAAAATGTTGGGTTCCATTTTATGTATCTGTAATAACTATGTACTCATGCGAGCAATGCCAAGGTCATGGGTTTGATTCCCAGGGAATGCAAGACATGTGTACCATGAATGCAATGTAATTCACTACGGGTAAAAGCATGAATGTAAAAGTGCTGGCCCAAGTCAAAAGAGCCCAGACCCAAGAGCCCATCTCTATACTTGTCTTGTCTAAAGGTATGGCTCAGGTTCCTGCTTTAAAGTAAAATGAGTCAATAAATAGCACACTTTTCATCAACAAATGGCTTGATTTGAAATATCATGTTCGAAGTCTGTTTGTTCAATTCCCCCAATCCTACATATCTCCACAGGACCCACATCTTCTTAAAATGTGTAAAAGACTCAATCAAACTTACTGGGTGGAAAAAGTTGAGGCACATCACCCTGTGTGTCTCACAGTTCTACTATAAATGGATTTCTGTTGGAGAGGGTTACATAATGCACAAGAGAACGGCCTAAAACTGGCACTTAACCAATTTCCTTGTTAGACTACATGCAGTGATTCTTCAGACTTGCTATAGACATTTTCAGGCCATCGATTGTCCAGCGAACAGGAAGACATCACGTCAACCATCCAAGTGTGTGTGTGTGGAAAATGATGAACCAGGTCAAAATGTCAAGAGATACCACGAACAAATCTGCATCATGTACACAAACACAGAACTGAACAAAAATCGTTAATAAACGACACAATCATAACTAGCTGAGGACGCTTTGCTTTATTTAAAAGATATACGAACATTTATTTACAAGGAAAAGATCTTCAAAAGGTAATTTTTATGGATGGGGTGGAGGATTTGGCAATCGAGCACAGTTGAGGTGAAGCAAAGACGGCCTTATATGGTAAGATGAAGAGGAGACATTCGCTAGTTCAGACTTTACTTCTGTCACTGAAGTCATCAACTATTTTTACTGCCATCGAGATATTTTGCATTGTGATATTATTTTCCAGGACAATTAAAGGGTTAGTTCAAACAAACAAGAAAATTCTGTAATCTATTGCTAACCATCATGTTGTCCAAACCTATTAGACTTTTGTTCATCTGAAAAACACAAATGACAATATTTTGAAACCTGAGAGATTTCTGTCCTTCCATTGAAAGTCCACCAAAACATGCTTGCTTGATGCAGGAGAACCAGCGAGGTTTGGGCTTCAGTCAACCTATGTATGTTCGCTAATCAATGTTAGTGATGTGAATAAAAGCCTATATTAAATATGTTCATCATATAAAGTGACTTGGATTAAAGCGCTCGGTTCATATGGGTTATGATGGTTTCATGAACTTTTTGAAGCTTGAAAGTCTTGGTGGAATGGACTTTCAATGGAGGGACAGAAATTAAAATAACTTGAAACTTGAAAGTGTTACAGGGTTGGAACAACACGAGGGCGAGTAGACAATGACAGAATATTTGGTAACACTATTTTAAGGTGACGTAGTTACACGTTACAACGTACTAACAGTAAAATCTAGCTGTGAGCAGCAATTATCGGGGTTCAAACGGTTTAAGGCCTTTATGTTATGGTGCTTATGGGGTCTAAGCTGACTCAAAGCAGGGATTGGTCCTCTGCAGCCATCTAGTGGTTAGAAAGGCCATTATAATCATAGGAACATTGCCATTCTTCACCTTTTTAACTGTTATAGAGGAGTTCTACCATGCAATATGAATGTCGTGGCACTTTATTTTAAGGTGACGTAGTTACACGTTACAACATGTACACTGTAAAAAAAAAATTACATCCCCAAGTCAAAAATTTCAAGTGACCGATAACATCTAAATTTGTCAATTAGTCTGACGTATTATTTCTCATTGAGCCAATGTTAACAGACTATTGCAACAAGAATTTCACTTGGGCCAATTGAAAAATTGAGATGTTATCGGTCACTTGAAATTTTTGATTTGGGAGGGTTAGAATTTTTTTACAGTGTACTTACTATTGTGTTAACAGTAAATTATGCATAATTACAAGTAACTAACCATAAACCAAACCCTAACCCTATAGTAAGTACAAGTAGTTAATTAATATTCCTAAGTAACTATGGCACCTTAAAATAAAGTGCAGCCGAACTTTGTATTCGTATAAAAAGGAATTATTCTGTTCGGTGTTGTCTGTGGTGCAGAAACTCAACCAATAATTGTGAGGAAAATGTAGTCTCAATGCAAATAATAAATGGTCCTAAAAATAGGTTAAACATTTAATGCAAAATACAGTTTCTTTTCTTTGATTTTAAGACGGACATTTATTTTTGAGATTGACTTTTAAATGCCATTTATCTAGAGGTTACCACTGTAAAGCTGCTTTGAAACAATCTGCATTGTGTAAAGCGCTATATAAATAAAGGTGCCTTGACAGAGTTCAGGTGGTTCACCGTCTGAGTCCGACAGGTGTCCCTGACTCTCGGTCACTCTCTCTTCCAGTGCGAGCTGCTGGTCCAGATGTGAACCGTGGCTCTGGAGGCGTCCGACACACTCTGCCTTCCAGCCTTTGGCCTCCTGACATCTGAGTGTCAAAACAACCCCCATGATGGAAAACACATGCGGAGCGGACGAGGTCCGTGGACGAGAGGAGGAGAGAGAGAGAGAGAGAGATCGGACAGAGTCGATTGAGTTGCTAAAGCCACACCACAAAGAACTTCTTGTTTCATTGATTTCCTAGAAACGGCATCAGCTGTCCAACAGGGTCAGCAAAAAAACGACAAGAAAAAAAGGAAAGGAAAAAACTTCCAGTCCCAAAAATCTGTGAGATTTAAATGGACGTCCTGTCTCAACAAGAGCTCGTAATCAAAAGTGTTAGCCATATCTCACTCCAATTACACTACTTTATATTAGTCCTCCTTTATATTAGGTGTCTCTAACTACTATTTTTCTGCTTTGGTTTGGTGGTGTGGGTAGGATGAGGTTTAAGGGTAGGTGTCGGGTCAACAGCATTATTACAGATGTAAAAAGCACAGTACAATGTAAAAAACATGTATTTACACAATAAGTTCATCGTATCAAATTATTAATTTAAAAGTTACATAGTAATTAAAGACTATAAAATGGGTACATATGTGTCACTATTGCTTCTTATGTTGAATACCTATTTACCATATCATAAAGACACAGATGGACATTTGTATATTTGTCTGAGCTCTATGTCCACTAGGGGTGCTGTATACCAGAATCGACAATAACTGTGATACTACTCTTCTGATAATATCTTTTTTTTTAAAAGTTTTATATCTACATTTTTTTAGAGATAATATGCAATAATATCATTAATGTGAATTGTTTTGCTCACGATAATCATATAGTGAAAATCTAATATTGTGACAGTAACTAATGTCCACAATTATGAACAATAGTAGGTTGAAACTCGATGCCAATGTTCCCCAACTTTATGGGGTAAACTAAACAACATATTGAGCACAGGTTATTTCTAATATTTATTTTACAGGCTCGAGGAACATGACATGTCAGTCAAGCCAGCCATAACTTTACAGATATTTTCACCAAAAAATACACATTATTAGATCAGACTTTCAGTTGTTGGTCATTGGCAAAAACAATATATTTAGTACCATTGAAAAATGAACATTCGGTCATCATTTACTCACGTTCATGTCGTTCCAAAACTAATTTTTGTCCCTACAATGAAAGTCAATGTGGTTCATTGTTCGTTTTGGATCCCGTTGGCTTCCATTATATTTAAGAAAATAGTTTAAACACTCGTCAAATTGTGTTTTGCAGAAGAATGAAAGTCATAAAGGTTTGGAAAGACATGAGGGCGTGATGATGACAGAATTTTAATTGTCCCTGGAAATGGTCATCAAGGATCATTAAGTTTTTATAAGGGAAATGATCACTGATCAGGCCAACAGACAATAATGACAATCAACAAGTATTAGCATGTAGCGCAAATCATCTGTGGATCATTACACTCTCACTCTCATGTCAACAACACATGCTAGTCACAGCACTAGAACAACACCCTCATGCCATTTCATCATACTGTGGGTTTAGATTAGTGGCAGTGTGGGAAACGGGGGTCAGACGATCAGGGATGAGACTGTGGGATTTGAGTGGGGCGGCAGGATGTGGAAGAATTAAATGATTGGATCAAGCTACTGGGCTGATTGGACTCCAGGAACTCGAGAAGGGAGTACTTACCCACCCGCGGGTCCAGCCATGAGGTGCTCTGGGTTTTGTGGTCAATGAAGTATGTTTCTCCCTGAGGGGTGACGGCCTGCTCCCAAGCCTCGGGCAACTGTCCTGTTCGGCAACAGCACAACAGCTAGAGATCAGCCGGCAGCCTGACCCACTCCAGAGCAATGCCCACAGAGGAGTAGCGCTTCGTTTACGCCACTACTTAAATGTGCAAAGGGGCAAAACAGCTTGTCACTGGTGCAGGACCCTTAAAGGAACATACTTGTACCTTATTTACCCCTAAAAGGGACATACACCTTAAGGGTAGCCTACATAATACAAACAAACACCTTTTATGGGTAAAAAAAAATTGTCCTTTTAAGGGGAACTGCCCCAGCACCAAACTGTTGTGTGCAATGTTTTTCCTGACAGTGTAGTGGTTTGAGTTTTCAATCAAAATGTAATGACTTGTGTTGTGTTGGCCCTAAAATGAATTGGTTTTTCTGTTGAATAGCAGTGTCCAATATTATCAAATATAATACAGACCACTTTTCAAGATCCAATCAAATCCAAATGAATAAAAATACATAGATGAGAAAAACAATTTTCAAGAAAAGTTTAAATGTACTAACTTTTTCAAAAATGTCATGAGGTGTAACCAAGCGGAACATTTACTCCAAAATATTTTTCAAGGCAAGTTTTTTTTAATTATTAATTAATCAGTGTCATTAAGTTTTGGTGGCACATTTTACAGCCTGAACTATCCTTGCTTTGTCATAAAAAATTCAAATAAACAGAGACATCTCTATGACATAATTTATGTATCAAATTTTAAAACATCCTCATCGTTTAAGTGTGTATATTGTATATTGTATATACTGAATCATGTATATTCACTGTATGAATGAACTGCATTTTAAATGTATGTTTAAATATCATTGACCCAAACCACACATTCACGCTGGGCTTAATTTCAGCTTAAGAGCTAAAAAAGCAGAACAGCTGCTTGTAAAACCGAGTGTGATGCAATATGTCCATTGTTATCAACTGCCAGGAGAAAAAGATACGGAACAAACTACAGAGTTCTAATAAGAGTGGAAAAGACTGGGAGAAACAGGACCTTAGGCCCTGCATTAGAGTGTCAACTGGCAATTACCCATAATCCCTACATTTTGAGGGGGGCCCATGGTGAACACACACAACAGGTGAAGGCTCGAGCTGGTCTAAACTAAGAATAGAGGAAATCTGTTGCCCCTCAAGTTCCCAGAGACTGAAAAAAAGCCAGGGATAGAGGAAGAACAAGGCATTGTGGGACTGTAGGGGCCAGGACTGAGTCACGGCTTTCTATTGTGAGCCCTCTGAACTTGTTCTAGTGAGCCAAAATGGATGACACAGCCATGTAAAAAACAAAACACACACACACACAAAAAAGAGCGGTTGAGTCATCAGAAGATCGTGCAAGACAGAAATGAATGGTTGAGTTTACAGAAGATCAGGGAGGAAAACGGCCGTTTGAACGAGTGTAGCAGGTTGGCTTACACACACACACACACACACAGTTCATTATTTCAGGCTGAGCAGCTTTATTCACATCCAGTGCGGTGAGATGTCATCACCAGCGCTTCCTCACACTCATGATGCATGCTACGGTCTCACTGGAAACTTTCTGATGTTTTTCATTGCACTACACACACTGGACGTGTTCTTCTGGGAGGTCAGTTTTTGTTTGGGAGTCAAGTATTGTAACTTTTATAAACTCTCTTTACTTCCTGTGACTGCAGACTAAACGTTGTAGTGTGTGCTGTAACTCTATATGCTGAGATAGTGGGCGTCTACTGTATGCGCTGCAAGTGCTGGAAGGAATCTTTCTCCCTCCAAACTCTTTCGTCTCGTTCTTCTTATCCCCCCCCCACCCCCTTCGCTGGAATCTGTTTCTCGGCTGCCAACAAAGCAGAGGCACACCTTTTTTTCCATTTCATCACAAATCAAAAAAAGGCAAACAAAGAAAGCCCATTTGGAAGTCATTTAGCGTTCTGAGAGTCAGAGCAGACAACATGCAGACACTAAACAAAACCCCTCAAACATACAGTACGCCAGCTTTAAAAGCCCTCAGATCTTCAGCTGGGAGACTTCACTACACCAGCATTCGGGCCCTCGAACGGAGCAGCTACACCTCTGATCAACAGACAGACTGATGTGTGTGTTGTTATACACACATGATCAATAGTGTTCACGTCATAAACAAATACTTAAAGTAAGAAATTGCTGGATTTGTTTCATTTGTTTGGCGCCTAGCCCAAAGAACTGACTAGATTTGTGTAGTTTTGAAGTAAATGCGAATGTCGAGAGGTGAGTTTGACACTTGGTTTAGCACCTAGCAGCTCAGTGCACATCAGATACTGTGGTGCATTGTGGGATTGAATGAGTGCACTTAACATGGTTTCAGCCAGCACTACAAATGGCCGTTCCCTCAAATAATGCCCTATAAAAGGGTAGAGGGGGCGATTTCGGAAAGCTTCTGATGGTTTTTAGCAAGTTACTGTGTGGTTTCATGGGTAATATGTGGTGTTATTCATGTATGGATTAAACTGCTTGATTCATATGGATTCATTTTACAACACCATTATGATCTTTTAAGTTTTGATTACTTGGACTTTCAATGGAGGGACAGAAAGCAACCTCTAAAGTTTCATTAATTTGGGTCTTAGATTATCTTATGGTCTTATGGGTTTGGGACAACATGAGAGCGAGTAAATGATGACAGAATTTACTTAGGGAGAGCAAACCCTTTTTCGGAGACTCGGAGCTGTTTAAATCTCTAACCCTAATATGAGCGTAATAATAGAGATGCTTGCCTTAGCACACACCTCTAAAATCAAAAGAAGATATATATGCTAGCACATCAGAGCTGTGATATTAGGTGTGTGTGTGAATGTCATGGGCCATCGAGCGTTGGGGCGAACACCTTGCCAGCTGATTGAAATGGCTCAAGAGATCGTGTGTGTTTTCATGAGTAATGCGGATGGGTTCACACTCACCGAGGTTGGGTTGAGAGAGGGCCATGGAGCGCTGCTGTATGTTGGCGTTAGTGGAGGCTTGATTGTGCAGACCCATCTGGGTCACCGAGGGGGTCAGGTTCTTCCTGGGGTCGTGCCATGTGGTGATCTTCTCAATGTGGCTGCACAAGAGAAACAGCAAATGTTCACGTTAAACACACTTCTGCAGGAGGGCATTCAGTGCTCGGAAGGTCAAGCAAATCACAACTACTCTAGGAACACTTTTCCTGATCCTTCAATCTACTCCAAAGCCCATTTAGAAGGAACCCAACGGTCTTTCACAGGAAACCTTCTGATTTCTCGGCCGTCAGGTGTTGGGGAAGCTCGCCAGAGTGACTAAAGGGACATGGTTATGGGGTAAAAAATGAGATGGGAGCTCACAAAATGGTGCCTAACCTACAATATTACAAAAGAGGCTAGATTTTGGTGAATGATGCTTGCCTGTGCTAACCCTGAGACAATGCTAGATTCAAATATGTTCTGAAGGCAACCCGAACTCATGAGAAACCGTATGTTTCTTACATTGTTTGGATTCTTACAATATTGATCCAAAATCCAAAATTTGGATTTTCTGTACAAAAACAGGATAAAAAAAAAAACCCCACTAAGCATGAAGGTCAACCCCTAAACCTAACCTTCAGAGAGGCAAGTGCAGATCATACAAATGAGATCGCTCATCCTTAAGAATTCACCAAAACATAAGAATAGTAATACACAACAGTAATAGTAAAATGTGATAATTGCCATTGGATTGTGGCTGGATCCGAACAACATCGGTCCTGGAGAGCCACAGTCCTGCAGAGTTTTGCTCCAACCCTGATAAGAATAAAGGTTTTGCGAACTTGCAAATGTTAACTTGCTCAGGGGAACGCAAAAGTTTTGCAAGCAAAGGCAAAAGTGTAGTGAGTGAGCGCAAAGCTCCCTGAGGGAACGCAAAAACATTTGCAAGAGAATGCTAAATTTTGGATGTCAAACAATATTAGATGATTGAGCATTTGAACAGACAAATTTAAACTAAATACAACCAAGAAAACTATATATATGTTGCTACTTTAAGGTCAGTTACTCCACAAAGCCAGATGGTGATCTGATGTTATTGTAACTCTTGAGCTAAAGATGCACGAATCTGCCTTATATCGTCCAACTCGAGCCATGGCTGGACTCGGCTCAGCTGTCTGACCTGCAGTTGTACCCACACGCCTCTAAACGTCCAGCGTGAACAAACGCTGCGATGCGCGAGTCGAGGAACAGGTGTGCTGTGTTTCCTCAGCCACTCCTCCACCCTCAGTGAACCCGTCAAAACTGCAGCTTCATGAAATTCTGGCTCCTCTGCATTTTTCATGCAAGGCCAATCCCAGTGTCCCTCAGTCAGTAAACCAGTTTAGCGTTTCTTTCATTATGGGGTGGGCTTTATTGTCTAGTTCAGGGGTACTCAAACCTGCTCCAGGAGATCTGATCTCAACCTTGACAGTTTCAACCTCGCTGAGCTGGTTCAGGAGTGTCTCAACAGAATCGGAAATGACTTCTGCAGGAATGTAGATCTGCAGGACACGCTAAAAGATGAAGGAAATTCACGTCTTGTACAGCACTGGTTATGCTCCAAAATTTGGTTACCAGGATACTTTTTTACTGAGAGTTGATCCCCTGCAAAGCTAAAGCGGTGGTCACACCGTTTCGTTCAAATCTCGTGTGAAAATCCTAGTTTGCTGAAATAAGACATGCGAATTCAAATGATGTGAGCTATGGAAGACTGCTAAGTTACACTATAAACACAATTTGTTATTTATTTGTTCTACACTGAATCTGATCATATCACGTCCATTGCATTTTACGTTTTAAATGCAACCCAACATCAATTCTGCCCTTAATTCATCCTGGGAAGTTCTTAGTCACGTATTTGTTTTTAAAAAGTATTTAAATATTATTGCAATGTGAAAAATAATGAAGTTATTTCATGGTTCTTAAGGTGCAGCAACATTTAGCGGCAAAAAAAGGACAATCTTCCATTGTTGCTGAGCAATGGTGTGACCAGACCTGCTGAAAGTCTTCATGCAACACTGTCATAGTATTTTTGACAAACTTAATTGATTAAAATAGTACAGAAAATATGCATAGTCAACAATCACACTTATACCTTAAATATGACCAAGCAATCAATATAATAATCTGGGCCTAAAAGAGCTATCTATAGATTCTCACTGCAATTACATGATTTTCTATAGCATTCATGACTCGAGGGCATTCATGACTCTACATTTTCACGCTGGTGACATGAAGACACATGTATGAGCCTCAGTTGGTTACATTCTTTACGGATCTTAAAAAAAAAAAAAAAAAAATGTATTTAAAATATATGCCTCATCAACTCCACCTGCTTGTTTGTACACTTGTAAACTGGACCAAACATGGCAGTTTGTGGCCAAATGAGTCACAAAATACACAAAGCCTCAATCAGAGAGTGACTCACTGGAACTATTCACGCTCCGCCGGGAAGATTATCCACTTCCTGCTGATCTCAGGCCTCGCAGTGGCAGAACAGGAAGACATGTGTCCATGCTCTGACCTCTGACCTCTCGCCTCGTGCTTTGAATGTTTAAGATTATATATGATGAGGATGATTCTTTAATTAGGGGAGGGTTAGGGTGCTAAAGTTCAAAGTTTCGTCCTTAAAAATCCTTCTAGTTAACTATTAGTGTGTCTCTTTAATGTAGCTCTGTAGCTCTTTGTATTTTTTGGTTTCAAATGTTAAATTTCCACAGAATATAAATATTTTAACATAACATGTAAATCGTGTTTTGTTAAACCTGACTATCAGTTGTGGTTTAAGAGACTCCAGCTGCATGAAACACATCAACAGTGGTGTAGATTAGCAGAGCTAGGAGGCTAGTTGTTTCAGATTTATGAAGGTCTGAGGGAGAGAGAGGGAACGGGCCCTCGGGGGTCTGGAGGAGAGAGAGGGAACGGGCCCTCGGGGGTCTGGAGGAGAGAGAGGGAACGGGCCCTCGGGGGTCTGGAGGAGAGAGAGGGAACGGGCCCTCGGGGGTCTGGAGGAGAGAGAGGGAACGGGCCCTCGGGGATCTGAGGGAGAGAGGGAACGGGCCCTCGGGGGTCTGGAGGAGAGAGAGGGAACGGGCCCTCGGGGGTCTGGAGGAGAGAGAGGGAACGGGCCCTCGGGGGTCTGGAGGAGAGAGAGGGAACGGGCCCTCGGGGGTCTGGAGGAGAGAGAGGGAACGGGCCCTCGGGGGTCTGGAGGAGAGAGAGGGAACGGGCCCTCGGGGGTCTGGAGGAGAGAGAGGGAACGGGCCCTCGGGGGTCTGGAGGAGAGAGAGGGAACGGGCCCTCGGGGGTCTGGAGGAGAGAGAGGGAACGGGCCCTCGGGGGTCTGGAGGAGAGAGAGGGAACGGGCCCTCGGGGGTCTGGAGGAGAGAGAGGGAACGGGCCCTCGGGGGTCTGGAGGAGAGAGAGGGAACGGGCCCTCGGGGGTCTGGAGGAGAGAGAGGGAACGGGCCCTCGGAGGTCTGGAGGAGAGAGACGGAACGGGCCCTCAGGGGTCTGGAGGAGAGAGAAGGAACGGGCCCTCAGGGGTCTGGAGGAGAGAGAAGGAACGGGCCCTCGGGGGTCTGAGGGAGAGAAGGAACGGGCCCTCGGGGGTCTGGAGGAGAGAGACGGAACGGGCCCTCGGGGGTCTGGAGGAGAGAGAGGGAACGGGCCCTCGGAGGTCTGGAGGAGAGAGACGGAACGGGCCCTCAGGGGTCTGGAGGAGAGAGACGGAACGGGCCCTCAGGGGTCTGGAGGAGAGAGAAGGAACGGGCCCTCGGGGGTCTGAGGGAGAGAAGGAACGGGCCCTCGGGGGTCTGGAGGAGAGAGAGGGAACGGGTCCTCGGAGGTCTGGAGGAGAGAGACGGAACGGGCCCTCAGGGGTCTGGAGGAGAGAGAAGGAACGGGCCCTCGGGGGTCTGAGGGAGAGAGAGGGAACGGGCCCTCGGGGGTCTGGAGGAGAGAGGGAACGGGCCCTCGGGATCTTCGGGGTCTGGGTGGGGCAGCTGTCCTGCACCTGTGGGTTGGGCCCCGTACATTTGAGGTCCGTCTTCCCACACGCTAAAGCTAATATGTGCAGTGGAACAGCTGTTTGACAGCTTATTGTTCATGCAAACAAATTTATTTACAATTGGTCAATGGCATCGTATTCGCTTTCTCTCGTTTTGTATGTTGTAGATGGTTGTAAGAGTGCATATTCATTTTTTAAAGTATGTTTTAGAATTAGCAGCCGGCAATAGTAAAGCACAGACATTTCAAAATAAGAGTCCCTGTCTTGTTTATAATTTAAAGTCTCACATTATGCATAAAGTTTTTTTTTTCTTTTTTTCTGATTATATTGGTATTTTGGTTGGAATTGTATCTGTATTTTAAACTCTATCTGGCATTTCAACATAAACTCTCAGCTATTAAAAGTGGCTTCTCTCTGAGCCACATGTCACAGGAAGGAAATACTAAGAACATTATTAACATACTATTGATTGTAGAGATTGTACTGGTATAACCAGAAAAATCAGTTTAAGTTATTACAATCTTGTTGTCTGCTTACGGTACAGCTTGTTCTTCCTTTGTAAATACAACAGTCAAAAGAATCTATTCGCATAATTAACAATCAAATCAAAACCCATTTCGTAAAGATATTACGACCCGGACGAGCCCCCATATTTGTACTTTTCTACAGTCTAAGGTTGAAAGATAGGGTTTATAGTTTTTCAGAAATTAGTTTTTGAACTAGTTTGGAAAAATAAAGCAGAGATTATGAGGCACAGGGGTAGCTGACGCTTGGGTTCTCGCAGGGCCATGTTTGTGTACGAGCCACATGCTGTTTGCAGAGGAAACACACACACACACACATCTCAAAGAAACAATGGCTTGGTGGTGGATTAGGGGTGACACACAGGCTGAAACAACACTGACACACACTCACAGTAGCCAGATGGACACAACACCTCTGAGCGGAGCTTCCCGCTCTTCCTGTTAGCGTGCTAGCTGTGGAAAATAACACACACACACACTCCAGTATAGTTCCAGCGCTTGTCATGGGCCAAGTCCATGTCAACAAACATGCTTAAACTGCAGCAGTGATTGAATCTCTCTCAGTCGTGATTTCATCTCATGAATATATCTAAAGAGGGGAAATACAGAAGACTTCTGGGATTATTTTACCCAGAAAATCCAGGAGGTTTTAAGACGGCAAAGTCGCCCACAGCCTCAATTCATACAAGTTTTTTACATTGCTATTTTAACATTTGACATAACATTTAAAATATTCAGTATACTTTACAAAATAAATAAATAGAGTGTAGAATCAGCTGTTGTGGCCATTGAGCTAACTTAAAAATCCCAGGTAATCTAAATGAACATTTATCTATTATCCTTTGAAATTGACTGATTTGCTGTTCCAAGAAAATGGCGCAAAAATATTGACGACTCATGTTGAACCACAGATTTTGTCCAATCAGATGCTCTCTAAAAGGAGAACGCCCCTCCCCCTAATACCACCTGCGACTGACTAGAAATTGGCTGAGATGTAACTGAAGCCTATTAATTATTAAAAGAAAAAACGGGATGGTCTGTTTGATATGTCCCACCCCAGTTTGAAAAGATAAGGAACTCTACCCAGATCCACCTGGTCTGATGCGGTAATTATAGAGCCGGCCGTGGCGGAGCACCTTTCACCCGCATGTGCTCAGCGTCCAGCAAGACAACTCCAGGAATGTGAGTCTGTCTGTAGCCATAGTGATTTCAACACACTCCAGACGGAGCTGGCACACACACACACACACACACATGTACTTAAGAAAACAATCTGTGTTGGATATCTATAAGATCTGAATCTTCCTGAGTGCTGACTTGTACAAGACAATCGTTTTATCAAATATGTTTTGTTTTAATTTTGTCAACTATTATTCTGCATATTAATATATATATACACACACACACTGCCCAGCCAAAAAGCTCACTGTCTGGATTTAAATATATATATCAATATCTTAAGAGTCTATGATTGGATTATTATTGTAGTGACTGTTATGTTTCTACTCTAGCATGTTAAGATTCATCAGGTTCAAACTGCGAAAGAATGGTTGAGAGAAGCACGAAGAATTATTGTAACCTGTGAGTCCAGAGCTTAATTTCACTGAGAGTCTTTGGGATGTGCTGGAGGAGACTTTACAGAGTGCTGGACTCTTGCATTGGCAATACAAGATCTTGACCAAAAAATGTATGCATACATTTTTGGTCAAGATCTTGTAGAATATCTAAAGTGTTACCAACATTTTTGACTGATTGTTTGCTCCACAAGATCAAGAGTGTTTCTCGTTTTACACAAAACTCTTAAAAGCATCTCAAAGGTCATTTCATCTAAAGTCAAGTCAAGTCACCTTTATATAGCGCTTTTTACATTACAGATTGTATCAAAGCAGCTTTACAGAGATAACAGGAAAATAATGCAACAAAGTTTGTTTCTAGAAGAAAATAATGTCACAGTCCAGCTTAAGTAAGGCAGATATAATAAATAATATTGCTGAATATTAAAGTAACTGTTAAATTGATCTGAAAGGCTCTAATAAAAGCGCGAGGACTGTAACGGGCTAGTGTCGTCCTCCCCGTCCCGTCCGCAGGGTGACAGCAGCCCAGCATGGCTCTGGGACGCTCTCCACCCAGCTGTGCTAATTGAAAACAGGAACAAAAGAAAAAGATCCACTTTCCCAATTACTCTGAGCTCGGGTTACTGGGGAATTCCGGCACATCCAGCACAAAGGCGGCGACTCCCCAGAAGAGAAAAGAAGCGGGTGACGGAGGGCCTGTCCGAAAGACGGATCGCCAGAGGTCAGATGTAGACTGTTGAAGGACACCAGCTGGATCTGCTGGAATCAGAAGTATTCAATTGAATGTGGAGCTGTGAGGGAGGGGCGCGCAGGAAAGGGAATGCGCCACTAATTATAGGCATCCAGATTACAGGAATAAAGCTCCGACATCTTCTGTGGAAGCGGGGCAAGTCGTGGCTTGTGTTCGCAGGCATGGTCAGCAGTGAGGACAGCGTGACGTCAAACACACACTCCCAAACGCCTTCAGAAGCTGCAAGTAGTTCAACTACAAGTCAAGCTACGTGGAAAATTAAGTTGCTACACTACAAGCTAATGGAAAGCTGATTACAAAAAACTATAGTAGTTATTTAAGAGAGGCAATATATTTTAAAATATCACATGATATGAACTTCTGTGCAATCGAAGCAGTAGCTCACTTTTACACACTTATTACATACTTATTACATGCTACACAAATTTGAAATATTATTTTGGTTATTTTTTTAAAAATGTTCTTACCTGTATATAACCTTAAAGCGTCCACATTAAAAATGTTACATTTTATTTTAAGGTGTCATTGTTACAGTGTAGTTATACATTTAAGTACTGAGTAATATTAATCAACAACCTGTACTGATATAGGGTTAGGGTAGGATTGTGGTTTATGGTTAGTTGCATGCATTTATGCATAATTTACTGTTATTACTATAATAAGTACATGTAACAAAGACACTGTAAAAGTGTTACCAAAATTCACAATTGGCCTGGAGATTAGCCAAGCAAAATAAAGTTTTACAGAAAGCAATGTAATAAAGAGATAATCAATAAAAAAATTGAGCACTGAATATATTCACGGGGAGTGAGGGGGGTAGTATTATAAATACTATCATATATATATATAAAACATAAACAGATCAATATTTATGTGCTAAAATTGCAAAGTTTTGCATTTTTTATTTTAATAGTTTTCAAATTTCTTATAAATTTTTCGTTTTTATTAGTTTGATTAATGAGTTTGTTTAGTTTACTTTTTATAGATTCTATTTCAGTTTTAGTAATAACAGTTTGGCAGAATTAAAAGAAAACTTAGTGCAGACCACAGATGGACATTTTGATGTAAGGTTAGGGACGCAAACACAGCGACACCAACTTAAAGTCCCTGAGAACCAGAGCTTGCAAATGAAACGGAATTTTGGAATTGGAATCTTGGAAACGGAATTTTGGAATTGGAATCTTGAAAGGAGGGCGGGGCTTTCCTGTAGCGCTCCACCTCTCCATCCCGCGCTCACGGCAGACTGATAGTTGGAGGAGAGTGGTTCAGGATATTCTTCCCACGCCGTCAAACTGACATCATCATAGAGGGAACGCCATTCCAGAGCGGAAGCACATCTTCAGATTTTGATGAAAGATTACCACGAATTTATATATTTTTTCCTGTGTATTAACTTGCACTGGTTAATTGTTCACCGCAAGACTAGTAATGTGCGCTAACAAAGTTAAAATAGGGTACATTTTCGGTCAAATAGGGTAATTTTTCAGTAACTGTTTTAAGATTCGTTTTGTTTTAGCTTTTCGTTTATTTTGAAAATGTTCTTTTATTTCCGTTTATGAAAATGTGTTTCGATCAATCGTTTCGTCTTAATTTCAGATTTCATTTACGAAAATAACCTTGGCATGAGCTGATTTTGTAACTGTTGAAATACTTTCTTCATTGAACATCCCAAACAGCCCCTTCTCAACCAGCAGTGTGAGTTCAGGGTGGGACGCTGCATTCTGGGACAGCGGATGGAGGAGCGCTCAAGAAACCTCTTCAAGAAGAGTGGCTGCTTTTGAAATTGTGAACAGCACAGAATTATAATTTTCTGTTAGCAGCATCAACAGATTTAGGTAGTTACAACTCAAACACTAAAACTATCTGAAACACTTTGTTTGCTTCTCAAAAACAGGACTCAAACATCAAAGTCTTGAGCGCCAGCTTGACCATCGGATGGGAAGGCAAGAGATAAATAGTTGCCGTGTTTGTGTGGAAACAGTCTCCAAAAATACTTATTCAGCAAGTGGAGGAGTGAAGCAGTCCCGCATCAGATCTTCCTCAGCTGTTGTGGAGGACTTTGGGCGGCTCGTCGTGTTACTGGTTCGGACAACTGGCCTGTGAGTGTGGGAGTGAGCGGCCCAGCAGCTGCCATTGGGTGGGCTAACTTTAGACCTGGCAGGGGTTCACCGGGTCTGTCAGCCACTCAACTGTTTACTAGCCACACATACAGAGAGCCAAGTTAATCTATAGAAAACAACCGTGCGCATTTATATAGTGGACAGGTTGTGGTTGTGTAAGATCTACAGCTCAAACTAAGGGTCTGAATACAGAGATCCTGACAGTAATCCAGTGAGTCATGACTCCTGCCTTCCCGTCAGAGAGCAAAGCCTTATGGGAAGATTGGGAGTAGCTTGACCCTTAGCACAGTTAAGCAGTTTGTCATTGTTCAGCTTCACAACACGAGTTAAACGCCTGTTTAAAAGAGTTCAGTACATCAGCGATACACAGTTGTGAGTGTTTTGATTCTTGACACGGGTCCAGATCTCCAGACCCACGCTGGTGTTGAGACTCCTCATGATTTAGGATGATCTCATTAGGGCAGAGTTGGACGTCAGCCCAGTGTGTTGAGCAGCTCAGAGCGAACACTGCCGTTCACACGTGTGAAACACCTCAGGCAATGTTAGCAGAAACACCACTCAAAATCTACAGTCACAAACCCTTTACAGATCACTACATTGATTAGCCACACAAAGACACTTTCCTCAAGTGTGTGTGTGTGTGAGAGAGTGTGTGGGTTGAAGGAATGCTGAGTTAAATTCTAGCTCAGGATCACCCTGACAACAACCCGTCACCCGTCACCCGTTCCCACATCACACATTAACATATAAACACCCTCAAACCTGCAGTGACATCCTTTCACACAGTTAATAGTTAACTTCATTCACTTCAGTCAGCTTCTGGTGTGTGTGTGTGTGTGTGTGTGTGTGTGTGTGTGTGTGTGTGTGTGAGTCTCATCACTGGACTGAGGTACCAACACTTTTAGTTACACATTGGTGATGATGAAACGGTGAAATATAACTTGTCATAACTTGTTTAAGTGTGTCGCCGGGGACAGGGGTCAGCGTACAGCTGGCACACACCTCCAGATTACTGTGAAACAGTAACACTTTACAATACAGTTTCATCCGTTAACATTATGAAACATACTTCTACAGCATTTATTAATCTTAATGTTAATCCCAACATCTCAAACAAACATGAACATTTTTATTCACTAATAATAACAGATTAATAAATGCTGTAAAATATTTTTCTTTAATATTTTGAGTTAATAATACAATGCTCTAATAACAAAAAATATAATAAATAATAATAATACAAAGCAAAATTAATTAAAATAAATAAACTTAAGAAGTTTAAGTTTATTGTTATGAAAAATGCACAAAAATAAAATTTTCTATTTCTATATGAAATGTATATATTTTCAAAACATGTTTTACTCTAAAACTGAGAAAATCAAATCCATTAATAAAGTTAAAAATTTGAGGTTGATATCTCAAGAGTACCAAACGCTTCCACTAGAGGAAATTCGATTCCCATTCATTCCCTGCACCAGGAGTTTAAAAAATATTTCTAAAGATATTTAAAAAAAAAATGATTAACAAAAAATTCATTAATAAAAAAATATTTTACAAATATTTATAAAGAATTAATAAAATATAAAATAAATATTACAGAAAAAGTAGTAAGTAATAGTAACACAAAATAAAAATATTTGGAAATATTTGGAAAAGACCAAAGTTCTTCCTTAGGCTAAAGGTCATGTTTGGTAAGATATTATGTAAATTTATATAGAATTAAGTGATGTTAAATCAGGGCTAATCAGCTTTATCATGAAATTAGTAAGTGGTGTAACTGGTTGTAGGTGTAACTCCACTGACAAAAGAGCATGTGAGTCAATGGACACTGAACTTTACTAAATTGACTAAAATCCTACATGTATTCAAAGTGGCCATAAGTGGCGAAATCATTCTAACCCAAATTAAACCGTCTTTGGTTTTAGCTCGTAATGCATTATGGGATTGCCTTGCCCATGAAGGATGCATGCAATTTTAAAAACTAGGACTTTGAACTGAGCTTATATGAAGTGAGAAAGAGTAATGTTGCCTATTTTGTAATTTTTTTTGGTTGCGATTGTTGAATGAACCAAATAAATGCTTTAGCATTTTTATTTAAATTAACTTGAAGTTCTAAAAAAAACAACTAATAAATACAAATTTAAAACGAATAAAAGTTTACTAAATCATTACTAAAAATGATTACAATTTTGACTAAAATAAAATTAAAAACAGAAAATATGAAAAATAAAATCAAATTAAAAATATGAACAAAAATATAAATAGTATTTCTATGATTCTGAAACCCACTGCACCCCGCCAAAATGAAAGATTGTTGGTTTACCGTTTGAAAATGAAAAAATTAAGATGTAAATATTTGCGGAGCACATGACACGCGGACAAAAAAAGAATGTATAACGAGACCACGAATGAAGAATGCGTTCCCATTGGTCGAAAACAGTGGGAATGGTATGGAAGCTTGTTTTTGCCACTAAATAAAAATAGTTTATATCTTGCAATGATGACTTTTTCCTCAGAATTGTGAGATATAAACCCAAAATAGCAAGTTACAAAGTCAGAATTACGAGATTCTGTATAAACTCGCAATTGTGATAAAATGTATTAAATGCACGTTTATATCTCGCAATTCAGACTTTATTTCTCGCAATTCAGACTTTATTTCTTGCAATTCAGACTTTATTTCTCGCAATTCTGACATTATTTCTCGCAATTCTGACTTTATTTCTCGCAATTCGGACTTTATTTCTCGCAATTCTGACATTATTTCTCGCAATTCAGACTTTATTTCTCGCAATTCAGACTATATTTTTCACAATTCAGACTTTATTTCTCGCAATTCTGACTTTATTTCTCGTAATTCTGACTTTATTTCTCGCAATTCATACTATATTTCTCACAATTCTGACTTTATTTCTCGCAATTCTGACTTTATTTCTCGCAATTCGGACATTATTTCTCGCAATTCAGACTTTATTTCTTGCAATTCATACTATATTTCTCACAATTCTGACTTTATTTCTCGCAATTCTGACTTTATTTCTCGCAATTCTGACATTATTTCTCGCAATTCTGACTTTATTTCTCGTAATTTTCAGACTTTATTTCTCGCAATTCCGACATTATTTCTCGCAATTCTGACTTTATTTCTCGTAATTTTCAGACTTTATTTCTCGCAATTCTGACTTTATTTCTTGCATTTGGGAGCCGGAGCGGGACACAGCCTGATGAGTGTCTGTCTGATAAGTGTGTCCGTATGCCAGCCGACAGTAACCCGGGCCTGTGTGCCGTCAGTCAACTGTGCCACATTCAATGAGGACGCAGAGACACAAAAGAGCGTTTGACACAAACCCCCGTCAGCTCATGACGGCACACAGCCGTCTTTCTCTTGTCTCAGAGTAAGTACAAATATAAAGACTGGACACATATTAGCCTAATGTCTGCTGGACAAAGCGCTCATTGTGGATAATCCTACAGGAGACATGGGAATGAACCCTGGCTCTACACACACAGACCTTTCCATTCGCTTCTCTCGCAGTTCACGCACTTGGCTCTCGACTGCTGAAAAACACAATCATCTTTTTTCATTTCTATGATTTTCTGTTCTTCTTTTTTGTATGTCACTACACATCATTATTAACTAATTAGTTACATTAGGCATTTAACAAAGTTACTCATTATCAAGAACATGATCTTCATTCACTGTAAAACGGTGTTAGCAACTCACTGTATTTCCGTAAATGTATTGGATTAGTTTGAATGTTTTGATTAAAGAATAAAAAACGAAACATTTCTTTGGAAAAATTTACTAATGCAACATTTACAATAATATATGTATAAACACTTGCGTTAGAACTGTTTTTGAAGTCTCTTCTGACTTTGAAATTGGCCTGAAAGTTTGAAGTAATTGTAAAAGCTTAAAGTATGAAATAGCTGAGAGAGAGAGAGAGAGAGAGAGAGAGAGAGAGAGAGAGAGAGAGAGAGAGAGAGAGAGAGGGAGAGAGCGCGAGAGAGAGAGAGAGAGAGAGAGAGAGAGAGAGAGAGGGAGAGAGAGAGAGCGCGAGAGAGAGAGAGAGAGAGAGAGAGAGAGCGCGAGAGAGAGCGAGAGAGAGAGGGAGAGGGAGATGGAGAGGAGAGAGAGAGAGAGAGAGAGAGAGAGAGAGGGAGAGAGAGAGAGAGAGAGAGAGAGAGAGAGCGCGAGAGAGAGAGGGAGAGTTTTAAAAGCTTGAAAGTTTTAGGTTTGATGCAGTTTTAAAGCTTGAAGTTGAAAGGATTTAAATTTGAAGTAGTTTTGTGTTTGAATCAGTTTCAAAAGCTCAAAGATTGAAGTTTTTAAGTCTCTCAGACAAATTGTTTGCTATGTGGTTGTTAGGGTATTCTGGGTGGTTGCAAGGGTGTTGCTAGGGTATTTTAAATAACTTTTTTTTTGTAACATTATAAATGTATTTACAGTCACTTTTGGTCAACTTAATGCATCCTTGCTGAACAGAAGTATTACTTCTTAAAAAATGTTTTTAAAAATGAATCAAACACTTGCTGACCACAAACTTTTGAACTGTACTGTATATATAATATATTGTTGTGGTGATGCAACAGTGGTACTGTACACCACAGTATAAACACCTCCATATACACACATACAGTAGTGGCCAAATGTGATGTCCAGCAGGGATATTTGGTTTTAATGACCCTACAATTTCAAAACCAACTAATTTTATATTTGAGGGAAGAAAAAAAACCCCACTAAACTTCGTTAAGGTATTTATCTGACAAAATTATTTGGTAAAAAAGGCAAAGTATAGCTACAGATTTTATTATCCTATGCAAAATGCTGACAGGAAAAGGCTCACACTGACCACAACATAATCAGTTATTATTATTTGGTTTCATAATTTCTTTGTATGACAGCCTGGCCAAAAATGATGTCCGCACAGTTTGTCATGTTTCATTGTGTTATCACAAATAAAACAACTGACTCCAAGCACACACATATATAAAATGTGCACTTATGTAATAAAAAACTGTGAGCGACAAAGTAACATTTACAATAATCAACATTTTAACGTTCTGTATCATTATTGGCTGACTGCATGCAAGAGCAAACTAGCCTCTGAACAAGAATTCGGCCAATCACTGGATTGGATTGGATTGGATTGGATTACGAACCTGGTCACTGAACTGCACGGTATTCCTGGATGTCTGACATGTAATGAGCCTGTTTCGAGCCGCTGCTGTGTTGATGCATCTTCATGAAGACAATGTAGAAATACTCATTTGTAAGTGAAATGATGTGTAATATGATATGTAAAACTAAAACTAAATAAAAGATAAAAAAATAAAAAGGGGCCAAAAACTAAATCCTGCAGGAAACACTGATTCCCACAATCCCAAATGTTGCTTCATTTCTAAAACACCAATGCTCAGTTAATGACGATCAACAGCAATGATGGACAGGGCTGTCCGAGCTGCGGTTACGAGACTGCAGTGAGACACTACGCCTCCGCAGACATGCGGGACACCGACTCAAGCTCTGTACTGGTGTGTGGGATTACCTGGAGGACTCTGGTTGGGTTTCGCTCAGGTGTCTTTGTGCCTGGAGGATAATCTGTTCAGGCATCGGCAAAACCTTCATTGCACAGCTATGCAGCTTTACCTGTTTTAACTCTCAACACCTGCTTAATCACACTCACAATGAGCAGGAGATCATTACATCTGCACAACAACTACAGGTTCAACACAAGTAGTGCTCAATAGCATGTTGTGGCATTATATTTCACAAAAGACTAATCGTCGTTTTAATAATAATTTTTACAGTTGTTTTAGGGTTTATGCTGTCACTGTCATGGTAACACGGTTGTAAAACTGGAAATAAGTTTACACAGAGAAGTTTATTAAGCATTTATTTGTCAAACTTAACACACCTATTGGCTCTATAATCTTTTTTTTGGACATTCATTTTGTGGTAAAACACCTCATAACTTGTCATGAACCCAGAATTGTCCTTTTAACAATCATCAAATTACAATAATAATAAAAAAATAAGTGAAATGTGGTGATGCTAAATATGAACTGACCAAAGTGAAAATGTTACAAGCAAAATCATGATGTATTTTGTAAAAAGAAGTGCTTATTAGCATACTTTTAAAAAGAGTACACTGTTAAAAAAATCTGTAGAAATTACAGTATTATTGGCAGCTACTTGCCAGTAACTTACTGTAGATTTATATTGATGTTATTTACTGGCAACAGTTTGTTCAAAGTTAAATGAACATTAAACATTAACAAGTCTTTATCTTTACAGAATAAAACTAAAATAACAGCCTCATGCAAAGCATTCTGGGAACCAAAATCTGAAGGAAAAAAACAGAAAAAGGTTGATGAAGATTTCTGGTTCCCAGAATGCTTTGCATTAGGTTGTTATTTTATAGTTTTATTCTGTAAAGATAAAGACTTGTTAATGTTTAATGTTCATTTAACTTTGAGCAAACTGTTGCCAGAAAATAACATCGATTTAAATCTACAGTAAGTTACTGGCAAACAGCTGCAAAACTACAGCAAATTTTTTTACAGTGTACTTATTACGGAAATAATACACTTTAAAAGAATATACTTAAACATTGCAAACTGAATGCAAAGTTTTTGGACATTTACTTATGTTATTTACAATTAAATGAACATTTATTGTAGTTTAACTTTATATAAAATGCAATTAGTTGAACTTGAAGAGGTTTTTAGGCACACATACGTAGGACTTAAGTACATCTTTATACGTAATTACATATTTATTTATATTGTCTTTGAAATATGGTAAATGTTTCATGATAAAGTAATTTCTTTATAATGTCATGTATTTAAATACTTGTAACTTCACATGTGTAATGTTGAAACCGCAACAGTTGTGATCAGAATTATTGGCACCCCTGGTAAATATGATCAAAGGTGGCAGTAAAAAATAATTCTGCATTGTTTATCCTTATGATCTTTCATTCAAAAAAATCTGCAAAAATCGAACCTTTCATTGAAGTAAAAGAATTTAAAGTGTGTGTGTGTGTTGGGGGTTTGGAGATCAGAGACTATTCTTCCATACAGAATCTCTCCAGATGCTTCAGATTCCCAGATCCATGTTGTTGCTTCTCTCCAGTTCACTCCACTCATCTTCTATAGGGTTTAGGTCGGGGGAACTGGGAATGTTATGGCAGAAGCTTCATTTCGTGTTGATTTTGATGTTTGGTTTGGATCACTGTCCTGATGGAAGATCCAACAATGGCTCATTATCAGATTTCTAGATTTCTGCTGGTATTTGCTAGAATCCATGATACCATGCATCTGAACAAGAAGTCCAGGACCTCCAGCAAATAAATAGGCCCACAACATTAAAGATCCAGCAGTTTATTAACCGTGGGCATGGGGTACTTTTATCCCTGTGCGCAACAAACACATCTAGTGGGTTTGCTGCCAAAAAGCAATTTTTTGTTTGTATCATCTGACCACAGAATCCGGTCCCTTTTGAAGATCCAGTCGTGTCTGACTATGAATATGCTGGAGTTTGATTCTGGAGGAGCGAGGAGGATTTTTCTTGAAAAATGTAAGATATTTCTAGCCTAGGGGTCGTTTGATTTTGGGCTTTCTGACCCCAAGACTCAAGTAATCTCTGCAATTCTCCATCCTTGGAGAGTCTTTGCCCACTCCAACTTTCCTCCTCACTGTGCATTAGGACGATATAGACACACTTAGAATCTTCCTGGCAGATTCGTCACATCTTTAGTTGATTGGAACTTCTTAATTATTGCCCTGATGGTCAAAATGGGAATTTTCAATTCTTTAGCCATTTTCTTACAGCACTTTCCATTTTGTGAAGCTCAACAATCTTTTGCTGCACATCAGAACTATATTATTTGGTTTTCCTCATAGTGATGGATTATTAAGGGAATTTGGCTTTTGTGTTTCCTCATATTTAAACTCCTGTAAAACAGAGTTTGACTTCAAAACATGACTTCTAAGAAGTCATAGCTGGACACTTTCATGTTCCTAGTCACCCTGGTGTGCTAAAAAAAAAGTAAATATTAATGGGAATATACTTCAGAGATATTTTACTCATAAAAAATTCTAGGGCTGCCAATAATCGTGGACAACGTGTTTTGGGGAAAAGCCTTTATTTCATAATGTGATTTTCCCCCCAATTTCAATTCTTTTACAATGTAAGGTTAGATTTTTGCTAATTATTTGAATAAAAATATCAAAAAGGATAAACAATGCAGATTTATTTTTACTGCCATCTTTGATCATATTTACCAGGGGTGCCAATAATTCTGGCCACAACTGTATATTATATTTACACATGCTTTAGTATTTTAATCAAAACATCAAAATAAGTGTACTTCTTTTAAACACGACAAAAGATTATTAAAACAATGCTCTAATATGTACTTTAAAGTAAAACTTTTTAAAGTGTGTTAAGAATCGTATACAAGAGTCTCTCTTTAAGTGGCCTTTAATTTCATTAATATATCTGCAAACAGTTTTCTAAAAACATACTTTTAAGATCTGAAGTACACAACAGGGCGCATTCAATACAATCAAGCACACTTTCACAAGGGGTGTCTTCATATTTTGTCTCAAGAGACACAATGACCTTGTTACAAATATGCAGAAAACTATTTATTCCAATGTCATAAACAACTATTTCATGGCTGGTATGCCATAATATTTATTGTTAATACATGTTTTCAATTCACTTGCCATTGGCAGGTGTGGCAAAAAGCTTTAACGTTGGACCCTGATGGCACCTGACTCCAAACCCGTTTAGAAACTTTGACGGTTGCATGTTAAATGGTCTGTCAAATTCGATTAAACTCAAAGAAAATAACCCCTGGGAACGCTCTCGCTGCTCTTTATGATACAGATTCCTGGGCAGCAGCATAAAGGCATTGCTCTCCTGGAATGTGTATTCTTTGGAGGAGACACTTGGAGCAAATTTGACTCTTTTCTCTCCTCCTCTAGTCATACACCTTCTTGCTGGTGATGTGGAGAGAGGAATGCATGGCCGTCTATTGCGTTTGAAAGATCAGACGCATGCCAGACCCTTCGTGAGCGCCTGCCCTCACAGACAATGAGCATCACGCTTAAGCTATCCTTCAGTGAAGTCCCAGCAATGCATCACACGAGACGGGGCGACGCTGCTGTGAATCAGGGGCCGGCCCATGCTGATGTGGCCCTCCTCCCCGGGCCCCTGATCGACTCCAAAACAAATGCGACCACACACATTCCCCCCCTCGCTGCTGAATGAAACGACCCTGGTAGAGGAGTGCTGAAAACAATACACCCACATAACTGAGGGAGAGACAAAAACTCAGTGAGAGGGAGGAGTCTGTCACAGACTCTGTCAACAAGTCCAGAAGGGGGCGGAGCCTCTCGTAGCCCCGCCCTCTCATGGCTGGATACGCCTACAACACAGTGGGTGGTGTTCGGATTGAGACTCGAACACACACAACACATTTTCCAAAGCAGTCAGCTCGTGCGGATGCTTTCCGTCCAATATAACAGGGACTTTGTGACTATAAAGAGACAGACTTTCAGAATTTCTAACTGAATGTAAACAGCAGCTGAACACCAAAACGCAAACAACCATGGTCGTAATAACTTCACAGATTATCACAGAGACATGGTGGTGGGTTCTTACAAAGCTTTGATAGATAACGGAGACTCTCACCCAGCCAACATTGCATGGTGGGGCCAATGTAGTAGATATGTTTGTCCAAGGGTCCCATGTTGGCCCTGAATTGTAAAAAGTAGGTGTCGGACAAATTGCGACATAGCAGAAAATTTTTCTGGCCTAAATCGATTTTGGATAGCCATTTTGTCCGTCTAGAGCCAGGGATCACCAGGGAAATTGAGAATCTAGGACAAACTGTCTAGGAGTTATGAGCAATTTAGTAAATTTGGTCATTATAGCGCCACCTATGGGCCAATCTGGGTCATATTCTCTGAACCTCTCCTCGATTTTTGTACTACCATCTGGCAAAGTTTCAAGATTGGGTTCAGATGTTTTATTTCAAGACGTGTGTCAGGTTTTTGCCCTTTAAACACTCTTGTGTGTAGGACTAAGTTCTTAAGTATCTCAAATGCAAGCCTCCATTGTTCATTTCAAAATGTAATTTTAGAGCTAGTAGCGGAGATTGATGAGGAGAGAGATAGGAGAGAGAGACAGAGACAGAAGAGATTGATTGATTGATTGATTGACATTGTGTCTCTCTCAACAGTGTTCGGCAGCAGCGTCTCTGCTAATAGCGAAGCCGTACGTTTAACTGCTTCAAAAACATATTGTTGTTACCATGTTACCAAACCCATATTGAGAAATGTAATGTAGCTTTTTATATGCAAATCTATAGATTTGCATATAAAAAGCTACATTACATATACATTACACTACATATAAAAAGTTACAAGAAGTTTCTGAGTGCGTATATGTTTCTGTCTCAGAGTTTGTGTCTGTACTGTATGTGTGTGGGAGAGAGACCAGGAGAAACAAAGCATAGAACATAATTTTGTGTGAAAAAACATGCAAATATTGTGTCATTTTTAACCTATTGTTTGATATATTTATTTGCTTGGTCAGTGTCTGTGGCTCGTTCAGGATCTTTGAAATAAATTAAATCATTTGGCGAAGTGATATGGAATCGTAATGCGGTCAAGACCTGCCAGGAACTACTTTAGCTGCAATTAATATGCAATATTATTTCAATGTACATACTATTTCCATAATAAGTACTCTTTTTAAAAGTATGCTAAAGTGTATAGGGTATAGAAGTATAAAGGGTATAGAAGAGAGCAGTATAAACCAGAGGTCGTGTTAAGACTTTCACACTGCCCGTCATTTTTATGGATACGATCGTAAAAATTCTGTCATAATCTAACTATCAGGCTACCCGTCATTTTAATTTTCATATTTTAATGATTATAAGGCATTTAATGGCTTCTGTTTTCATCCATATTTTCATTTTTATTTACAATACTTACAGGACAAGCTATAGGCTATGTATTAATTTATATTATGAAAAGAAAGTTGAACAAAGACGTCACTTTCCAGTTTTCATCTTCATCGTGAGTGAACGTGATCATCCCTTCCTCTTTACGTTATGGAACGAAATAAATATGAATCAGAAAATATGTTGAAAGATAACTTATACAAATCAGTATCATGTGTCATGTAATCGATAAACCAGTGTTGCAAACAACGCCACGTAACATTATACCTCAGAAAATCCATTTACTGACCATAAACTTTATAGACAGCAAGAAAAATAACTCAAGTGGAGCATTTTGCTAAATATATGCACCATATTACATAATCATATATTATCCTGTTCTTTAATATTTAATGTATGTTCGAATGAATCCGTCAAGATTTTATGACAGTCACCATTTTAAACAAAATGGATAAGAAACTTAATTATGTAAGTGTACGTATTATAACTTAAACTAAAATGGCTTTTGAATCAAACGCGTCGGCTCGGACAGACTTCTCATGTCAGTTTTCAGTGAACAGTTACAGTTTTAATTACAGTTACTAGTTACAATACATCACCCTCAGTGCATCTGTCAAAATGATTTCTCCGTCACGGCTCAAATAAATTCTGTCAATGACGGAAAATGTTCGGTTAGCGCGACCTCTGGAATAACCATTGCTAAACATCTGCTTTTGTCTTCTACAGTTTGGAATGTCATATGAGTGACTAAATGATGTGAAATATTTTCAGAAAAATATAATTTTTTGTGTAATATAAGAAGTTTTGAGTGGCTACGGTGATTGCAGCTCAAGCCCAGATTTACAGGGATTTTCTGCTCTTATGGAAAGACGCTGTCAGACGGCAGGTGTCAAAACTATTTTTTAGGTACGTAATTCTTATTTGCCTTGTTTTTCTTTTGAAACGCTCTTTGAAGTGCGTAACGTGTGTTTATTGTTTTTACTGTGCCCAGGGCGTCCCTCCTGCCATTATTCTCACGAACAAAAGGAAATGAGCAGCTCCATATCCTGCAGACAGAGCCATCGCTTTCAACTGCTTATTGGAAAGGGGGAGCGGAGACGAGGAAAACACTGGAAAATACCTCTCAGAGGGCAACAGTGCACGCAGACATAACATCCACGCCGAAACAATCACGGCTAACCGCTACTACACGTAAAAGTAGAGGAATGGCTACAATAATAGGAAAACTGAATAAAATACAGGTTTTAAATGTGTGTGCAAATGATAAAAAAATATATTTTTTGGGTGAACTATCCCTCTAAGTATGGGCAATAGTTAAAGTGACGTTTGCCTTGGCAAACAACACTAATGAAGAAACGGCAAACAGCTTCTGGGGCCGTACTTTAGGTCACTATCTGTAAACTGACTGAGATATGAGGGCCGTGTGCACAGAAATCTCCCATCCTCCCCTGCTAAAGGGTTACAGATGTCTTCCCAGAAAGGGATGTCTGTTGACGGTCAGCAACACTGTGTACAAGAGCCACTGAAGAGCTACAAACCTGCTGCTTTATTTAAACGTCGTAAAACACTTTGGCATGGAGCTCAGAGGAGCGCCGCTGTACACAAAGCAGTCTCTGTCCAAACCTCTATCTGGCAGTACACGCAAAATAAAACGCATCTGGATGATCGACTGATCTGTGCAGAAGAGCCTAGTTAAGTTAGTCAGTTTCTTTGCTCTCTTGCCAGGCGAACATTAATAAAATTAAAGCCCTGACTGCAGGAATACACTCTTTATCTGCTTGATAAGACCGTCCATGGAGGGAATCAGCCATTTAAAGGGGTTCTTTGTTTTCAAATGTTTAAAGTGATGGCATCGTGGCGTGAGTTACGTCTCCGCATCACAAAAAGGTAAATAAGCCTCTTCAGCCTTGACACGTTAGCGAACTTTCGTAGGCAAGAAAGGTCCATTGTCTTTTGTCAATAGTGTGGAGAAGTCTGAAGCACACACACAAGTCGCTTTCAAACCGAGCCGCTTTCTTGTCTTTCGGTCAACGCGGCGAATCTGCGTGACCAACTTGAACCTGTTGCGAAATCTGCGTGAGGAAATCTTTTGAAATCACCAACTGCATTGAAATGACTGGATTTCGCCCACTAAAACAAAGACGTGAAAGCTTGTTGTAAAAAGTTCCTGTGCTTTCTTGCACCAAATGACGGTTCAATTAAACTTGAACAGGTTTTTACTCACACAACTAGCTATAAACATGTCAACAATTTACTTTAACCACTTCAGCTAGACTCTCCTCACACTGTAGTTGACCTTTTTGAGGACACGAACATCCACAATACTGTTCCTTGTGATAATGCGGAGAATGTGTCAAATAATTTGAGTACTTGCGTTGCTTTATGAATTGCATTACACATTTTGGAATAGAACGATGTAAAATCAAGCTTGTTCGGCACGAAAATGTGGTTCGAATAAACGGCAGATGGGCTGAATAATAATGCAATCTTACTCTCTGACAGTAGGTGGCGCTTATAGAAAAGTAGACGTACAGAGACATTTTCATTCATTCAGATTTCCATTTCTGACGGCCATTTTGTGTGACAAACATTTTACTTTGAAAGATTGCACCTGTTCACACCGAAACAAACATCTGCATGCCATCGATGTACCAGATATTTAACAGAGAGCTCTTCTAATCGCTTTTCCACCACAAATAAAACTGGCCAACCAATAAGCTTTGCGCTTTTGGTCACATGCTTAGGGCCGCTGCTGTTGAACACAGTTTTGACTTGGTTGCGATCACAAACTATTTTGTTAAGCTACAGTGAATAGCAGAGGAAGAGTTTGAAACTTATTCTCTGTATTATTATTGGTGTTGTTTGATAAAAACACCATCGCGAATACATTTGAAAACTGTTTGACTTTCTGTCTTCTCCTTGACAAGAGGGTGTGAGAAATAGAAAGTTGCGCAGTGTTTTGTTAGATTGGGTAATTCTGCTTTTCTATAAACGCCACCTACTGTCAGTGCGTAAATGTGCATTATCAGTCACTTTGTTATTTTTTTATGCATTTGTCTGCAAAAACAAATCTGACTGAATTTTCATACCAATTTTCACACTGGTCTGACTAGGCCTTCCTTCAAGTCCATTAAAAAAAAATACGTTGTGAACGTTCATGTTGGTCTAAAGTGCTTTAACAACCGTTAAATGTTTATTGCATCTAATTTTCACACCAAACTTTAGCCTTTAGTGAACAGGCCTTCAGAACGTGCAGAAACACACAGGAGACTGTGTACTGTCTTTTTAAACAGTCAGTAAAGATCATGCTTCAAACAAAGGCAGAAGAACACAGTCTAGTCCTGAGGACCATAAATAACAGATGTTTTTATGTGTTGGATATATGTGTGAGTGAGCGCAGAAGCCCCATCAGCTGCTGCCGTGTGTGAAGCGCAGATCCAGTGTTATTGTAGACGTCAACCAGCTTACTGAGCACTTCATAACACTGGCCTTTGTCTGAAAACACCACAATACCACCGACTGTTTCAATGGAGCACCATGTGTTTGAGTTACTAAGTTACAAATAAAACGCATTATAACACAGAGACATACATATAACATACATTTTCTGAATAAAACATGAGTGCTGCATGTTTTGAGTGAGCTCCAGTTGTGAGGTGGTTACTTAAAGAAACACGTTGACTTTTCGGGACTTTAGCTTATTCACCGTATCCCCCAGAGTTAGATAAGTCCACACACACCTTTCTCATCTCCGTGCGTGCCGTAACTCTGTCTGACGCACCCACCGCTAGCCTAGCTTAGCACAAAGACTGGAGGTAAATGGCTCCAGCTAGCATACTGCTCCCAATAAGTGACAAAATAACGCCAACATTTTCCTATTTACATGTTGTGATTTGTATAGTCACAGCGTGTGCAAATTAACAAGGTCACATGAGGCACAGCCATCTTCTAAACGTACACACACTGGGAACTATATTCTCAGAAGGCGAAGCACTGCTACTTCTGCGGAGGGATTTTGTTATCTAAAGTAACAAAGTGCACTTTTTAAAAGTGTACTTAAGTGTGTTAAGAAAAAATAGTCATGCGAGTTTGCTCTTTAAGTACACTTATTAATATATACTATCTGCCATTACAGTTTTAAAAAATAGATACTTTAAAGATTTGAAATACACAACAAGTGTATATTGAATATAGTTTAGTGCATTTCTTTTTCATGAGGGAAAGATGCCTATCTTCAAGTCTTCATGATGTTCTGAATAAAAACTGTAAGTTTGATCACTCAGATAAGACATTTTGTGATGTATCATTTATAATTTATTTAGCTAGTATCCAGCCAGTAAAGATCATATTCTTTATCCGGATGTCCAGATACTAAAAATGTCCTTTAAATCTAGATTTGTCTGAGTGAACTGACATTGTATTGCAGTAAGAGACTCATTTGTTTACATCAGACAAGTTTATAAAGTCTCTTTTATCTTCATTTATTTACTTCAGTTCTGCCCATCTCTACAAAGACACTGGTGTTCAGCGCTCAACACACACCATTTCCTTCGAGTTTAATAGCTTTTATACGGTTTAGATCAGCGAGTCACGCAAGGCCCTGAAGTGTTTCTGGAAAAAAATCAGTGCTACAAAGAGACTTTTGTGTTCTGACGGCAGCTTTCGGCGGAGAAGAAAGAGCCAGCCTGAAGCAGCCCGGCCAACCAGCATCAGACGACTCGATCTTCAAGCCTTTCGGATTCACGCGCCGGACAGGAAAAGCCTCCGGCCTCGAGCGCCTCCCGTCCCGTGCCACGAGAGTCCAGACTCCGAGAGCGCTAGTCTCCAGGAACACATCTGTTGTGTCTGCAGCACAGACCTGACTCCATCAAAGACGGCCGCCCAACACACACGGTTTTGTCGCTAGAAACACTGACATTCCTTCAATACATCTAATGGCGTCTTTGGTGAACATTTCCTGCAGACTGGGCCCAAACCTAACTCCGCTAACAGCTAAACTGTAAAGCTGAGTTCAGATTCAGACGTTACCTCTGCTTGACACAGCACATCTGGACTTCAATAACAGCAGAACAGGATTTTGTTTAATAAACCAACCAGTTGCTACAGCAGAAGCGTTTAGTTTACAGAGCGAGTTGGATCGAGCGACTGCTTCTAAAGCGACTGTTATACATCACACCCACTGCTATGAGTTTATTTACAGCAATATCAGCGTCATCGGCCAGCCAGATCAAACGCTAGTCAAACTGCTAATCTTTACCTCAGCATGTTAAAGTCCCACTGAAGTGCCTTCCACTGAACAGGAAGCTGAGGCGGGACATTTGAGTGGCTCCTCCCCTTTTCCAAACGGCCAATAGCGTTTAGTTTCCCTCACAGACTGCAGTCGTACCTGCTTGAGCGCTGATGATACGCTGGATTCAATAGTAGAGGTGTGAATAAATTCTAGCCTTTTCATTCTTAATCAACGTACAGTTGGAAAACGGGATAAAACTCGAGTGTTTGAGCAACCGAACACACACTCCCACACTCATATTACTCTGTGACGTGTCAACGCTCGCTTCGGCCAGGTTGTGTCTATAGCACAGGGGGCGGAGCTTTAGATTCTAGAGAGCATTTGATTGGACAGAAGATGTGATGAGAAGCTGATGTCATAAAAATCCCTGATCCATTTTAGCGGAAGTGAGAGAGTTAATGCTTATATCTCCTAAATGCACATTTTGTCATTGTTTTGAAATACACCAGCTTATTCATAACCTTAAGGCTAACATATTCATACTAAAAGCTAAATAACTTAAATTATGATGTCAGGGGGCCTATCTGTCTATCTGTTATGTGCCTTTTTTATTTATATGGGTCAATCTCACCAAACCGGTCAAGAACATGGTTAAATTTCACTCAAAAAAAATAATAATTAAAAATAAAATAAAAATATATAGTTATTAGAGATTAAATGAGATTTTAAAAAATACATTTGTGTAGAAATAACATTTTGGGTGAAGACAATAGCCATGTTTCCATTTGAAGTTGCGAATTTAACTTATGCACAAAATTGGAATATGGCATAAAATATTTGTGAATAAGGCAGCGTTTCCATCTCACGTGTTCAAGAGAACAAAATCATCGCTTCCTGGGAAACTGGAACAAAATATCAGTAATAAAACTGTGATTTTCTGCAATCGGCTCTTTTCCCTCCATCATAAATGAGTGTGTCTCAGAGCGTCAGACGAAACTCACTAACCGCTGTCATGATCTCTAGCGTTGGGATGCTGGTGTGTGTGAACACACTCGTGTGAGATGCTTCTGGAGGGAATTAAACCAAATCATTCTGATCACACACTTCGGCTCCGGCGTTTCAGAAACACCAAACCAACATCTGAGATGCTGTGATGTGATTGGTCCCTATTTTAGGTCCAATTAGTTTGTTTTTTGTTGCATTGGGACCTTGTTTTCCCACAGTTCTCATCGCTATAATGTAAAAAAAATATCTTATTTAAATTGTAAAGTCTCTGTTTTTATTGCAATGACTTTCTGCTGACCAGTATAAACATTTTAGAAAAATGGGAATCACAAACATTCTGGATGAGAAAGGAATTTATTTTGACTATTCTAACGAGAATTTGAGGGAAATGTGTGTAATTGTCATGAAAACCGTCACAATGTAAAAAAAAAAAAAAATCCTATTAAATAAAATAGGCTTGATTTTCTCTATGAAAAACAAAAAATGTGCTGCAGGGAGGTTTTTTGACATTCATGTGTATCTCTCATGAATCCAGGCAAAGAAAGCAAGTATTACAGAAAGCTGTGAGCTGGCAGTGATAACTTATTCACAGCTTATCTTCAACATAATGGAGGAAAACGGCCAGCAAAAAGCCTGAAGGGGAGACATTCTCCTGCTTTACATGGCATCAAAAGGAGGCATAATTACAGACTGCCTTTGCATGAAGAAGCAACTAGAAACACTTAAATTCTTTCGCCTCACTTCACTTTAGATCAAAGCTGCGTTGGTGTGTTGGTTTTAGAGCAATAACGGTAAAAAATAAACCACCTGCTGAAAGATTCTGGAGGCGATCCTTTATTTTCTCCCTGTATCGTGAAGCTGGGCAAAGAAACAGTTAAAGTCCACCATAGTCAATCATTTAGCCCTTAAAACTCATCTTTGATCACCAAAATTACATATTTAGAAGTTTTTTCCTTTCAAAAATAATTTCTTCATGTCTTGAATGTAACTCGACACCCTTGCCTCATTTAGTATGCGTGGTTCTATGAATATGCAAATGAGCCCCGCCTCCACTCACTCACTCAGCTCAGAGATCCACTGGTTGACGATCACACGTTGATCTGATTGGTGACAAGGTAGTTTGTGACGTCAGAAACACCAACGATTTCAAAGCGTGTTTTTGAGACTGTCTTTGGTTCACTGCAGTTTTAAGCAGAAAATACTCAGCAATGCTGTCGACTTATGAATTTACACATGGCTTGTCTTAAAGCATATTAAAAACACCACATAAACAACATTAAAAGCTGGATTTACACCACAGGGGGACTTCAACCATTATAGAATTTGCTCACTTAATTTTTTTCAGTATTTTTGAATCACTATTTTCCATGAATATATACTGTGGTGTAAATCTTTTTTAATTAAATTAGTTTTTATTTATTGTTTGATTGATGCTGATATTCAAAACTGCATTTATCATGAGAAAACAAGCATTTTAGTGTCATTTCGTATGAATTTCTAAAAAATTAGAAAAAAGTAAGACCATCAGATTGATTTCTTGAGATGAATTTCATAAGAATTAGCCACCGACTCAGCAAAACGTTCAATAGTTGCGAGATTCGGTTGTGAAAATGTCTCTTTGCTATCAAACAACCCAGTAATCTCTGCACTGAGACGCTCAAGCTGTAGCGTCTTGAATTGCAAGTCGTAACAAAGATATCCAGAAAAATGTTTAGGCAGAAAGAGGGGGGTCATGTGACGCTGGAAAGAGATACGCGTTCCCTAATAGTGGGGGTGAACGAGAGCCGACAGCTGCAACAATCCAAAGAAGAAGAAGACAAGCCATATCAGTCTCTCACACTGACAACAACGCTCCTGAGCCCCAACACACCGGTGAAGAGATGCACTGACGCTCAGAGGATCACAGACAGGTTGGTTCGGTGTAATTGCAGGCTGTGTGTGTGTGTGTGTGAAGCTCTGTTGGTGGCGGAGGAGTCTGTCTGTCCGCTCGCTGAATGTGTGGCAAGCCCTGGCACGCTTTATCTCGAGTCTCACACACACAGAGTTTCAGGTGAAACACAGACTGTAAAGCACAACACTGTCTGAAGCCAACCAACATGATCATCTGGAAGCCGCTTTGGTAAAAGTGTCAGCTAAATGATTAAATGTAGATGATCAAAGTTACGCAACCGCATTCATAAGTATTTCCACATATGCATTTAGTTTGGTTGATAATCTGATGAAAGAACATGGACGCTCATGTATAGAGCATTTATTTACATTATTTAAAATGCGTTTATGTTTTTGAAGGAAGTCTCATCAAGGCTGCATTTATTTGATTAAAAATACAGTAAAAACTGTAATATTGTGAAATATTATTACAATTTATAACGGCTGTTTTCTGTGTGAATATATATAGTAAAGTGTATTCCTGTGATCAAAGCTGAATTTCAGCATCATTACTCCAGTCTTCAGTGTCACATGATCCTTCAGAAATCACTCTAATATTTGTAACATTATAAATGTCTTTACTGTCACTTCTAATCAATTTAATGCATCCTTGATGGATTAAAGTATTCATTTCTTTTCTGTTTTATCTTTTTCTTATCTTTAAACTGTAGTGAGTGCATCATGGTTTCCACAAAAATATGAAGAGCACAGCTGTTCTCAACACCGATAATAATCAGAAATGCTTCTTGAGGAAGAATGAATCATATCATAATGATTTCTGAAGGATCATGTGACTCTGAAGACTGGTGCTGAAATCCAGCTTTGATCACAGAAAATAAATTACACTTTACTGTATATTCACATAGAAAACAGCTGTTTTAAATTGTAATAATATTTCACAATATTAATGTTTTTACTGTATTTTTAATCAAATAAATGCAGCCTTGGTGAGCAGAAGAGACTTCTTTCAAAAACGTTTAAAAAAAATGTAATTATTAGCCCAAAAATGGCTAGCATACAGCAATGAAAAATGCTAAATGTGAATAATAAAGTATTAACCATATAATCAGGCATAGTATATAGCAATAGAATATCAAAATAAATAAGCTAATCAACTTTTAAATCATTTGTTGTTGACATCAATGTGTCCAATCAAACTCCACAGTATTTCTGTGTAAACTGATCAGTCACTTGATAATATGGCTAATACTCAGTTTGTTAGGCTGGTGAATCTGCTGTTATTTATGCATTTACTAAACTCAGCATATTTCATATTCTTTTGGGCCTATGCACAGTTAATACAGTCTTCTTGTTTATTTTGCCACATTGTTTCCAGTGTAAAATCTGGATCCTAAGGCAAAAGCAATGGAGAAGCTCTGATTTAACAGCCACAAACAGGACCGATACAGCTCAGAGGACAGGCGGACACTCACTAGCGGGAGGACAGAGGAGGCTAACTAATTGTTTTAACATGTAGGTGAGAATTGATGTTGCTCTCTAGTGTCAGCAAATAAGATTTAGACGCATTAAAGTGGTGTGTTTGTCTCCTGAACACAGGGTGTGATCGTGGGGGGGCGAGACTGAGTTAATCTCAGCACAGTCGACGTCCCACCGGCCGGCGATCACAACCCTGGTGACTGCATCAGATAAGACCAGTGTCCCCAGGGCCACAGAAGAATAGCTGTCTCACTCCTGAAGTCAAAACACACATTTACATTGAGACACACTGAGATATGCTAAACACATCCTTATCAAGGTGAGAAAGAGCCTTGATCATAGCCCTGCAGTGTGAAGCATGCGTTACACATGACAGTATAAGCAGGACCGGGTGCTTTTGTCTCTCTGATCCACGCCCAGATACCGTTTGGTGTGTTTCAGACCCACGCCTTCAGCATTAGTCTGTTCACAGGTCAAAACGAAAGCTTAAACGTGACTGCAGTGATTTCACCAGTGTGAACGCGCACTGATTCGGATCAGAAACCGGTTTACAGGTCACAACCTAGTGCCCTATAAAAAACACAGTGATGATGTTTCCAGATGAATCATCAACAACAAATGTAAATAAAGTGAAATTAAGCAATTTTATAAATAAACCAAGTAAATTAAGTGTGTGTGTGTATATATATACACACACAACGGTCAAATATGGACGCCTGAATTTTAACATTTTAAACCCAACAGTTGTTCAATTCATATTTGACCACTGAAACAACAGATCATTTTTAGTGTATTGTTATATATACTTAATTTACTTGGTTTATTTATAAAATTGCTTCATTTACATTTGTTGTGGATATGGATAAACACAACTGTTGGATTTAAAAAGTTAATTTCAATTCAGGCGTCCAATATTTGACCACTGAAACCATTATTTTTTTACCCAGACTTCCTACATACCTTAATTTGGTACTTCATTTATTTATAAAATTGCTTTATTTCACTTTATTTACTTTTGGATTGGTCACTGTTATTTTCGAGTGCAACTGATGTATGTGTCAGTTAATGTAAACTGTGTGTGCTGGAATCTCGAGAGCCGTGAAAAATGAACATGGCACTCACTTGAGAAAGTACTTCTGTCCGTTGGGGGTGTAGGCCATCTCCCAGCCCGGGGGCAGCGGCAGCTCCTCGGCCACGTCGAAGGACTGGTGTCGGATGTGCGAGTGTTGGCGAGCGGGGTTCGGGACGCCCAGCGCGCCCGCGGGCAGCTGCAGCGACGCCGGAGAGGAGTGCGAGCGGACGTGCGTCGCCTGGAGCCGCGGGGGGAGGCCGCCCGAGTCCGTGCTGGACTGCCGAGAGTGCGAGCCCGAGTCCGGCTCCTTGAAGAACGACTCGGGCATATGCTTGTTCCTCCAGGAGCTGCTGGGCTTGGGGTTCATGACGGAGTTGAAGAGAGCCTCCAGGTCCGTGTCAAGGTCTTTGGCGACATGGATGACCTGCTGGCCCGGTAACGGCTGGAGAGGGTTGCCGCTCATCGTGTGTCAAACAATAACAAACAAGCCCAAGTATTCGGTTAAAAATGGCCTGTGAAAATCCTGTAGGAACTTCTTTGGTTAGGCCTTTTTTTCTTTCTTTTTTTTTTTCCTTTTCTTTTTTTCTTTCTTTGGTAAAAGTTGTTTCGCCCGACTTTAAAAGCTTTTAAAAGTCTTTAAAAAGTTGTCATAAAGCTAAAGGAGTGTATGTCATGTTGTCCCGCATTGAGGGTTTTTTTCCCGGAGATTATTCCTCCTGCGCTCCGTAACTTTCCTGTGTCCGCTGGCGGAGTTTCTGTCCCGATGGAAAGTTTGTAAACTCAAGCTTTTCCTCTCTCTCTCTCTCTCTCTCTCTCTCTCTCTCTCCCTCCCTCTCTCTCTCTCTCTCTCTCTCTCCCTCTCTCTCTCTCTCTCTCTCTCTCTCCCTCCCTCTCTCTCTCTCTCTCTCTGCGCGGATCCTGTGTCAGCTCATGAATATTCAACGACTCTGGGCCTCATGAATATTTAATTATCACTGTGTTTCGTTCATAACAGCAACAGTGGACTATCAGTGGATTATGGAATTAACAAAAAAAAGAAAAAAGAATCTGACATAATTATCTAAATTTTTTATTGTAAGCCATTAAATTAGTTTAGAATTTCAATTTACTGTTTTACTACGTTATATTAAAAATATAAATACATTTGACATATTATGCATTTTAATCAACTTGTTAGTTCAAAGCAATTTAAAATATTACAAAACACCAAACATTTTTATCCAGAATTCCCAAATTTATAATACGATGTATTAAATATTGTAATATATTAATGTATGTTATTTAATCTATTAACTCATACCTTAATTTGTGATATTGTATTAAATTGCATGTGTTTTTAGTGAGTGAAGTGATAATAAAGCTAAAATAAAATAAAATATTATGCCTATTATGCAGAACATAAAGAACATAAAATATATTAAAACATACTAAAATAAGTAGAAAAAGCTATAAAGAAAAAAAAATGTTTATAATGTTGAATAGAAAAATGTTAAAGTTTATTGAACAAATTATTTAGGAATAATTTGTTATTGTAAAAATGTAATAAAATGTAATAAAAATGTGTGCATTTTCACATGTAATGTATTAAATAATGTAATAACTAATGTGATATACTTAATGTATAAGTTATATAATGTATTAAATATTTTGTGTTATAATAGTACTTTTAAGACACTCCAGGGCACTTCACAGCGTAAAGCCGTAATAAAGCACAAAAACACAAACATATAATTACTTAACAATAAAAATCAATCAATCAAATTAGTAAAAGCTATTTTAAAATCAGATTCAGATTTTAATCTGAGTTTTAATAGAATCCAACTAGTGAATATTCCATTATTTCGGCGCAGAACTACTGAAAACCCTCACGCAATATAGCTTTTGTTTTGTTTTGTTTGTTTGTTTCTAAATAATGCCAGAATTGATATTATTTCACAGCAGAGGATGAAGACTACAGAAAAATCATATTTTCACAGCTTGGAGTGGAGCAGTGGAGTCACATGGGTGCTGTCGAGGGATGCTGTCATTCGCAGATTGCAGGATAAGAAATGTGGGTCAGATGTGTTGTGAAGCCATTCCTCAGGTCAACTGTAAACACACCTCCTCATCACTGTAAACGAGACGCACATGTTCATCTGTGGAGATCCAGTGATTCATTTAATTGTCACACACAGTCTCATGAGTCAGTCAAGCTTACTGAGGAAGATTCCAGTGTTTGACACAGAGTCCATCTGTGATGAGGAACAGTTGTTAGGTCTCGGAGTTCAGTCTTCCTCCCATGGGACACACACCTGTCCCGAGCAGAGCGAGCCTCCACAAGTGCACTCAAAGCATCTTTACATTTAAAGGAGTTATATCATCACCTTCCTAAAATAATTGCCTAAGTCATTTTTTCAGGTTTCTCAGAAAACACACAAAAAATGAAAAATAACTTCAGAGGTTCGTTCTTCTTGATGCAGCTCCCATCTTGAAAAGCTTGTAAAATTGCCTTTTAAAATTTTAAAATTGCTTGTAAAATCTTTTGACTTAGGCCAAATAAAACGGCCTCAGTCACACTCTTGACATAGGCCATTACACTACAGGAGTAGAACTGCATGATCTGTTCAACTGAGGATGTGGGGATTTTACCAGAGGTGGCCAGCATCATGAGGAGATGACTTATGCAAAAAAATTATTTTTGTCAAAAAATGACGTAGGCAATTATTTTAGGAAGGTGACGATATGTAAGAATGCTCATGTGTTAATCGCTCTTTTATTGCCAATGCGTGACCAGAGGGCTGTTCCATAAAACAAGATTAGAATACAAGCCAGGCTTATTTTGGTTAGTCAGACTTATTGTCGGTGATTTCTGTTTCATAAAGCAAACTTAAAATAGTTCAAACTCAGTTACCCTGGCAACTTATGCTGGGAAACTAGCCTGGTCCAGGGCAGGCTAACTGTCAGGCTAAGCCTCAGCTGTTACACAGATCCTCTAACACTGACCGACAAGAACACAATGATATTACCACTAACACTCTCTCATACCATTATTGGACTTTATTAACCACTATTAGTCCAAAAATAAATACACAGTATACAGAAAATCAACTTAAATAAGGCTACAATGATAAATTAGACAATATAGACATATATATATATATATATATATATATATATATATATATATATATATATATATATATACTGTATATATATAGATATAGATATATAGATAGATAGGCCTAAATACAATATATATACTACAGGTTTTCTTTTTTTACTGGCTGAATGTTTTATGCCCAAGATTTAATTAGATTGTGATTTATGAATACATTTCTCTCTGGTTTTGTTTGCTCTGTAAGCAAACAAAACCAGCTTTGTAAAGCAGAAGTTAAAATCAAAAAAAGCTTTGTAAAGCAGAAGTTAAAATCAAAAAATAAATAATTACAAAAGCACAGTATAAATTTTAACTGGTAAGATGAATCTGAGCTTAGTAATTGACAGTATATTAACCTACATTTGATTTACCCCATTACAATAGTCCCTTTACAGTTATTGCTATCATAAAAATACACTTGTAGGTTTAAAATTCTAAATAAGGGACATCTAATGTCCAAATAACAAATATTTTAGCATATATATATTTATTATGTACTTTATTATGTCTTTCAATTCAAACACATTTAACACAATTATACAAATTGACAGTTCCTTTAAAGACATCATATTTTCCCCCAATAAATATTCCTTATCTTTCCTTCTACTTTTTTCTTTTGTGATAATACCCACCAACACACATGATTAGAACAATAACCAAAAAGTACATAGTTAGACACTTTTACATATGATTTAAGGGGGAAAAGACAAAAAACAATAAATAAATATTAAGAAAAATTTAACATTCACATATTTATATCAAACTCTTATAATGACACATAATTCCTAATAGTTAATCAAGTAATATTATTTGAATATCAAATATTCAATATTAAATAAGTAAATAAATAAAATAACAAATAACTAGAAATAAAAGGGAGGGAGGGTTGTATAAAAATGTAGTTAATGTAGGCTAATATATATTCCTTTATTTTATGGAATATTCTTTGATTTTAGAGTTGCACATATCTTTTCAAAATGTATACATTTGCTCTTAATTTCATGTTATCCTCTCCATAGTGTACTTTAGAAACTAAATCTACTCATTTAAAACTGGGGATTCTTGCTTTCTCCAAAAATTATTGCATTAAAAGCTGTAATTCTCAGCATTCTAAAGTATACATCATCTTTATTAAGTAGCATAGGTCCTATACCCAAAACTATATTTTGTATCTTTACAAATGGATACATTTGCATGACTTTCTAACATTTACAGCTGGAGGATATAACTGTAAAATGTAAGTTTTGCACTGAGGGGAAAAAAAACATGTCACAAGCATAAAACAGCACAAAATATACGCTGTTTGATGGTGGATCGATTTGATCCACGATCGACCTCTAGGGCTGCTTCAGAAACGCGTGCGCGCGCAATTATCTAGACTAGATAAACCTGGATCAAATTAGTGAGATTGCGTGAACTTCAATTACCTTTTATGGAACCACTTTAGCCCCAACTTATTTGTTAGGCTCATTCAAGTCCGGTTTTGGAGTTTAATCCCCGCTTTTCTAAGCGTCTTTTATGGAACAACCCTCAGCTTGTAATGAAACTTAAAAGATGAGACCTTCCCAGACATAGTTTGTCTGTGAAAGCCTGTAGTCTGATTATTAGGCTATGTGAAGGACTCGGCTAGTTTTTCCCGGGAAAATCCAAAGGGCGTGTTTATAGTCAAAGTATCGTAACAGTGAAAATGAACTAACCTCATCTGTCGACATGATGGCTGCGTCTGAAACTGACTTTATATCTTACAATTCAGACTTTATATCTCACACTTCTGACTTTATATCTCGCAATTCTGACTTTATATTTCACAATTCTGACTTTATATCTCGCAATTCTGACTTTATATCTCGCAATTCTGACTTTATATCACGCAATTCTGACTTTATATCTCGCAATTCTGACTTTATATCACGCAATTCTGACTTTATATCTCACAATTGCGATTTAACATATCACGCAATTCTGACTTTATATCTCGCAATTTAGACTTTATATCTCGCAATTGCGATTTAACATATCACGCAATTCTGACTTTACATCACGCAATTCTGACTTTATATCTGGCAATTCTGACTTTATATCACGCAATTCTGACTTTATATCTCACAATTGCGATTTAACATATCTCGCAATTCTGACTTTATATCACGCAATTCTGACTTTATATCTCGCAATTCTGACTTTATATCACGCAATTCTGACTTTATATCTCACAATTGCGATTTAACATATCTCGCAATTCTGACTTTATATCACGCAATTCTGACTTTATATCTCGCAATTCTGACTTTATATCACGCAATTCTGACTTTATATCTCACAATTGCGATTTAACATATCTCGCAATTCTGACTTTATATCACGCAATTCTGACTTTATATCACGCAATTCTGACTTTATATCTCACAATTGCGATTTAACATATCTCGCAATTCTGACTTTATATCACGCAATTCTGACTTTATATCTCGCAATTCTGACTTTATATCACGCAATTCTGACTTTATATCTCACAATTGCGATTTAACATATCTCGCAATTCTGACTTTATATCACGCAATTCTGACTTTATATCACGCAATTCTGACTTTATATCTCACAATTGCGATTTAACATATCTCGCAATTCTGACTTTATATCTCGCAATTCTGACTTTATATAACGCAATTCTGACTTTATATCTCACAATTGCGATTTAACATATCTCGCAATTCTGACTTTATATCACGCAATTCTGACTTTATATCTCGCAATTCTGACTTTATATCTCACAATTGCGATTTAACATATCTCGCAATTCTGACTTTATATCTCGCAATTTAGACTTTATATCTCGCAATTGCGATTTAACATATCACGCAATTCTGACTTTATATCTCGCAATTTAGACTTTATATCTCGCAATTGCGATTTAACATATCACGCAATTCTGACTTTACATCACGCAATTCTGACTTTATATCTCGCAATTCTGACTTTATATCTCGCAATTCTGACTTTATATCTCGCAATTCTGACTTTATATCACGCAATTCTGACTTTATATCTCACAATTGCGATTTAACATATCTCGCAATTGCGATTTAACATATCTCGCAATTGCGATTTAACATATCACGCAATTCTGACTTTACATCACGCAATTCTGACTTTATATCACTCAATTCTGACTTTATATCACTCAATTCTGACTTTATATCACGCAATTCTGACTTTATATCTCACAATTGCGATTTAACATATCTCGCAATTCTGACTTTATATCACGCAATTCTGACTTTATATCTCGCAATTATGACTTTATATCTCGCAATTGCGATTTAACATATCACGCAATTCTGACTTTACATCACGCAATTCTGACTTTATATCACTCAATTCTGACTTTATATCACTCAATTCTGACTTTATATCACGCAATTCTGACTTTATATCTCACAATTGCGATTTAACATATCTCGCAATTCTGACTTTATATCACGCAATTCTGACTTTATATCTCGCAATTCTGACTTTATATCTCACAATTGCGATTTAACATATCTCGCAATTCTGACTTTATATCACTCAATTCTGACTTTATATCACTCAATTCTGACTTTATATCACGCAATTCTGACTTTATATCTCACAATTGCGATTTAACATATCTCGCAATTCTGACTTTATATCTCGCAATTCTGACTTTATATCACGCAATTCTGACTTTATATCTCACAATTGCGATTTAACATATCTCGCAATTCTGACTTTATATCACGCAATTCTGACTTTATATCTCGCAATTCTGACTTTATATCTCACAATTGCGATTTAACATATCACGCAATTCTGACTTTATATCTCGCAATTTAGACTTTATATCTCGCAATTGCGATTTAACATATCACGCAATTCTGACTTTACATCACGCAATTCTGACTTTATATCTCGCAATTCTGACTTTATATCTCGCAATTCTGACTTTATATCACGCAATTCTGACTTTATATCTCACAATTGCGATTTAACATATCTCGCAATTGCGATTTAACATATCACGCAATTCTGACTTTACATCACGCAATTCTGACTTTATATCACTCAATTCTGACTTTATATCACGCAATTCTGACTTTATATCTCGTAATTCTGACTTTATATCTCGCAATTCTGACTTTATATTTCGCAGTTTAGACTTTATATCTCGCAGTTTAGACTTTATATCTCGCAATTCTGACTTTATATCTTGCAATTCTAACTTTATATCTCGCAATTCTGACTTTATATCATGCAATTCTGACTTTATATCTCGCAGTTTAGACTTTATATCTCGCAATTCTGACTTTATATCTTGCAATTCTAACTTTATATCTCACAATTCTGACTATATCATGCAATTCTGACTTTATATCTCGCAGTTTAGACTTTATATCTCGCAATTCTGACTTTATATCTTGCAATTCTGACTTTATATCTCACAATTCTGACTTTATATCTCACAATTCTGACTTTATATCATGCAATTCTGACTTTATATCTCGCAGTTTAGACTTTATATCTCGCAATTCTGACTTTATATCTTGCAATTCTAACTTTATATCTCACAATTCTGACTTTATATCATGCAATTCTGACTTTATATCTCAGTTTAGACTTTATATCTCGCAATTCTGACTTTATATCTCACAATTCTGACTTTATATCATGCAATTCTGACTTTATATCTCGCAGTTTAGACTTTATATCTCGCAATTCTGACTTTATATCTTGCAATTCTAACTTTATATCTTGCAATTCTAACTTTATATCTCACAATTCTGACTTTATATCATGCAATTCTGACTTTATATCTCAGTTTAGACTTTATATCTCGCAATTCTGACTTTATATCTCGCAATTCTGCCTTTATATCACACGACTCAGACTTTATATCTCGCAATTCTGACTTTATATCTCACAATTGCGATTTAACATATCACGCAATTCTGACTTTATATCTCGCAATTTAGACTTTATATCTCGCAATTGCGATTTAACATATCACGCAATTCTGACTTTACATCACGCAATTCTGACTTTATATCTCGCAATTCTGACTTTATATCTCGCAATTCTGACTTTATATCTCGCAATTCTGACTTTATATCTCGCAATTCTGACTTTATATCACGCAATTCTGACTTTATATCTCACAATTGCGATTTAACATATCTCGCAATTGCGATTTAACATATCACGCAATTCTGACTTTACATCACGCAATTCTGACTTTATATCACTCAATTCTGACTTTATATCACGCAATTCTGACTTTATATCTCGTAATTCTGACTTTATATCTCGCAATTCTGACTTTATATTTCGCAGTTTAGACTTTATATCTCGCAGTTTAGACTTTATATCTCGCAATTCTGACTTTATATCTTGCAATTCTAACTTTATATCTCGCAATTCTGACTTTATATCATGCAATTCTGACTTTATATCTCGCAGTTTAGACTTTATATCTCGCAATTCTGACTTTATATCTTGCAATTCTAACTTTATATCTCACAATTCTGACTATATCATGCAATTCTGACTTTATATCTCGCAGTTTAGACTTTATATCTCGCAATTCTGACTTTATATCTTGCAATTCTGACTTTATATCTCACAATTCTGACTTTATATCTCACAATTCTGACTTTATATCATGCAATTCTGACTTTATATCTCGCAGTTTAGACTTTATATCTCGCAATTCTGACTTTATATCTTGCAATTCTAACTTTATATCTCGCAGTTTAGACTTTATATCTCGCAATTCTGACTTTATATCTTGCAATTCTAACTTTATATCTCACAATTCTGACTTTATATCATGCAATTCTGACTTTATATCTCGCAGTTTAGACTTTATATCTCGCAATTCTGACTTTATATCTTGCAATTCTAACTTTATATCTTGCAATTCTAACTTTATATCTCACAATTCTGACTTTATATCATGCAATTCTGACTTTATATCTCAGTTTAGACTTTATATCTCGCAATTCTGACTTTATATCTCGCAATTCTGCCTTTATATCACACGACTCAGACTTTATATCTCGCAATTCTGACTTTATATCTCTCAATTCTGACTTTATAACACGCAATTCTGACTTTATAACACGCAATTCTGACTTTATATCTCGCAATTCTGATTTTATAAAACAAATGCGACTTTATGTATATCACCCAATTCTTACTTTATAACTCTCAATTGTGACTTTATATCACGCAATTCTGAAAAAAGTCAGAATTGCGAGATAAAAAGTCACAATTACCTTTTTTATTTTTTATTCTGTGGTTGAAACAAGCTTCCATAAAAATCGCACATTCTCTTGAGAAAGTACATGTTTTGAATAAGTACTTACTTTATAGGGTTAGTTCACCCAAAAATTAAAATTCTGTCAGTAATTACTCTCCCTCATGTTGTTCCAACCCCGTAAGACTTTAGTTCATCTTCGGAACACAAATTAAGATATTTTTGATTAAATCTGAGAGCTGGATCACTCCTCCATAGGCTGCAAGGTAATCTGCCATCCCAGAAAAGTTAGTAAAGACATCGTTAAAATAGTCCAAGTGACTACAGTGGCTCAACCTTAAGTTTATCAAATGACGAGAATACTTTTTGTGCGCAAGAAGAAAACAAAAATAATGATTTTATTGAACTATTCATGACGTGAGTTCACGAGAGCGCCACGACGCATGCGCGAGAACTGAGATACACAATAACCAGTTTAAATATTTATCATCTATAAATACAATTTATGTACTTACAAAGTACATAATTATATTGGATATTTTAATAAATTATGCATTTTATATAAAAAATAAAAAAAAACTTTATTTAAACATGTTGTACATGATGATAAAACGATATGTGTTAAGTCAATCAACATTTTGTTCATTTAAAAGCCAGACGTCATTGTTAATGTTATTATATTAATGTTCAATAAAAAGTGCAAAGTGCTGCTAATTTTATTTGTTTGCTTGGTGAAATGAATTCAGTGTGTGTTTCTGTACTTTTTGAACATTTCCAGCACATTTGAACAAAACCGTGATTGATCACCTATAATCGTGATATGAAATGTTCATACTGCTTCATCTCAAGATGATGAATTATGACAGTGTTTAACCTTATGGTGTTTATATCATTCCTGCAGCACCGAGACCTCACAGACGAAACTCAGAGCAGCCGCACTGCATTATGGGATGTGCACTTGCATGCGCTGCTCTCGTGTCTGTGTAATACTGTTAAAGTTACACCACAACCTCTGGGTAAAGCCAACTAGAGCACAAGGGAGTGGATGACTTCGCTAACTTTAGATTAAACGTTAGCAATTAGCAAATTAATCATTATCCTGACACAAGGAAACAGTTTCCCTGAACTTCAACAACGGCTGAATGACTCATGATCATCTGACTGAAGGAAGAAAGAACGTTTGCTTCAGGCAGGTTTCACTCAGAGTAAACTTGATACCAGTTTGTTTGCATTAAAGTCTCCCTGAAATCAAAATGTAAAAGCCTTATTTTTGTATGGAATATTGCAGTGTTTATTATAAATGCGCATCTTTATTGTTTTAAATTCATGTTCCACATAATCTTGAATGAGAATATCTTCCTCTTGCAGCATCTCTTCTCTTCTGTGATGACGAGGGCGGGGCTATAACCTGTCAATCACATGAGATCAGCCAATAGCAAACCACAACCATCCAATCAACTACACACAGACAAAATCAAGCCCCGCCCACATTTGTTCTTGTTCCTGAAGCGTTTCACTCAGATATACAACACAAAAGAGAAGAAAAGACCAGCGCAACTTCATTTTTATGCTGACTTAATAGGATCACACATGCTAAATTTGATGGATTATGTTTTTATTACAGGAACTGATGAAAAACAACTAAAAACACATGAATACAGTTCAAATGTTAACAGTGCAATGCGTATTGAGGAAAAAGGCAGTTTAATGGTCATCTTGTTCTTATTACCAGGTCCATTCGGACATCTGACATTTACATATAAAGTGTGGCACTCTCAGCTGCATTTCACAAATTTCTTTTTTACATTTTGTGCACATAATTCTGCAGATGTAGTAAGTGCAGGAACTGCTAAACCACTGCAGATTCAGCCTGATCATTACTCTACATTGTGGACACTTAAGAAAGAGTGCAATAACTGATCAAGACGGCATTCAGTAAAACTGGTCCTAAATGTGCATTATATTGCCGGGGACGTAAACCCCTTGCCCAAAAATACACACGACACACCCTTCAGTTCCATGTGCACATGCTTATTATAAAGCAAAGGCATCTGTTAATACTTATGGCACAAATGAATCTATCAAATCTGCATTGATTTTCCTCTAAGAAACAGCTGGAGCATCACTGGTTTAAAGGGTTAGTTCACCCAAAAATGATAATTCTGTCATTAATTACTCACCAGATCATGTCGTTCCAAACCCGTAAGACTTCTGTTCATCTTCAGAACACAAACGAAGATATTTTAATGAAATCTGAGCGATCTCTGGCCCTCCATTGACAGCTACGCAACTACCACTTTGACGCCTCAAAAAGTTCATAAAGAGATCGTAAAACTGAATTGAGCGGTTTAGTCCAAATTTTCTGAAGAGACTCGATCGCTTTACATGATGAACAGATTGATTTTAGTCTTTTATGCACATCAGATATGGTAAACAGAAGCTCAAGCATGAGAGCCAATGAGGTTCATTCTCACGTCACGCAATTACAGTCGAGTTTCTGTTCACGTGCGCTGATCAATGTGAATAAAAGCCTAAATTCATAATCTATTCTAAATTAATAATCTGGATTATATGGATTCGATTCATATGGATTTCTAGTGCGATCTCTTTTTATGAACTTTTTGAAGTTTTGGGTGAATAGACTGTCAATGGAGGGACAGAAATCGCTCAGATTTCATTAAAAGATCTTCATTTGTGTCCTGAAGATGAACGGCAGCCTCACGGGTTTGGAACGACATGATCGGGTGAGTAATTAATGACAGAATTTTCATTTTCGGGTGAACTAACCCTTTAAGGTCATATTAAACCTGAAGATAGTAGTAGGAGTAGATGCCCTTCCTACAGCAGAGGAGTGTGTGTGTGTGTGTGCGCTCTACTTGATGTTGCGCAGCACCCGTCGGCAGTGGCTGCTCTTGAGCTCGGCCAGCGCTCGCTCCAGCTCCTGGATGAGGTGCTGCAGGGTGGAGGGGTCCGTCTGAAGCACACGCGCCCTGAGACCCGCCCCGTCCTCCAGGACCAGCTTCAGGCTCACGCTGGGCTTCAGCTGCTGGCGGAGAGCCCGGCTGGACACCTGCAACACACACACACACCGTTAGGATACAGCGAGGGACCATGTGCAGGAACGCTCATGCCCGGCAGACTTTAACATGTAGGGCCTTTTGCCGTTTAAAAAGCACTTACTGAAGACGCGCAGTGAGAAGTGAACGCTGGACGGCCGTGGACAGGGTTATGTTTGCACACATTTATGCATTTGTAGGAGTTTCCCTTTCAGACGCAAACTTTATTGGAGGAGGGTTTTTAAATGAATCATGCTAGGAGATTTACTAAGGTTTGCGCTCGTCAATTTACTGTTATCTGTGCCATTATTTACCGGACAAGAAGAGCATGTCTTAAACCAGATGCTAATCTGCGCTGCTCTTGGTAGACTGCGCTGGTCATTATGGAAATGATGTGTGTTCTGTGATGTGTGTGTCGTCAGTAGATCACGAGCAGAGCTTTACACTCCTGTCAGAGCTCTTTTGGGACTGCGCTCTCGTGCTAATCTGCCCTGTTTAGTAAATCTGGCCCATTGTTTTCTGTGACATCTGGTTGCTAATTCTCCTCGTAATATCAGTAAACGTGTCAGCTAGGTAAAATGACCTAAATGGTTTTTAATTTTACAAAAAACAAATTTTTAGTTAATTTTATTTAAAAATAAAAAATTTAATTTAATAATAAAAATGTTATTTTTAGTTAAATTTTAAAAAAAATTAAAAAAAATTAACTAATTTTAGTTAAACTAAAAACTAACAATTTTTTTTACAATTATTTACATTGATTTTCCAGCAAAACTGTATATGAGAGTAATGCTGTCTAGGCGTTTACTGTATACAGTCATAATAACTATCATTTTCAGCTATTGCTGCAAATTTTGTTTAAAAATAAAGTTCGTGCTGGGCAAAGATTAATCGTGATCCAAAATAAAAGTTTGTGTTTGCATAATATATGTGTGTGTACTGTGTATAATTATTTTGTATATATAAATACACACATATGCATGTATATATTTTTTTTAATTTATATATAAATTATTTATATTTATATATAATATAAATTATGTATAAATGTATATACATGCAAATATTTCTTAAATAAATACATGCATATGTGTGTATTTATATATACAAAATAATTGTACACAGTACACACACATATATTATGCAAATACAAACTTTTATTTTGCATGCGATTAATCTTTGCCCAGCACTAATAATAATAATAATAATGAATGTAAAAATCATAATTAGAAATATAAAATGATAAATTTGAGTATAAAATTATACATTTAACATTCACAGAAATGTTAAATGTATCCGTTTTGTCATTAGAGGACGAAAAACAATATTTATTAATTATTTGCTTTTATTTTTCTATATTCAGTTTACATTTTAAATTTAGTTAAAGTTTTTGTGTATTTGTCTGTTTTATTAGTTTAAATATTTCTATTTAGCTAGATTTGTTTATTTCAGTTTTAGTAATTTTGGTACTTTATTTCAAGTAGTAGTTTTTCATCTAATATTCATATTTCACTTTATCTGGTCTTTATTTCAGTTAACCAGACTGATTTCTTCTAGACTGATGTTTCTCAGATTGGTGTGTTTCACCTGAACGTCGAGCCTCCACTCCAGGTTGTGGTAATGTGGGAGGCTGGGGGCGAGTTTGCCGAGGATCTGCCGAATCTCCTTCCTGTTCTCCAGATACAGCTGGAGCAGGAGCTGATTGAGCTCCTCTGAGAATCCCAACACCAGCACTGAGTCCTGGAAATCCCCCTCCGAAACCTGCGGATTACACACGGACATGCGCTATGAAGCGAGGGCTCACTGGCACACGGTGTCTGAGGAGGATCAGTGCAGACGCACCATGAGTTTGGCGCTCTCTGTGAGGAGGTACATCAAGCCCTCCACCCCGTGCTGGACGCTCTCCGCGGGCACATTCAGCTTCCCTGCCGCAGCAACAGATCAACACGCCCATCAGCAACAGCACAGGGACGGCACACTCATAATTCATCAGATCATCAACAACACTTCACTCACGTGCCGCTCCCTCGAAGATTTTAGGGTTTGAGCCCTTTTTCAGAAACTCCACAGCAATTCGGCCAAACTCTCCAACAACTGGCAAACAGAAACCACACTGAAGATCATGATGCTTTATTATTATATTGATTATGATGAAGTTTGTGTGTTAAACATTATGAACAGACTCTGTGTAATAGGAACCGTCAGTCTATATTCTCTCACACACAAAGAATATGCCTGTTATATACATTATACCTTGCTTATATATTCGACATGGAATACAAAAAAAAATAATTAAAAAAACTTTATATTTCACAATTCAGACTTTGTCCACAAAACTATTAGACAAAAAAATATCTGATTTGCCAGATATAAACTCGCAATTCTGAGAATAAAAGTCTGAATTGTGAGGTATAAGCAATTATAATAATTTTAATAAATCATAAGAACACAATTAACTTATTATTTTATTTATATTTCGTTGCGGAAATAGCTTCCATAGTTTACAGTGCAAAAGTCTTTTCTTTTTTTCTTTAGAAATGAAGAGAACGTTTTAGCATTTATGTGAAACTAATAAATGTTATTTATAAAACGCAAAATATCACATTACATTGACTATAAATATGTGGAAACACTGAAACAAAAATAGAAGATAGTTGTGTTCTCAAAGTTTTTAACCCCACTGTTAAGTAACCGTCACCTTATGACGGGCATATTTATTACACGTAAACAGATACTATATATAAACATAAACAGTAAATATTATGTGGTTTCCTGCAGTTTTTGAATCACTTACCCGCAGAATCCACCTCTGATAAGAAACCTAAATGCTCCTTGTGTTCCTCAGATAAAACTAACAGCATTTTCTGACGCTTTTAATATATCATCACACAAAATAAAGACAATATTTGTGAATGAAATGTTTAGTGGAGCTTCTTCTGCATGACGGTCACATGATCAGCGGTGCGCCCCTCAACACAGTCCGAGTGAAACAAGCGAGCAGAGCCGCAGTTCAGTTCCACTCAGTCGACGACCTTCAGCTGTTGAATCATGCTTTACACATATCAATGCGCTTCTAAAATAAGTAATACATGTTAATATGTGTGAAAATACACCAAAATTACACAATAACAACATATTTCAGTTTAATTTCTATTCGTATTGTTTATTTGATTCATTCATTTTTGTACATCACATGTCATGATGGATTTCACATGACAGTTTCTGTGTTCAAAGATATTGACATGTCTAAATAATAAAAATAAAATAAAAATAGAACTGACAAATGATGAATAAATGAGAGAAAATACAATTCAAATATGGATATAATAAGAGTGTATAATGAGGCAATGGTACTATCAGATTGTATATATGTATATATATATAGCTCGGTGCTTTAATGAAATAGTAACTAAATAATAAAATATTAAGGAATAAAATTTACATTATTTTACTACGCAATATAGGCTACTAGTCGGTGAACATCATAGCAGTTACAATGACTGGATTGCTGTCTTGACCAGTCAGTATCCAAGATCGGAGCTACATCAAATCCCGGACAGCTAAAGAGACAAATATAGAGTCTATAAAGAGAGAAAATATTTTTGATGCTTTTACTAGCGGCACCAAACTGAATAAGAAAAACATATTGAATGTTTTAAAACAGGGTTCCCAAAACACTCCCAATCTGATCCATCACATCCACATCTCTATGATCCGATGCTTTCTGAACTGCTGTTTTCTTCACCGCTGTCAGTTTTGTTGTGTGTTTATGTCGTTATTGAGAGGAAAGAGAGCAACACATATTCACATGTTCATCTAAACGCTGATCTCAGCATCGTGGACTTCATCGGGATGTTCACTAACAGTACAGCGCTAGTCACGTATTTCAAACTTATTTTTACCCCTACGCGGAGAACGAAAATAACTTTGCTGACAGTATATCGTATGGTTACGGTTAGCATTTAGGTCAGGGATTAGTATTTGTTTGAGCTTTGTGTAGGCATGGCCAGAGGGGTTAACTAGCCAATCACAGAGTCACAGTTTTCACACTTTTCAGGAAGTCAACCTCCGAACGGCTCACCCATAGTCTGGGAAACATGGAAGTATTTAAACATTGTTATTGTTAATAACCAACCTAGCAACGGTCATGTAAGTGGCTTTTTCTCCGAGAGTTCGGCCACAAAGCAGTTTAAAGGTTTCCTGAGGGATGTCAGCTATCTTGTCTGATTTTATAGGATCCACTGATGAGGAAACGCCTGCGCCTGGTGTCTGGGAAAGAGTGAGGTAACGGCCAGTCCTCCACGCTCCCGGCACTATTTTCAGCTGGCAGGATTTCCTCTGGGTTCTTCCTCCCACATGCCCCGTTTCTCTCGTCGTCTCCTCTTCATGGGGGAGGAAGCAGCTGTGGCAGTGTGAGTGTGATGCACTCTGGGAAGGCGGAGGAAGGACCCACAAAGGGTGATGTCACTGGGAAGCCACGGATGAGCCTTTGACCTCTATATATCCTCTCTCAACGCTCTACCTCTGGGAGGACATCTTCTGCATGGGAAAGCCATCAATATGCACCGGCTCACCAACCGTTATTCCCAATGGATGGCATCGTCTTGCTTGAGCCTTGTGTATCCAGGTCATGTTCATAAGATAGATGTGCATTGGTATAGAGAGAACCCAGGAAAGTTGACAATAGTGTAAAGTTGTCCGACATCGGCTGTATGTGCAGGATATACTGAGTTGAAGATGTGGTCCTTCATCCAGCAGAGATGTGAGCAGCTCCCGTCGGATCATCTGGCTGGAATGAGAGTTGTGTGTCATTGGCATAGCAGTTGCAGGAAAGAGAGATGACGCTGAACTGCTTGTTTGTGTCCTCTCTCAGAAACTCATTCAAGCCTTCCCAAGTTTCCAGGAGACATTTGCCTCCTGTGACAGAGAATCTTTATTAGTGGCATTCACTGAGAAAATGTGCTTATTAATCCTCAATGATGTGCAGTGCATTATCCAGGTACCCATTCAATCAATTCTGGGCTGGTTTTGTTGCACAAACCTGGCAACCCTGACGCTTGTACCAGCCGCGGCGCTACCATTGGGCCCGGGTGGGCCTGGACCCACCCATTTTAGGTCCGGGCCCATCCATTTTCTACTATGGTTTTGTAGGTTTCTTCATTCAGATCTATTTGCGATCCATTCCATTCTAAACAAACAACGCAGTTTACATGCTTCTCCTTGTTACATTATTCATTAAGATAATAATTAATAAATGCACGCATAATTATCAGTGAACTTGATAAATGTTGCAGATATGTTTTACATGCATGCACAAATAAATGCCTTTCAACTTATGTGTGCAAAATTCAGAATAAAATGAATGTGCAGCAATTTGTACAAATAGAGAGTCTGTAGGCCTACTGTGTTGTTGCCATTAAATAGTAAACATTTAGTTTCATATTTGTTAAAATATTATAATGTTATTTTTTCATCTATGTTGATTATGAAAAGTGAACCGCACGAGTAAGATAGGATGAGCAATATCGAGAGACATGGAGCGGGTCAGACATGATTTTGACCACTTAATTAAGTTTTGTTTTGCAGAAAGACTTTTTTTAAAGTGAATTTCGTTTTGTATAAATTGTATCTTAATTTTAATATTTTTATCAACCAATTGCCTGGATTTAATAAATAAAAAGCAGATATAGCAGACAACACAATCATAGAGGCGCCCGCGCGGTCACTTGCATTGCTCGTGAACAGGAGCGCATCTCATCCTAACTTAACGAAACTCAGCATATGCCTCACAGACATGAAACATATCTTAAGAAAGCTTGAAATGTCTTTTTAACAATTTAAAATGAAAAGAAATAGGCTACTCTCTGATTATGTAATCCATGATGTGCATTTCTCTCTATAGGCGCGTTCACTACGGAGATGGCGATCGTCAACTTCATCTTTACAGCTGTTGTTGCTGTTAATAAACTAAAAATAATAGGCCAATAATTTTATTAAACAATAAATTAAATGAAATTGTAATTGTATTAAAAAAGCAACAAAAAATTCCTGTTTAATTTTTTTTTAACCTATGCTAATTACGCATTAAATTCAGGTAGGCTACTGAGTCGCTGTCCTCAGTGCCGCAGAAAAGCGCTGAAACGGAGATGAAGGGGAACACGTTTTTTTTTTTTTTTTTTGCCTTATTTTAACTGGCCCATCCAGTTTTCTGGGGGCCCACCTACAATCAAAATCCTGGCGCCGCTAGAGGCTTGTACGTGTTGATGTTGTGCCCAATCCCTCTTACACACTCTCCATCAGACAGGACTGCCATTTGAGGCAATCAAGCATAATCGACTGTATATAAAGTTAACATTCGCCATCTCCTTAGTGTGTCCTCATCTATATCTAGTGAGCTTCCAGGAGTTTCCACAGAGAATGAGAAAGTGTCTGATAGGATAGAAATCCACTGTAAAGAGATTAGTGTTCAGGGAAGGAGGAGGTGGGAACCGGCGAACGTTTCAACACTTTAATTATTAAATAATTTCCTCTCTTGTCTTGCACTGTCGTCGCTCCTCCTTTTCTTCCTCCAGATCTCCGTCTGTGAGACTCGAGCCGGTGCGGCGCGCAGGTGATGCTCATTAACAGTCGCACCGTTCCCACGGCTCTCGGCCTCGCCCTGCGTGCCACATCCACTACCTCTGATAAACTAATAAATAAAAATATTCGCGTGTTAAAAAATAAATACGACCTCAATCACGTTTACACACGGCCTCCCAAACTTTCGTCCGTCATAAAAAGATTCAGATCGGGTTTCGATTTTCTGCATTTTTCGCACCTAGCAAGCATTTTGAGGGGTGCTTTGACAATTCAGAGCCACCGAATGACGAATACGAAAAAACGCATATGAATTATTTCATATGTATTCTAAATGTATTTCGGACATATGAAATGTAAGGACCTCCAGTCTTCAGATTTTGGCCAGTCGAATCGTATAGTGCATGATGGCACACACTCTGAGATTTTACATTCAGACTATGATTCATTTCATACGGAGAAGATCAAACATCTCTATGAACGAGGTGCGTGTTTTTGCGTGAGTTTGATGTGTTCAGAATGAGTTGACAGCCTGTTAGAAAGTGATCCTCATTGTTTAGTGTCTGATGCCCAGTTTGTCTCTGTAACCATTTACAGAGTCAGAAAGTGCATGATGCCTACACACATGTATATCTGTATAACTTCTGTGCCTCTATCAGTGATTAGATGCTTTCACAGATGTAATTTACCAGTTTGCACAGTCCCTGAGCAGGTTTCAGTCACAGAGATGAAGGACGCTCCTGGTGGACAGTCTGAAGGAACTGACGGGGGAACCAATCTCAGGGACACCACCGACTTTAGCTTGGACACGAAGGATCTCAGTAAAGTTACTGGTCCCATTATGTGAAATGTCTCTGAACACATGAAGAATTGCTTTGTTAACTTCCTGTTTAAGGCAGAGCTTGTTTACTTATATAAAACCAGACAAACAAGTGGAACATTGTCTATTTAAAGCAGAGGTCTCCACTGTCCTGAAGAGTTTAGCAACAACCCTAATCAAACACACCTGAACCAGCGGATCAAGCTCTTCAGGACCGCTCGACAGTCACAGGTCTGTGTCGGAGCCGTGTGGAAGAGCTCTGATTTATAGTGCACATTTCCCACCCAGTGGTGACTCCTGCTAACTACAGCACAGCAAACATTACACAAATGCGGTATAAACAAATGCTTGAAACTCCCCCAAAATAAAAAGTGTGGTCAGGAGGTCAAATTAAATATGACATGATATTTTATATTTATATGTTTATATTATATAAGTTTTATTTGACATATATGTTCAGAATAACACGTATGTCAGGATGGGTAACAGGTCTAGACCACTGGGGTGAGACCGGCCAGAATCCACATTTTAAAAGGCCTTTTCACTTTTCATGCTGTGTTAATTTAATGTTAGGTAATAGTTCACCTAATAGTTCTGTTTCTAACAATGATCCACCAAATTGTACTTTGTTAACAGTGCCATGAATGTGGATTAAAATATCAACCTTTATTTTTTACACTTAGACTTATCTGACTGTGTAAATTACAGAAGTTATAATATCACAAAATCTTTTATAATATGCCATTTTTGTATGCAACACATAATAATCTTCACATGTTATAGTTCACAAATCAAATGGATAAAACAACTGATAAGCCAAAACTTTAACAGTTTTTCACAGGGTCAAATATACATGAAAGACAATTATGTTGTATTTTTTATTTTATTTTTTTGCAGACAGACTGAATATTAACACTTATAGGAATATACATACATTTCTGAGACACATTTGTATTAAAGAAGCTGCAATTTATATCAATTAATTAATATAATTTAATTATAATTTAATTATGTTAATTCATATCGTTTTATATAATCAAAATTAAGTGATTATTATTTTTATTTTTTTCATTGGGTGTCCAATAATTTCCTATTTCTTATGAGAAATACATTATTATTCCTCCAGGCGGCGCTTGATGTCTCGGAAAAACGATGTTTCTGTCTTGTTAGATAGATTGTACGCTAAAAAAAAAGTATAATATTTAAAATAAATAAATAAATATATATTAAACCAAACTTCTTTGGTTTTCCTGTTAACCGCTAATGGTTCAATATATAGACAAGACTATAATTCTGATTTGAAGGGGGGAAAAATAATCTTCTACTATTTACATTCCTGAAAGTAGCATTTACACAAAATGATAAACAATTTAAGAGCATTACAAAAATCTACCGCTTATCCAGGAGCTGTCAGTTTATCTCGTTTCACTGCGCATGCGCGCGTCTTCAAACATGGCGGCCCCCATGAAGCTGCAGTGTCTTGACAACTTTCCATCACATATTCATCCTCTACACGTGCTTATCAACAAATCACACTTCACCCAGAAGTTTCCAGACTACACTGAACCCACATACGCGCTGTTATTTTCGCCGACGGACCAGCAGTCACCCTCTAATCGGGGCTTTTTGGTGTGCGCGCACATCACTCCAGAGGAGGAGACCGATGTAAACACTCACACGTGTCTCGCTGTGTACGCGAGCAGATCTTTCCTCAAACACTACGGGCTGAGGGAGCATTCGCTGGGAACAGTTCGTCCACAGTCCCTGCTGCCTTTAAAGAGGATTGTGCTCGGTGCTCGGACGAAGCAGAGCTTTAAATGGGCTTGTTCAGAGCAGTTCTGCAGTGGTTTGCTGGTCCTGCTGTCCTGTCCCGGGATGACTCTATTAGCGAGGCAGGGGGACTCGCTTCTGCTCCCCTTCCATCACTCACTGGGCGCTGCGCATGCGCAGATGTCAGACGTGCTGGTGCTCGAGTGCACACCTGTGAGCCAGGGCATGATAACAGTGGACACGAGTGTGCTGGTGTCGGACTGCAGAGATCTGGACCTGAGCAACACCTCCTCCATCATGATCAGCACCAGACTGGCATCGTCCTCTCTCTGCGTGTCTGATTTCGCCCAGTACGCCAACAGCTTGAGCTCTGCCAGCTCTCTGCTCAACAGCAAAGTCTTGGACTTCAGTGCTTTTTTGCAGGCTCTTGAATGCAGACTTGACATCCGGGTGGTTGATGTCCCAGATCTCCAGAAACCAGGAGGAATCCTGTCCAGGCTAGAGCCGGATGAGGGCTTGGACGTTGACAGCTGTGTATTTGTGAGCAAGAGCTTGTTGCTGAAGCTGGGTGTGTTTAACGGGGAGTGGGTCAGTGTGTCCGTCCCAGCGGATAAGGCCAAGAAGACTCCTGTGCCTGCGAGTCCTGTCCCGGGACAGGGCGAGGGCGCCTGTAAGAGGCAGGGACGGGTCCATCTGGCCTCAGTCAGAGCCTTTGACGCGCTTCCACACCAGCACACGGATGGGAATGACAGTGTGGGCTTGATCTCGGCAGTTCAGTGGTTTAACCTGTCGGGGGGGATGGCAGTGCCTGTCGGGAATAAGGCCATCAAAATTAAGGTGAAGACGTCTGGAATAATTCTGACAGTGATGCTCAAGTAATTTGAGCTTTGAAATAATAAATTCACAGTTTAAAAAATGGAAATTAGAAGAAAAAAAAAAGGTTTTATCACAATATTACTATTAAAGGATTAGTTCACTTCAGAATTAAAATGTCCTGATAATTTACTCTCCCTCCACGTCATCCAAGATGTTCATGTCTTTCTTCAGTCGGAAATAAATGAAGGTTTTTGAGGAAAACGTTCCAGGATGTTTCTCCATATAGTGACTTCAATGGGGTCCAACTTTTAATTCTAAAGTGAACTAATCCTTTAAGTTAAAATTTAACGTTCAACTAAAACGTTTCAGAAAAAGAACACTCCATAAACTTTTTAACTTTTTGTGCTAACATTTTGAGAACATTATTAAAGACCAGATAACCGAATGAACTTCTAATAACGTTACTGGAAGGACGTTAGTTCGTAACCTTGACGCAACGTTAGCTAAACTCCCTGTTAGCTGTGATAGAGATTTCCACAACACACATTGTTTCAAAGCAGCTTTACAGTAATTCATGATGTTGATGTGTAATATTTTAATATCATGCCTTAAAGTCGCATTTAGCAGATTCGAGCGTGACGATAATATAGTTCACATTTTGTGACAATATAAACAATCAAGCAGTTGAGATTTGCTATATAATATATATCACTTTACGTGAGTTTACTGTATGCGAATAAAGATGGACACATTTATATATATATATAACTTTATATGTAGAGCTGTACGATAAGTTAGTTTACATTTTGTGATGATAAACAATCAGCTGAGATATTTCATATAGTATAACTCGCTTGACGTGAGTTTACTGTACTGAATGTCACATTTATGTAGAAAAAGTCTATATAAATACTGAATTAATTACCTAAATTACTCAAGCATATATATATTTTAAATGCTACAGAGTTCAAAAGGAATGGAATGACTGATACACTGTATTTAGTGTTGAAAAAGCTGAGCTTGAAAGAGTTTTGAATCAGAAACGGCTCTGCTGATATCTTCAGGTATGGGTCTGATTATGCTGGTGTTCAGGTCTGATCATGTGACCGGATGTCTCTGTGTCTTGATCATGTGACCGGATGTCTCTGTGTCTTGATCAAGCAGAGGTGGAACCAGGAGTCTCCGCACACGGGGTCTCAGACGTCTGCGAGCGCGTGCCGATCCGCGGCGCCGGCGTTTGCTCGAGAGCTGCGCATTGAAGCGGTCATATCTCCTGACTACGCCTCGCACGGGCCCTTCGACACACTCCTCCACACACACTTCAGCACACCCAGGTGCCCACTGAGCGCTCCACACACCCATCAGTCTCACTCTCTCTGTCTGTCTGTTTCCCTGAATGCTGTGTTTGTGTTCAGGCTTGTTCAGCAGGGGAATATCCTGGGAATCCCATCGGAAGGGCATCCTGATCTGATAGAGAACAGCTCTGAAGGAATCCTCAGCTGCAGGTTCATCTTCTGTAGATCCGCTAATGTTTGCATGAAACTGGTCTTTTCTCCTCTATTGTGCCGTATATCTGAGTGAAACGCTTCTGGAACAAGAACAAATGTGGGCGGGACTTGGTTTTATCCGTGTGGAGTTGATTGGATGGAGTTGATTGGCTTGCTATTGGCTGATCTCATGTGATTGACAGGTTATAGCTCCGCCCACATCATCCGAGAATAGAAGAGATGCTGCAAGAGGAAGATATTCTCATTCAAGATTACCAGAACATGAATTTAACAGAATAATGATGTGCACAGATAAATCATTTATAATAAACACTGCAATAGTCCATAAAATGAAGAAGTTTGATTTCATGGTGACTTGAATGATCTTTGAAAGTCCGACTCTTGCCTGTTGTGTGATTGGCAGGTGGCCAGTGTTGTATTTCAGAGTAAAGCAGGTGTGTGGGTTTTCTGCTGAGGAGGACGAGGGTTCTTCATATCTGGCTGATTCCAGTCACACTTCACTGTACATGGTGAGGAATGAAGACAATCGCATTCATCAGTTGTCATATGCAGATTGCTGAAGCTCTGATTGGCTGTCACAGGGAGGCTCCGCCCACAGCCCGTGCCCCTGCTCTGTGCTGCCGAAGGGCTCGTCTCTCTGGAGGAGTCTCAGTCCCGCTGGCCTGTCCAGCGCTGTGGAGAAACTGCTCAGCATCATCCAGCCGCACCTCACCGAGAGGTACAGGCGCTCGAGTCGCCCCCGTCTTACAGTCCTGACCTCTTTCTCAGTTCACATCTGACAAAATTCTGCAATTCTGCAATATAAAGCTTATGTCATATAATTCTGACTTAACTCAAAATTGCAAGTTTATTTCACGTAATTCTGACTTTATAACTCAAAATTGCAATTTTATTTCACGTAATTCTGACTTTATAACTCAAAATTGCAAGTTTATTTCATGTAATTCTGACTTTATAACTCAAAATTGCAAATTTATTTCAGGTAATTCTGATTTTATAACTCAAAATTGCAAGTTTATTTCACGTAATTCTGTCTATAACTCAAAATTGCAAGTTTATTTCACGTAATTCTGACTTTCTAACTCAAAATTGCAAGTTTATTTCATGTAATTCTGACTTTATAACTCAAAATTGCAAGTTTATTTCACGTAATTCTGACTTTCTAACTCAAAATTGCAAGTTTATTTCATGTAATTCTGACTTTATAACTCAAAATTGCAAGTTTATTTCACGTAATTCTGACTTTATAACTCAGAATTGCACATTTATTTCACGTAATTCTGACTATAACTCAAAATTGCAAGTTTATTTCACGTAATTCTGACTTTCTAACTCAAAATTGCAAGTTTATTTCACGTAATTCTGACTTTCTAACTCAAAATTGCAAGTTTATTTCACGTAATTCTGACTTTCTAACTCAAAATTGCAAGTTTATTTCACGTAATTCTGACTTTCTAACTCAAAATTGCAAGTTTATTTCACGTAATTCTGATTTTATAACTCAAAATTGCAAGTTTATTTCACGTAATTCTGACTTTCTAACTCAAAATTGCAAGTTTATTTCACGTAATTCTGATTTTATAACTCAAAATTGCAAAGTTTATTTCACGTAATTCTGACTTTCTAACTCAAAATTGCAAGTTTATTTCACGTAATTCTGATTTTATAACTCAAAATTGCAAGTTTATTTCACGTAATTCTGACTTTCTAACTCAAAATTGCACGTTTATTTCATGTAATTCTGACTTTATAACTCAACATTGCAAGTTTATTTCATGTAATTCTGACTTTATAACTCAACATTGCAAGTTTATTTCACGTAATTCTGACTTTATAACTCAAAATTGCAAGTTTATTTCACGTAATTCTGACTTTATAACTCAAAATTGCAAGTTTATTTCACGTAATTCTGACTTTATAACTCAAAATTGCAAGTTTATTTCACGTAATTCTGACTTTATAACTCAAAATTGCAAGTTTATTTCACGTAATTCTGACTTTATAACTCAAAATTGCAAGTTTATTTCACGTAATTCTGACTTTATAACTCAAAATTGCAAATTTATTTCACGTAATTCTGACTTTATAACTCAAAATTGCAAGTTTATTTCACGTAATTCTGATTTTGTAACTCAAAATTGCAAGTTTATTTCACGTAATTCTGACTTTGTAACTCAAAATTGCAAATTTATTTCACGTAATTCTGTTTTTTTAACTCAAAATTGCAAGTTTATTTCACGTAATTCTGACTTTGTAACTCAAAATTGCAAGTTTATTTCACGTAATTCTGACTTTGTAACTCAAAATTGCAAGTTTATTTTACGTAATTCTGACTTTGTAACTCAAAATTGCAAGTTTATTTCACGTAATTCTGACTTTGTAACTCAAAATTGCAAGTTTATTTCACGTAATTCTGACTGTAACTCAAAATTGCAAGTTTATTTCACGTAATTCTGACTTTCTAACTCAAAATTGCAAGTTTATTTCACGTAATTCTGATTTTCTAACTCAAAATTGCAAGTTTATTTCACGTAATTCTGACTTTATAACTCAGAATTGCACATTTATTTCACATAATTCTGACTATAACTCAAAATTGCAAGTTTATTTCACGTAATTCTGACTTTCTAACTCAAAATTGCAAGTTTATTTCACGTAATTCTGACTTTCTAACTCAAAATTGCAAGTTTATTTCACGTAATTCTGATTTTATAACTCAAAATTGCAAGTTTATTTCACGTAATTCTGACTTTCTAACTCAAAATTGCAAGTTTATTTCACGTAATTCTGATTTTATAACTCAAAATTGCAAGTTTATTTCACGTAATTCTGACTTTCTAACTCAAAATTGCAAGTTTATTTCACGTAATTCTGATTTTATAACTCAAAATTGCAAGTTTATTTCACGTAATTCTGACTTTCTAACTCAAAATTGCAAGTTTATTTCACGTAATTCTGATTTTATAACTCAAAATTGCAAAGTTTATTTCACGTAATTCTGACTTTCTTACTCAAAATTGCAAGTTTATTTCACGTAATTCTGATTTTATAACTCAAAATTGCAAGTTTATTTCACGTAATTCTGACTTTCTAACTCAAAATTGCACGTTTATTTCATGTAATTCTGACTTTATAACTCAACATTGCAAGTTTATTTCACGTAATTCTGACTTTATAACTCAAAATTGCAAGTTTATTTCACGTAATTCTGACTTTATAACTCAAAATTGCAAGTTTATTTCACGTAATTCTGACTTTATAACTCAAAATTGCAAGTTTATTTCACGTAATTCTGACTTTATAACTCAAAATTGCAAGTTTATTTCACGTAATTCTGACTTTATAACTCAAAATTGCAAGTTTATTTCATGAAATTCTGACTTTATAACTCAAAATTGCAAGTTTATTTCACGTAATTCTGACTTTATAACTCAAAATTCCACGTTCTGTTCTGTATATTCTTCAACAGAAACAATAAGAAAAAAAAAGAAAAACATAAACATGATTTCAGTTTACATCTCGATTGTATTTGTTTCTAAGGCTGGATTTAAATGCATTTATTCATGCTAATTTATTAATTGAAACACGTTTAAGTCATCCTGAGCCCTCTGGTGGACAGCTACTGCATTAGAAGATGTTTTAACTAGTAGCTGTTACTGTATATATTGCAGGAATGCTGAAGTGACAAGATGTTAATTTACACATTTTTATTTTTAAACATTATTTTATCGCAGCTCTCTTGCATTGAGTCGAGGCTGTTCAGTTCTCCTGATGGGTCCGAGCGGCAGTGGGAAGGTGACCGTGGTGAAAGCAGCTAGCAGGAGGCTACATCTGCATCTCATTAAGGTGATCCGGGATTTCTCTTCATTACTTCATTATTTGAGTTTTTCTACAGTTATGAGCATCAAAATCTTCATGAGTTCAGTCTCTCGTGAAGCGCACAGGAAACACAATTGATTCAGGTGGAGTTTGATGTTAGCATGTCGCTAACAAATGTGATGCTCTAATAAGCATAAAAACACACAAATATTGGGTAAATCTGATTGATTCATTGAACTATTCTCATTGATAGATTTATACACTGAAATAAATATTTGTATATTTTTTTAGTCAACATTTATTTATTTTCTTGAATTCGTCCCAACAGTTTACTATTTAGTTGCCTTTGTAGTGTAATTTTTTTAATTTGTGTTCTTGTTTGGTTTAAACCGTGGCCACATTGTTCTAATTACTTCCCTCATTTTATTTAAATTGTGACCACATTTTACTCATTTGTTAATTCATTTTAGTTAAATCATGGCCACGTTGGCCAACAACTTGTTGCCATGATTTAACTTAATTACAGTGAGGGAACTAATGTCACATTCTCAATGTTCAGATATCTAAAGGTCTGATGTTCTGATATGACAGGAGTAGTGAATGTGTGTGTGTGTGTGTGTGTGTTCCCGCTCAGGTGGACTGCGTGACTCTCTGCGCCGACACTGCAGCCGCGTGCGAGGCTAAGATGAAGTCAGTCTTCGAGAGAGCCGAGCTCCATCACCCATGTGTTCTGCTGATGAGAAACCTGCATCTGCTCGGCCAGCGGGACGGCACCGAGACGGACTCCAGGGTCGCGGCCTCGCTCTGCCGGCTCGTGGCAGAGGCTCATGCCAGGTTAGGCTCAGACACAACAACACCTGCAGCCTAAAGGGAAGTTCTGCTGGTGGGTTTGAAATTAACTTTTTCACTCACCTGCCAATTTGGCTACAAAATTAAGTTACCGGCCATTCAGAACCTCTACTAGCCAATAAAGAAGAAGAAGAAGAAATAATAAACCAGATTAACTACGCCACAGCTTATATATAATATAATTTGGATTTCATACATTAATTTCTTATTCAAACAAAATCCAGTCATCCAGCATCTCCTCCCTTCCTCTTTCATCCTCATCCTTTTCACCAAAATTGTGTTTTAGATGGACAGATCAATACAGCACAAAGAACATCAAAAAAATGTAGGATGTTGGAAAATAAAGTATTTTCTGTCAACCAAATGCTTTTTAATCTTCGCTATTGCTTCACTGCAAATGATCAAGCGCACCGTTATTTGTTGCGTAGAGACGTTTGTTCAAGTAAGCCAGATATGTGGATATTCTGCGCAATACGACATGATGACTCAGATTTAACTTCCCCAGCAAAGTGAGTAAACATAATAACACGCCAAACCGGCTCGTGATGTGACAGCGTTACCCGCCACAGTTGAGTTTTACCCACATTTGGCGGGTGTTCATTTCAAAGCCTGATCATCACTTCTACTTCATTAGCTTCTCCTCTTCTCCTGCAGTGTGGTTGTGGTGGGGTCTGTGAGCGGACAGAGAGAGTTGTCCTCAGATGTGATGGCAGCGTTTGTGCACCAGGTGGCGATAGAGAGCCTGTGCGAGGAGCAGCGCAGGGCGATGCTGGCCAGCCTCAGTGACGACCTGCTGCTGGGAAAAGACGTCAATCTGGGCAAGATAGCCAAACACACAGCTGTGAGACATCTGACCGATCATCCATCTCTGCTTTCAGTGGAAATTGCTGCACTACAGAATTAAAATTTCCTGGTAATTTACTCTTCCCCACGTCATCCAAGATGTTCATGTCTTTCTTCAGTGGAAAATAAATGAAGGTTTTGAGGAAAACATTCCAGGATGTTTCTCCATATAGTGTCTTCAATGGGGTCCAACGGGTTGAAGGTCCAGATGTTTCAGTGCAGCTTCAAAGTCTCGACACGATCCAGCCGAGGAATAAGAGTCTCATCTAGACAAACCAGCGGACATTTAATAACAAAACATTTATATACTTTTAACCACAAATGCTGGTCTTGCACTCGCTGTGATGCGACACACATTACGTAATCAGGTTGAAAGGTCAAGCGTGACGTAGGAGGAAGAAAGACCTAGTGTTTACAAAGCCAACGTGCAAAGACTAAAGTCAAACGCCATTTACAATAAAAGAAACAAATAAAAGGTAAAACAATGATGTCGGATAATTTTGAAGTTGGAGGAGAAAATGAGAGTTTATCGCCCTACCCTTCATTTATAAACCGGAACACGCGTGACCTTTCAACCTGATTACATAATGCGTGAAGTCATGGATGTTCAAGATGAGCATTTGTGGTTAAAAGTATATAAATGTTTTGTTATAAATGTCCGCTGGTTTGTCTAGATGAGACTCTTATTCCTCGGCTGGATCGTGTCGAGACTTTGAAGCTGCACTGAAACTCACATCTGGACCTTCATCCCGTTGGACCCCACTGAAGACACTATATGGAGAAACATCCTGGAGTGTTTTCCTCAGAAACCTTCATTTATTTTCGACTAAAGAAAGAAAGACATGAACATCTTGGATGACGTGGGGGAGAGTATATTATCAGGAAATGTTACTCCTGAAGTGAACTAATCCTTTACATCACATTACCGAACTAAAATGGATTCCCAGAAGCGTTTCATGATGACTTTGTTTCTGTGTTGCTTCCGTAGGGTTTCGTTTTAGGAGATCTTTGCGCACTTCTTACCAACGCTGGGAAAGCCGCTCACAGGAGACTTCTGAAGACGTAGTAAGTGTTCACCCGACTTTGCTCATTCACTCCATTCATGGATTTAGTTCCTGACACTGTCGAGGTGCTTCTGCTGTGTAGTTTTCCAGAAGCGGCGAGTGAGCAGGACGAGGAGGACCTGTGTGTGTCTGGCGTGAGCATCTCGTCTGAGGACTTCAGCTCGGCGCTGGACGTCCTGCAGGAGGCGCACTCACACGCCATTGGAGCGCCTAAAGTACAGTTGCATGGTTTTTTGGGGGGGTTTTTAGGCCTTTGCGGAACAGAAGTCCTCCTTAGCATACTGTAAAAAACAGTTCTTATTACAAAAATAATATACTTCTGAAAAGAATATATACGGTTACACTTTATTCTTTGTCACAGTGTTATACATTTAAGTACTGAGTAATAATAATTAACTACATGTACTGATATAGGGTTAGGATTAGGGTTTGGTTTATGATTAGTTGCATGTAATTATGCATAATTTTCTGTTATTACTAAATAACTACATGTAACATGTATAACAAGGCCACTGTAAAATAAAGTGTTACCGAATATACTCAAGTGCAAACTGAATGTAATGTGTGCACACTTAATTGCATTTTCATTTCAATTAAATTCATTCAAATTTAAGTGCAATTAGCTGAACTTTAGAGTGTTCAAGACCCACTTAAGTAGGACTTTCAGGATTTCATATTTACTTCTGTTGTCTTTGAAATATGGTACTGACAAACATTTATGGTAAACTCAAATATACTTTAATGTCATTTCAATTGAATGTCATGTATTAAAACATATCTGTAATTACACATTTGTAATTTAATACATTTAAAATTGACTTTAAATTTAATATCAAAAACTCACTACAGTTCAAATTATAATCAAGTACTTTACTGTGCTAGTGCAGTTCCTTAAAGCACAACACATAAACATTTAAAATGTACTTAAAAATGTTAAGTTTTCTTTTGACAGTGCACATTTAAAAGTGCACTTAAGTGTGTTAAGAAACATAGTCATGAAAAAGACTTTCTTTTGGTGTAAAATTTTGTCTAATTAATATTACTTTATATGCCAGTAAAGTAATTGAAAAATACACTTAATTAGATTTTAAACTACAAGTGCACATTCATTACAATCAAAAGCACTTTTGTTCACACAGGTATTGTTTTCATGTTTAAATGTGTACTTAAAAAATTCTGTCATAATTTACGATTTACTTAAAGGGATACTTCACTGATTAGCATTAAGCTTTGTATCAGTAGAAACGAGTGACCGTGCTTCCCTCCCTCATGTCCCCCTGAGACGAGAGATTTCTGTATTGTGTGTTTGCAAAAATAACCTCAGATGACGCAAAAATGGTCATTTATCGTCATCAGAGGCTCTTTTGTCCAGAGGCGAGAGACTCCAGCCAGTAGGAGGCGCTCGTCCCGCATGTCTTCAACCCGCCCATAGGGGGATCTCACCATAAAACGCCGTCTTTCCAGTTTCGAGTCGACTAGTAGCCTAGCTGTATCATTTCTTCCCATACTGCCCTCTGTAACCGGTGGGCGTGGCTTGGGAGTGTCCTCGTAGGGCAGCGAAGCAAGTGCATTCTGGGAGTTGTTGTCTTTCATTCACATGAGCCAAAAATACATTTTCTGGCTTTTCTCAGTCTAGAAGACACCAACTTCTAAAATAATTTCACATTTCTACTACATAAATGACCCAATTTAAATACACATTGATCTTTCCAGCGGTGAAGTATCCCTTTAAGTGGCAGTCCGATCTGAAGCGTTGGAGCTGTGGTTGCGGCTCAGGGCCCAGAGTTAGTCCTCTGTTGTGTGTGCCAGATCCCGTGGGTGAGATGGCAGGACGTCGGTGGACTCCAGCAGGTGAAGAAGGAGATTCTGGACACGATTCAGCTTCCCCTGGATCACCCGGAGCTGCTCTCGCTGGGCCTGCGGCGCTCCGGCCTGCTGCTGTACGGGCCGCCCGGCACGGGGAAAACCCTGCTGGCTAAAGCCGTGGCCACCGAGTGCACCATGACCTTCCTCAGGTGAGCACGTGACAAGTGTTGAGTGCAGTGAGAGAGAGCAGAGACAACCCTCTACAATCACTCACATATGCGAGTAAATTTCACTCTTGGCAACTAAATAATGTGTATTTGACGTACCGTAAACTCTAGTGTGAAGGCGCACACTCGCCGTCGCGTTTCTCTCACACATGCAAAGAGAGAGAGAGAGCGAGAGTCTTGCAAACCACGCAAAATGACGCGCTACATGTGAACGATATTCTTGTTTGCGTTTTCCTGTCAAAATAACAGAGTTCATCTGGAATTATTCAGGTTTTAAGAACAAGTGGAAGATATGCTGGTTTCTCCGGGAGTGGGCGGAGCTAATGTGCAGACAGCAATCTCATTGGCTGGCGCTCATCCCTGTTTTAATTTCAGCAAATCAGTTCGAGCGAACGCTGACAACGTGATTAACATGCATGAACCCAGCAGCTCATGTGTTGTATATTGTCATTATTAGTATCTTTTAATGATAATTATTATCAATTATTATTATCTTTTTTTTTTTTACAGAAACACTGAATGACCAACAATATCTTAAGCACCACCACCAGTCCTGGTTCAGTTAAAATTATATATATATATATATATAAAAAAAAAAAATAATATATATAGTATATCAGTCTGGCGAGTAACCAAAAAATGTACCAGCCACTGGCGATTGTATTGCGTGTGCGTGGAGGGTTGAGTGAAACAAACTGAATGAACATGCTTTCATGTAATGAATGTGTCTGGTGTTTGTTTTCAGTGTGAAGGGTCCTGAGCTCATCAACATGTACGTCGGTCAGAGTGAAGAGAACATTCGAGAGGGTAAGAGGAACTACGCATCTCAATCTAGTGATGCTTATGAGCTGATTTCCCCTGTATTTATGGGATTGATCTGGTTACTGTCTCCCTCTCTGTCTCCGTCAGTGTTCAGTAAGGCCAGAACGGCTGCTCCCTGTATTATCTTCTTCGATGAGCTGGACTCTTTGGCTCCTAATAGAGGCCACAGTGGAGACTCAGGAGGGGTGATGGACAGGTCAGCGTCACAAAACCTTAACGCTACACCACATGTGCAGAAACAATAACAACTCTAGTTATTCTGTATTAGTAGTACTTTGGTTTGAGAATGCTGTCTGATTAATAAGGCCCCAATATACTTTGAGCGAAATTGAAGAACGCACTGGTGTGACGTCATTTTGAAAACAGCTAGGAGATAATATAGTTTACACTATGTGATGATAAAAATAATCAAAGAGTATATTTCTATGGAGTATATATTTCTTTATGTGAGTACACTGTATGCATTGATGGATATTCTTATATATTCAACTTTATATATAAACTGTGTGATTATATAGTTTACATCTACAACGAGCGAACAGTGTATGATTATGATCCAGGCAGCATTACAGGTCAGAAGTCAGATTGGATTGGATATACAACTATAGTTTTTAGTTATTAGTTATTAATTTCTTATGTGGTCATATTGAGGATTATGAAACCTGTAAAGTTTTGATCAATTTCTAACAGTTTGATGACAAGTCTAATAACAAGTAAAGCAACACATACTTTGTTACTGTCTACCACCACTAGAGGCAATGTTTATTTACGAGATTTGAGAAAAGTTGAGAAAATTTAGTTTCTTATTTTTTTATTTTTATTAATATATATATTTTTAAATAAGGAGTGTGTTCAATAGCATGTTAGTTTTTGCTTTTGTGTCATGAATCAAGAAACTTTAATTGTATTGGTTAAAGGTTTGTTTCAATGGGAGACACTTTTAACCAAAGGGACTTGCATTGCATTCTTGGTACTCATTCTATCAGCTATTGATTTCCCTGGGAATCGAACCCATGATCTTGGCGTTGCTAGTGCCATGATCTACTGTTTGAGCTACAGGACGGCTTGTTGCATCATGATAAGCCAAGTTTTGTGACTTGTATCACTAGGGTTGTGTCGCAGCTTTTAGCTGAGCTGGATGGTCTTCATTCGTCTGGAGACGTCTTTGTGATCGGAGCAACTAATCGTCCTGATCTGCTGGACCAATCACTGCTCAGGCCTGGCAGGTAAACACATTCAGATAATAGCTCTTCAATTGTTGTCTTGAATGAAATGCATGAATTCTAGCAATTTGCCCTTTTTCAGATTTGATAAGTTGGTGTATGTCGGTGTGAATGAAGACAGAGAGTCGCAGCTGCAGGTTTTGAAGGCAATCTTGCGCAAGTGAGTGTCTATCATGGCGTTCCTCTCTCTCAGTGCGTTAGTGTGTTATGTGATGTGACTCTCTGCTTTCTGCTTGTAGGTTTAAAGTGGATCCCAGCGTGTGTCTGTCGGAGGTCGTGGAGTCCTGCCCTCCTCAGCTGACCGGAGCCGATCTCTACGCGCTCTGCTCGGATGCCATGATGTGCGCTATCAAGAGGAAGATTTCACTCATCACTGAAGGTATGTGACAAGCAAATATTCAGTGCAGTGCAACAAATGTGGAAAAATGAGGCAACAAATGAAGGATGAAGTGACCAACCATGTCAAACTAAATGGCAAATGTTTGATGAAAATGCCATCACCTTCACTTCAGTTGCTCAGAGCAATTAGGAGCGTTCGGTTGTCAGTCATTATATGCAGGGTTTTCATGCATTTCTGATTATTATCAATGTTGAAAACAGTTGTGCTGCTTCATATTTTTGTGGAAACCGTGACACACTACCATTCAATAGTTTGGTGTAAGATTTATTTAAAAAAGAAAGAAATTAATACTTTTATTCAGCAAGGATGCATTAAATTGATCAAAAGTGACAGTAAATACATTTATAGGGCCCTATCTCGCACCCAGCGCAATTGACTTTGTACAGCGACGCATGTATCATTCCTATTTTGCACCCGCGCAAAGCGGACTTCTCCCTTCACAGAAGCACGTCGGTTAACTAAGAAATACACTTGCGCTCCCGGGGGCGGTTCAGCGCAAAGAGGAGGCGTGTTCCGGCGCAAACGTTCCCTGGTGCTATTTTGCAGTTTCAGAAAACAATTCCACCACAGACCAGGAGAAACCTCGTCTAAAGTCAGTGGCACATGTTATTCAGATGCTATTTTAAGGGCGCATGCTTGGCCATAACCAATGTAGCGTGTGCACAACGCGCATACACTTAGCTTCTCTCATCTACACAGAAGCAGCAGTTTTCATTTTTGCAAATCATACATTATTACAATAGATAGATAGATAGATAGACAATTTATTATAAAAGCATACATCTAGCTTACACATTTACCCAAATTATCATACGCCTGTTTAACCGAAGCTAATTTGGGTGTGTTTCTCCATCCCCAATGTCACTTCTCTGTGTTTTATGGCCCTGACGAGAACGTCGGTCTCCTCGGCTGTGAAGCGCTCCTGGCGTGCGTCTGGCAAATCCGCCGTTATAATAGCAAACCGCCATGGAACGAGCGCGCCTGCTCTTAAAGGGAATGTGAGATGACACTCTGATTGGTTTATTTCACGTTACGCCCAAACCACACCTATGAATAATGAAGCTACTTCAGACCAACCCATTTTAGATTTGCGTCGGGCGCAAGAGTCATCGGTATAATAGCAACAGCGCCCAAGACCCGCCCACAAAGTTACTTGCGTTTTGCGCTTGATACTTGCATTTCAGATCGTTAAAATAGGGCCCATAATGTTAAATATATCAAATAAAGGCTGTTCTTTTGAACTGTCTATTCATCAATAGAAATGCTCAAAAATGTTGAGCTGTAAAAACGGTTTTCAACATTGACAATTATAAGAACCATTATTAATAATTGAGCAAAAGGTAATAGTGTAGCAGCAAATCAGCATATTAGAATGATTTCTGAAGGATCATGCGACACTGAAGACTGAAAATTCTGCTTTGATCACGGGAATAAATTGCATTTGACTATTATCACGTTTTGCCTTAGTTTCAGTTTGTGTCAGTATGTCTAGTCACCTGTTTTCCAGTGTTCCTTTGTTCTCCTTATCCTGCCACTAATCAGTTGTCATGGATACTCATTTTACGATCACACCTGTTAATCATTATTGTGTATTTAAGTTTCTCATTTCATTAATTATCTAATCTCATTAATTACTAATCTCATTAATTGTATATATATATATATATACAATTAAATATAAATATATTATTAGGATTATTATAAATATATTTATAAAATATAATAATATTGTCTAATTAAAAAAAATTAATCAGTAACAAGTGAATAAGTTAATTTCTTTTGTGTAGTAAACCTGAGAACACTCTAGAGACTTTAGAATATTGTTGCTATTCTGTTGAAATGTATCCTCCATTTTTGCCATGAAACAGGAGGTGAGACATCGAGATGAACTGAGCAGGTTTTTATTCACAGATAGGTTTCGATCTTTTGGTTTGTCAAGTAGGTAAGTAAAGAGCATAAGCAGTTCAAAGGACAGTCACTCTCTCTCTGCAGGATGGAAGAAGCGCACGCAGATGAGATACACTCTGATATATCGGTAGGTTGAGGCGGACGAAGAAGGTAGGCAAACACATGTGAGCTGTGAGCTTATGAATGGTGTTTGATGAGGAAGCGACAGGTGTGGCAGGTTAGTATTCCAGTAATTGTGAACGAGAAGGTGGAGCTGATGGACCTGGTGCTGATGGCATGCTGGCTGAATCCATGACAGTGTATAAAGTGAGATCTAGAATGTCATTACGTGGAACTCATGTCCTTTCCTCAGGCTCGTATCCTTCCCAGTCCATGAGGAATTCTAGCTGGTTGCTTCATTCCCAGGAGTCCAGGAAGGAAGGAACGGTGTATACCTGTTTATCTTAAGCTGAGGTAAGTTGAGCCGGTAAGTCACATCATTAATTTGGTGTTAGATGGTGAATAAGCCAATGAACCAGGGACCCAGCTTACGAAAGGGCAGTCGGAGACAGATGTCCCTGGTGGAGAGCCAGACCTTTTGTCCCTGACGGTAGGAGGGTGTTGCTGCTCTTCTCGGGAGTTCTGTGCATACTCGGCAGTAAGCGGTTCCAGCTGAGCTGATGGTTGTGGCAGTATGACCGCAGGTAAAGTCCAATTTCCTGAATCTTGCTTTCGGTTTAGCCATTGGTTCGGTGGTGATACCTGGAAGACAAGCTTACTGATACTCAGAGAAGTTAAAAAAGAAAGCTTTCCACACATGAGAGGTGAATTTTGAGCCTCTATCCGACACGATGTCTTCAGGTAACCCGAAGTTACGAAAGACATGATGAAACAGTTTCTGGTTTCTGAAACGGTTTCCATGGCAGCGAGGAAGCCTTTGAATGGTAGGAGTTTACAAGCTTTGGAGAAGCAGTCAACAGCCACTAGGATATAGGTGTTTTCGTCGGATAGAGGCAGGTCGGTGACAACGTCTATTCCCAGGTGAGACCATGGACTGTGAGGAATGGGTAGTGGATGGGGCATGCTTTCCGGTAGGTGTCTCTGTGTTTTGGAGATGGCATTGATGGGGCATCCTCAAACGAAGCGTTAGATGTCCTGGGTCATACTTGGCCACCAATAGTTTTCACGGAGGAACGAGAGGGTCTAATGGTAACCTGGATGCCCGGATCCCGGAGACGAATGAACTGAGTCCGTGAGGGTCACACGCAGGTTGGATGGTAAGTAGGTGCATCTCTCAGGACCTCTCGGCAGAGCAGGCTTTTCTCTACTGGCAGCTGTTTACTGATCATTCGGAGACCAATATATCGGGCACACAAAGAGGGCTCGAGGGAGAATGGTTTGAGGAGGCTGTTGAGTTAAAGGAACCGTATGTAAGATTGTGGCCAAAACTGGTACTGCAATCACTTTCAAATTACTGTAGAGCAGTGTATCCCCTCCCCCTCCCCCCCGACTCAAGGTTGCCAGATAGGCTGCAGAATCCAGCAGGAACGTTTGTAGCTGCAGCTGTGGTAACTAGAGCAGAGCTGGCAACCCGGATGCCGAAACACTTACTGACTTTGTGATTGGTAGATAGGTGGAGGGTGGCGCTTCAGGCCAAAACACAACATGACAACATCAACATCAGTTGAGGGCTGCAACTTCACTTTTAAATGACAATATCCTGGCCGGACTACTCAGTGATATAAGTATTTGAAATGTACATGATTTCTTAATATCTAGTGACATATCAGGTTGTTTTCACAGTAATAAAGTGAGGGGAGAGGTAATCAGGCTGAAGTTGGCGATGAATTTCCTATAGAATATGCATTTTCATACAGAAAACTTTGCAGCTCTTTGATGGAAGTGGGTTGTAGCCAGTTCCTGATAGCATGGACCTTCCCCTGGTCCATCTGGATGCCACATCCGTCAATGATGTAACCCAGGAAGTAGACAGAAGGCTGAGGAGACTCTCATTTCTCCAGCTTAAGGTAAAGTGGGTCGTCTCTGAGGCGTTGAAGGACCTGCGCAACATGTTGGTGATGTTCAGCCAGGTTTTGGGAGTAGATAAGGATATCTTTGATGTAAATGATGACAAAACTCTGGAGCATATCCTGGAACAACTAGTTAGCCCACACTGCATAACCCGGTATTCACAATGGCCAGATGGTGTGATGAAGGTGGTTTTACACTCGTCACCCTTCCTAATTCAGATTAGATTGAATGCGCTGCACAGGTCCAGCTTGAAGAAGATGCGGGCGCCTCTCAGTTGATCCAGGACTGTTGGAACCAGAGGAAGAGGATAATGATGCTTGACCGTCTGGTCATTCAGAGATCTGTAGTCGATACACGGCCTCACGCCAATGTTCTTTTTTGCCACAAAGAAGCAGCTTGAAGCAGCAGGGGAAGTAGATGGTTGGATGAACCCTTGTTTAAAGGGATAGTTAACCCAAATATGAAAATTATGTCATCATTTACTCACCCTCAATGTGATCCAAACCTGTATACATTTCTTTGTTCTGCTTAACACAATACAAGATATCTTGAAGAATGGTAGTAACCAAGCAGATATTGGGCCCTATTGACTCATAGACTCATAATCTGTTAATATTTAGGTGACCTATCCCTTTAAGGGCCTCCTTTATGTGTTCATCCATGTCTCCAGCCTTTGCCTCCAGGATTGATAGAGGATAGATTCTACCCTTGGGCAGTGTGGCACCAGGTACCAGCTCAATGGCGTAGTCCCATGGCCGATGAGGTGGAAGTTTAGTTGCCAGCTGCTTGCTGAACTCTTCTTCCGGCACACACACGGTGGACTGCACCTCTGGACTTTGAATGGTGGTGGAGTTGAGATTGACTAGAAGTTGTAGACAATGATTGAAGCAGTACTCACTCCACTCAGTTATTTCTCCAGTAGATCTGGAAACGGTAGGTGTGTGGATCTGTAGCCATGGGTGTCCCAGGATGATCTCAGTGGTTTAGCCTTCCAGCACCAGAAGTGAGATCTCCTCCCTATGCGGGTGTCCAATACTGAGCGTGATACATGGTGTACAGTGAGTGATGATTCCTCGACCAAGCAGCTCACCCAGGATCGAATGGATGTTCAGGATTTGTAAACAGGGGAGTTTCTTGATTCGGAGGTGTTTGAGAAGTTCCTTTGAGATGAAATTCCTAGTGGATGAAGGCCTGAACGCTCAGTTTGGGTGAGATGGAATGAGTTAATTTTAGCTATTTCTGTTTGAAATCGTTGAGGTTGCATTTCAAATTGCAGTGAACTTTGCAACAGAAATCCGCTGCAATCCTCTGCGAGGAGGTCGCTGGTTGGGCCATGGGACTGAATGATGTGACTAACGCAGAAGGACTGGAAAGAGGAAGAAAGGATTGTCGGAGAGTTTGAACTGGTTCAGCAAATGGTTGAAGTTTCCTGTGTGATTCTTTTGTTCAGTCCGGTCTTCTGTCATGATATGAGACACGGAGATGAACTGAGCAGGTTTTTATTCACAGATGGGTTTCGATCTTTTGGTTTGTCAAATAGGTAAGTGAAGAGCATAAGCAGTTCAAAGGTCACACTTAACCGACAAGTCTCTCTCTTTGCAGGATGGAAGAAGCGCTACAGTCTGATATATCGGTAGCTTGAGGAGGACGAAGAAGGTAAGCAAACACAGGTGAGCTGTGTGCTTATGAATGGTGTTTGATGAGGAAGCGACAGGTGTGTCAGATTAGTATTCCAGTGATTGTGAACGAGAAGGTGGAGCTGATGGACCTGGAGCTGATGGACCTGGAGCTGATGGACCTGGTGCTGATGGACCTGGTGCTGATGGACCTGGTGCTGATGGACCTGGAGCTGACGGACCTGGAGCTGATGGACCTGGTGCTGATGGACCTGGAGCTGACGGACCTGGAGCTGATGGACCTGGAGCTGATGGACCTGGAGCTGACGGACCTGGTGCTGATGGACCTGGTGCTGATGGACCTGGAGCTGATGGACCTGGAGCTGACGGACCTGGTGCTGACGGACCTGGTGCTGATGGACCTGGTGCTGATGGACCTGGTGCTGATGGACCTGGAGCTGACGGACCTGGTGCTGATGGACCTGGTGCTGATGGACCTGGTGCTGATGGACCTGGTGCTGATGGTGGACCTGGTGCTGATGGCATGCTGGCTGAATCCGTGACACAGACTAAACATGTTAAAAAATTTCACTCCAGTGCAAATATTTGCAGTAAATTAAAGGGGTGGTATAATGCCCTTTTCACAAGATGTAAAATAAGTCTCTGATGTCCCCAGAGTGTGTATGTGAAGTTTTAGCTCAAAACACCCCACAGATATTTTTATATAGCATGTTAAAATTGTCACTTTTTGAGGGTGAGCAAAAACGCAGTGTTTTTGTGTCTGTTCCTTTAAATGCAAATGAGCTGCTGCTCCCGGCACAGGGGGCGGAACTTCAAGAGCTTGTGTCCTTTTACCTCACACACATGTGCACTGAAAATTTAAAAAACTTTTAGCCTTTTATGTTCAAACCGGAGTCAGAAAGATGGAGAGACTCTAGAAGAAGTGACAACATGTAGAAGCAACAGGACATTTCTGAATGGTTAGTTGGTGAATTTATGCAGCGTATGTGTAGTTATCTTCTAGTCATTGATTAGTATATTCGGTCTTGATAATCTATAAATCGTGTTCAGGGGGCGGGGTTTATGTAAATTCTAGGGTTGGTGATGTCACTAACCCGGGAGGAATATGGTGTAGTCTCTACCAGCCGTTTGTTGTAGTCCTTAAAAAGCGATTTCTTTAAAAGCAAATATCTCCCTTTGCTTTGAACTTTGAGCGTTGTAACTTTGCAGATGTTGTTTATGCTCAAACAGCAACATTACACACTAACTAAAGTTAGAAAAGTGAAATCATTTTCAACCACCCCTTTAAGAAACAACTATCAAAACAGCGTCTGTGCATTTGACAGTTCTACAGCTGAGATCTTTATTTATCAGGTTTAGAGGATAATTTTTTTAAACCAAGAAGAAATTAAAACATTACATTTTATGCTTGAAACTCATGTGTTCACATTCCAGGTTCTCTCTCTGAGCCAGAAACAAACTCTACGCAAGTATGTGAATGCAAATGCTTCTATTGATTCATAATGCATGTACTCTTGCTGCAGACATTCTTCAGTTGTCCTCTCCTACCATCCTTTACTTCTTTCAAGCAAGTTAGTTTGTTATTTATTGGTTTAATGACACAGACGTTTATAGGAAACACTATCGCCCTCGGTAGCCTCAGTAATGTTTGAGTATGTGTGCCTGAAAGTGTTCACGTCTGCGTTTGTCTACTTGAGTAAAGGATGTTTCTGGCCTGACTCTTTGTCTCTCTGGTTCTTTCTCAAAGTCTGGACTACTTTCCTTCATCTTTCTTCATCTCTCTGTCTGCGGTGCAGGTGTGGATTCGGAGGCCGGCGCTCTGACTCTGTGTTCGGAAGACTTCAGACAGGCTCTGTCAGACCTCCAGCCGTCCGTCTCTGAACAGCAGCTCAACAGATACAAACTCATCCAGCAGAAGTTCACCTCAAAATAACACTCATCCGAATGAAACCATTCCTCCAGTGGGAACTGCTGAACCTGAAAGCTGTGCACCGTGTCCTAACCAGACCTGACGTGATAAAGCTACTTTCATTGGTGCGTATAACTGTATATTAAACATCAGATGTCTTCTGATTGGCTGTGATTGTGTCATGTCGCACTTTCACCTTCAATTTTGAACGTTACAAGAGACTTGTCTGGTTAGGAGTAGAAATGATCTCTAAAGAAAACTCAATAAGAGCATAAAATATGTAGTAAGTGGAACCTGCTCGCGTTCACTTTCCTATCCCGCAGGATTTCTTTCCATCTTCCTTAATGGGTTTCATACTTAATGCTTGAATGGAAATCAGTCAGGCTGAAAAATGCAAATCAGAAGGCCAGTCCCTTCATGCTAAGAGATTAAATATAATTCATGACTAGCACTGCAGTAACCACAACTAAAGAGAAAGCGTTCAGCTAGACAGTGTGAGTTAATAGTTGTGTTCTTGTTTGTGATGAACGGCACCTAATTTGTGTTTTTCATAAAACACACAATATAAAAGAGAACAATTCACTTGAATCTTCCTCCTCAGGGGTTTGATTTAAACACGCATTGGTCACACTTTATATTAAGTGCTTAGTTTTAGATCATTTAAGTAATAATCAATTAATTTGCTATGCAAAAGAGCTGATAACAGTGATTTATGTCTGTATATTTTTTAGAAATGTTAATAAGAATATTTTTTTTTAAAAGGTTTACATTTTCTTGTTTTATAAATATGTAATTACTATTTAATTACTGTGCTGTTACTACATATAACAAAGGACAATTGAACGACTTAATATAAAGTGTTACCATGTTTATTCAAAGAATTACTAAAAAGAAAACTGAAAGTAAACATGTGCGATTCTTCAAACAAATCTACGTGTCTGCTTTGACATAGAAGACAATATGAACACAAAAGACACAATTGTTCAAAAGATAAATTAATTGTGAAAATGTCAAACTGTGCAAGCATATGTTTTGACTGATTGATGCTGGAATCAAGTGCGAATGAGTGAATCTGATGAAAACCCTCAAGAAATGTCATATTTCACCCCAAAATCGGAAGAAAGGAAAAAAATTTATTTATAATTTAAAAATATAATTCATAAAATACTATATGTATTAAATCATTAATAAAATATACAAATTATATTTTGCTTAAATAAAATGTAATTGTTTTACTTTATAGTTGATGTGATGTTTATAAATGTGCTCAGGCAGGATGATGAGAATCCAATGGGAATAACTATTGTGGAAAATTAGAAAACTGTCCATGTGTATTTCAGTAATGAGATTGTTTTTTTGTAAAATGTGGCTAATTGACATGAAAATAATGTCACTGTAAAAAAAAACAAAAAAAAACCCTGCCAAATGTATTTTCTTATTTTTTCTTCTGATTTTGCGGTGATTTATGAGCGATACTGGACATGCTTCATGAAATTCACCTGACAAGTAGTGCAGTTCTGAATTAAAATGTTCATTAAAAATGATGTGGATGTCTTTAGTAACAACCAAATAATCACATAAATTAAAGAGTTGCTGGAAAAAATCATGTTTTTTATGCATTTTCTCATGAAAGTTTTTGTTTGTCAAATGATAGTAGCGCCACAAAATGATCATTTGTATTGTGATATAACATGTTTTATAACTAGTGTTTGTTTTTTCTTCTTCTTCATTGGATATTGACATTTAAATGGATGATTTTCCTCCTGATCGGGACACAGTCACGGACTGTCAGCTGTCATGACGGGCTCAACAGTATGAGAAACCCTCTGGTGTGCTAGTTACTAGCTAATTGGCAATTACTAGCTGGCAATTATACATTTTTATGTCTATTTTCTTATTTTTCCACCCACACACACATCATTAGGAATTGAAAAATAAAAATCCCTGAAATCCTGACCAGAGAACACAGGAAAGCACTGTCAACCAAAGGCACTTTAAAGAGCAAGAGCAATAATGTTCTGTCACACGAGGTGTGGTGTACTGAAGCATGACAGATGTGTATTTGAGAGAAAGATGAACAAATGTCAGTGTGAGGCTCCAGATTTTAGTCTGGGGGTTTGGTTCTTTGTGGAAGATCCCTCATTTTCACAACAAACTCCGAAGCTCTTCTGCTTTTGCTCTGGCGTTTAGTTCGTGTGTTTGGTAGAGACGGGTGAGATGGTTTGTCTGCGTCTCGATCTGCGTTCATGTCGACGGCAGGCGGAGCTTCTCTCTGTGTCACTGACTCAAGTGAAATGTGGCATACGACTGCAGGTTCTGCAACACAAGGGAACGCATGTAAGATTTCTGCCGGACAACAGTCTGACAAGCACCTCCGTCGTTATATTCTGGCTGCACTTCCATGAATAGGGTACAAAACAGGGCTTGAGATCAACAGCCCCAGGAGAGCAAACTTAATAATATGTCAATATCAAATATTGCGACTCTGTTACCAAAATTTTGTAATAACATTTATAAAATCACAAATTAAGCACAATGATGTATATATAATACATATTTGGTAAAATAGGTTATAATTTAACTTTATATCTCCCAATTGCGTGTTATAAAGCCAGAATTGCGTGATATAAAGTCGCAATTGCGTGTTATAAAGTCAGAATTATGAGATATAAAGTCGCAATTGCGAGAAATATACTTGAAATTCTGACGTTTTTTCTCAGAATTGCATCTCACAATTCTGACTTTATAACACGCAATTGTGAGATATAAAGTCGCAATTGCGTGTTATAAAGTCAGAATTGTGAGATATAAACTATTCTGAGGTAAAAAAAAAAAGTCTTGTCTTTTTTTCCCTTAGAATTGCGACTTTATATCTCAAAATTCTGAGAAAAGATGTCAGAATTGCGAGATATAAACTCGCAATTATGTGTTATAAAGTCAGAATTGTGTGATATAAAGTCGCAATTGCGAGAAAAAAAGGATTCTAACTTTATACGACGCAATTGCGACTTTATTTCACGCAATTCTGACTTTATATCACGCAATTACGACTTTATATATCGCAATTCTGACTTTATAACATGCAATTGCGACTTATTAAATGCTGCCAACAGTAAAAAATTGAGAAAATCAACTGATTTACTTGTTTTCCTGCCATGCTGTAGAAAGGATCCAAATGATGTCACTTCCTGGGGGTCACACATTTTTGGAATATTCCATTTTGTTTCAATGGGGGAAAATAATTTGGTACAAGGGTTACATGCAAGATATTGGACACAGCTAAACATCAAGTTTTTGGACATTAAAAATAGTTTTTCAATATTCAACTGGCTGTTTACACGACACCATTTTCAACTATAAACGTAAAAGTTTTGATGCGTTTTGCCCGTTCATTTACACGACAGTGGCGTTTTGGGGGCCTGAAACGCTAACTTTATTTAAAAATCAGTCTATAGGTGCGTTGTGTTTCTTTATAAAGTGAAGTCGCCACCTACTGGCCTGGCATGAATAATACAGCGTTTTAGCCGCTTTCACGAATCCATGTGAACGGGGATCGTTTTGATAACATTGTCATGAAAAACTTTTCCGTTTTTAGTACATGGTTGTCATGTAAACATTCTCTAAAGGTGTGGTCACATCAGAGAAATAATGTGGGAAAAAACATCACTTTCACACCATACAGCTGCGTTAGGAAATCTTTCACCGCCACGCTTAATTCCTGCATGGTTTCCTATTGAAATGAGTGATTTTGACCGTGAATATTTGTTGAACAACAGTAAATGTGATCGCACCCAAGTTGTGTACGAACATTTGAATCTTATGCCTCTTACACAAGTGAATGGACTTCAAACTAAACCCTATTCATGGACGTTGCCCGGTTATTTACACTAAAAATAGGTTCAAAAGACGTACTAGTCATGAGAGTTTTTAGTGTTGACCTGTTATGCCCTCTTATTCCTCTTTCTGTGGGCTTATTACAACTACTTTTCCATTTCATTACAATTCCATGATGCACAGTACAATCAAAGTCACGATGAAGTGTAAGTGAGAGCTGCTGCGAGTTCATTTCAGAGGAAGATCGAGTTTGAGAGGTCACTCTGACTGCAACAATAACCATATTTACCGCTTACGTGGCCTTTGCTACTTTCGTGCGTTTCATCCTTTTCCTGCGCATGAGTGTGACCTGAGGCCTCTTCAAGCCGGCGATGAGCAGCAGCAGTCTGGGTCGGGACTTGGTGAGCCAGCTTCTCAGTAGCGTCCCCTTGGGAAACCTGGGAAACATCACCAACTGTGAGTCCAACACGTCAAACTCAAGCTGTAACTAAAACTGTAGCACTTCACTGACCGATGTCTAGGATCTGCTTTCTTATACTTGAAGTTGTACTTGATAAAAACAACTGATTCTTGAAACTGTATTACTGTGATTTTCATTGTAACACAGTTTTGAAGCAATTTGTCTTGTATAAAGCTCTGTATAAATAAGCTTAAAATAGACATCAATGCAAAGGCTATTGAGTTTTTAATATAGTAAAACACATCTGATTGAGAGAACATTCAAACCGCATCTGCAGCGCTATTGCTTCTGTCAAAATTAAGGTATTTTATTTTTGTTGACTCAGTGTTTCAGAAATGCATTGACTTGATAATGACACTTCAAGAAGAAAAACAAATCCATAGGAAAATCTGTAATTTTCCACCAGGACATTCCACTTTCTACATAATACGCAACGCGATTTATTGCGCAATTCAAAATATGGTTTAAACACCTGTGAAAAATGAATACAATAAATTCCTTTATATTAACATTTCATTGGGCCCTATTTATTATGGACTTGTCTTAGTGTGTAACTACTGCTAATGTAGAGGTTAAAAGCGAATTCTCTTGAGTTTTCACAGCTGATGAGAAGATGCTATATGAAGTAGACTATAATATTAAAGATTAATAAATGCTGAAGAAGTATTGTTCATTCTTAGTTCGTTAACTAATGTTAACTAATGAGCCTTACTGTAAAGTGTTAGCACATATATATTTTGTTTCAAGGACCATTGAGGACTCCAAACCTCTGGCTCACGGTCGACTCATCTCGTCCAGTCGCACTAGCGGCTCTAAATCATTGTTTCATGTGGCATGTTTAGTCTAAGACTGAGACGTTACGCTTGCTCCTGTTTAATAACCGTGTCGTGTTGCGTCTGCTTTAGACTGCACTCAATGCTATACCACTGCACAAAACACTTGTGTGTGTGTCAACGCAAGGAATTTAAACAGTACTGACTCTCATAATACACTGAACACATTCAAGGGTTTCAAGCTTTCCCTTAACTCAACAAATTCTGCAATGTTTAAAATAATAAAGTTGGTAACACTTTACAATAAGGTCCCATTTTTTAACATTAATCCATTGATTAATGGATTAACTAACAACGAGCACTACATTTGTTACAGTATTTATTCATCTTTGTTAATGTTAGTTGATAAAATTTCAACGGTTCACCGTAAGCTCAAGTTAACCAATGTTAACAAACGAAACCTTGCTGTAAAGTGTTACAGAAAAGGGTCAAGTTACACTTTAAAAAGCAAGAGTAAAAGTTTAGTTGATGAGTTTCAGTTTGCTTGCTGGTGGATGCTATAAATACACAATTATGTGGCCAAAAAAAAGCCTATTTTTCCATTGTCAGCAATTCAGAAGTTGCTGTGCATCTGACAGAACATTATTTTTGGTATAGAAACCAAAACAAAAATCACCACAAAATCTGATTATTGTAGATGTTTCACCAGTGACCATTTGTATGGCTAAGAGCACCCCCCCCCCCACCCTCTGAATGGAGTTCTAATATAGAATTAAATGTCACATGACATTTACAGCTCAGGTGATTGGCTCTAAAAACATTTCCGGAACCCATTAAGCAAACATGTCAGCTTCCAGGATAGCTTGTCTCCAGGTGTTTGAGATCTCCACGGATAGAAGGCATATTCAAACTTTTGGAAACTTATAACCAGATCTACATCCAATCAGAAAGCCCTGCGGATTTCCCCAGATATCAAAACCCCAATCCCTTACAATGTCCTACACATTCCCACCATTGACGTGTTAGTTTATTAAATATTTTGGCTCCACCGATTTCACAGCAAAATCAATGCGGAAAACAAAACAGCCATTTCTAATTGAGCCAAATTGGTTTTCTGAACCTCCGGAACAGACTAAACCGATTCTTCCGTATCTTTTGGGAGCAAAAAGCTTGGTGTAAGAGTAGCGTTCCCACCGAACCGCAGAACAGTACCTCACCGAACACTCCTCACCGAAGCTCCATAGCAACAGTCCCAGCTTCCCTTCAGATGAAGGCTGACAGCATAACCGCTCCAGCTTTTATATACACGTCTCGCACGTCTGACTGCTGAGCTCAATGGAAAATATAAAACTTCAATTGTTCGGACTTCTGCTGGTCGAGCACGAGCCAACAGGCCAGAGAGAGATCTAGCAACGTGTAGATGCGCTACGGCCTTGCTGAAGCCATTGTTGTGTCCCCCACAGGGGCTCGTGTTAAATGTGGCGAGAGCAACATTGTTTGCTTTGCGGCCTTGTTTTCCTCTTTTCCCCCCCTCATCCGATTCTCTCTCTCAGGAGCTTGACTGATGCGACGGCAATATTTCTCCTTCAGGAAATCCAGATGACAGCGTTTAGTCATCCATTTTGTTTTCCGATTTTGCCAACCAAATTAGCTGTTCATCAAGCTGTCCCGAAAGCAGATGTTACTCCACAGCTGGGAGGCTTGGATTCGTCCTTGTACTGGTCCGTTTATCTTTTAGAAGATTTCTTCTGCAAGTCTTTTCATATTGTCTCCACACAAACATCGACTGTTGAGATTTCGCATCCAAATATAATTTTAATCACAATATCTCGACTTTTAGCTTGAGTTTCAATGATTAAGATGTTTCTAGTACAGAAATTTGGGCCTCCATTTGTAAATTCGGGCCTTCATTTGTCTGGCCACTACAAAGAGGCTAAGCTTATCCATACCAAATATCTAAGAGAAACTTTGGCGTAAAATCAATTTTCGTTTACACTTTATTTTAAGGTGCTGTAGTACTTAATCAAATGAGTACTGAGTAATATTAATTAACTACATGTACTTACTAGTTGTAGTTAGTTGTAATTATGACTAATTTACATTACTTTAATAAGTACATGTAGGAACGTGTAACTACGTCGACTTAAAATAAAGTGTTACCCAATTTTCACTCAGAAATTGCTAGTAAATTTGACAAGGAATTACAAAGAACCAGCAAGTAACATTGAATTAAAAGTCAGAACAACTTAAATGGTATTTTCTTGTAAAATGTTTCTAAGTGTAGCAGAATATAGTCAATACTAGGCCAAAACACTTATGATAAATATGACAGACCTACATCCGCCTTGTATCTAGAAATGAGTTTTGAAGACTATGACAAAATCCTGAACAGTATTTCAAACAGCTGAAGAACAACAAACAAACACAGTAAAATCTTAAACGTAGCGCAATCAATCAAACTCAGAAAGTTGATCAGCTTAACTTAAAAATGCTCGAAAATGTCCTATGGAAAGCAGAAAGTGTTTCTTACCAATTGACTCCACACATTTGTTAGGCTATGCCCCCCGCGCCCTGCTAAGCCACATATATGATGCTAATGGACTTATTAGTGTCACGCTAGAAAGTTCAACCAGGATGGAAAAAACAAATCTGCGGGACAATAGGAGGTGCCCTGACTCCATGGGGCCGAGAGGGGCCGGGGGGGGGGGGGTCGACAGGAGGGTCCACTCAGCACTTCTCTCAGCGAGCAACAACGGATGATCCCGGCCCCTGCACCAATCACAGCGCTCGCTCACACGGTTTCTATGACAGCCAGCCCTCGCCTATGTAAAACAGTGTGAGAGAGGTCAGCCAAACTACCATCTCTGTTTCACATGTGCAAAATAAACTCCTGCTGTACATATACAGCATATATGGAACTTTGGCCCATAATTAATCAAGAATAATGCTTTAAATGGATCAAAAGTGACAGTAAAAACATTTATAATGTTACAAAAGATCTCTATTGTTTTGATTCTGAATTTGTATGTGCTTAGTTAAGAAACAAAGTCTTTATGGTCCTTAAGATGTGTTTCATTTGCAGCTTCATTTCTTAATGTTGATTTTGAGATGAAATCTGCAGTCTAACGGTGTTCTTGCAGTGTGTCCTGTGAGGGGCGCTGTGGTGCTGATCGAGATGAAGAGCCAAACACACACACACACCGCAGAGAGAGAGAGAGAGCTGGGGAAGCCTGGCACTGCATTGCAGATCAGTGAATGAGGAGGAGACTGCGGGAGTCTGCAGGGTAGGGCGATAAACACTACGGGATTCCCTCGTCTCTGAAACACACACACCCTCACTGGATGATCATGAGTAGTATTTCACTTCTAGACATGAGCTATAACATTAGGGACACAAATAAATGCTTCTTATGATGAAGAAGTTGCTGTTCTTTGTGTTGTACTGTTTGCATGAGCAACATGTAGCCTATTTCTAGCAGACTGTAACGATTCATCAATGGGACAATGGGAAGATTCTACAAAATACACAAATGTACAGAAGAAAATGAGTGAATCTTTGTTCTGTTTTAAATCTTAATTTAAGATTTTACGTTTTGATGAATGAGTCTACGATCTGCTTATGCTCCACTCAGTAGTTTGACCTTGTTTGTATGAAGCAACGCGAGTTCATGACACGATCACGTGAGCACCACGATGCACGATGGTCTCTTCATAAAATTGAGGTCAAACCAACACATGGATGACTTTAATGATGTCTTTACTGCCTTTCTGGAGCTTGAAAGTGGTAGTTGCGTAGACTGTCAATGGAGGGACAGAAAGCTCTCAGATTTCATTAAAAAGATCTTCATTTGTGTTCCTGAAGATGAACGAAACTCATACAGGTTTGGAACAACATGGCGGTGAGTAATTAATGTCATTTTTAGGTGAACTAACCCTTTAAAGTACTGTAGGCCGATGTGACGTGTTGTAGCTACACTATATTGCCAAAAGTTTTGCGACGCCTGCCTTTACATGCACTGTAAAAAAAATCCCGTAGTTTTTACGGAAAAAAACTGGCAGCTGGGGTTACCAGAACAATTCCGTAAAATATACAACAAAACAGTAATTGCTTTTACCGAATAACATGTACATTTTACAGTTTAAACCAGCATATAACACACTGGAGTTCTGTTATATTTACTGGTTTAAACTGTAAAATGTACGTGCTATTCTGAACAACATGTCAATTTTACAGTATAAACCAGTAAATATAACAGTAAATTTCAGTAATATGATATAATGTTAATTTACCGTCCTATTGAAGTATTAATATCTGTTTTGTACACTGATAACAACCAATCACAGCAGTGATGAGAGTCACATGATCAATCAAAGCTCAACACAAGCAGTTCTTCCACAAGAAAGTTAATACAAATATATATAGAAGCTGCACAGTGTCATTCACACAAACATTAAACACCATCATGGTAACACATGAAATTTTAAAAATGCAATAAACATTAATTTAACAACATTAAATGTAACATAAACCCCTAATGTACATAACTGATTAGAAAAAACGAAGAAAACTATGAAGAAACAAACATAGTTATTTCAACAAAAATACCTCAAATGTGAAGTGTCACAGGGAATTGTGGGAATGTCAATTTACGGTTTTTCACTGTAAATTATACAATGAGTTGTTTTTTCACTTTCAAAAACTGTAAATTTAACGGTATGTTACAGTAAAATTACATTAAATGTACCGTTAGATCTATCACAGTTATTTACCGTATATAGTACGGAAACTTTCTGTTAACCAATTAACAGTTTTTCACTGTAGCATTTTTACAGTCTTTTACCGTTAAAATTACGATCATTTTTTACAGTGTGCACATGCACTTTAATGACATCCCATTCTTGATCTGTAGGGTTTAATATGGAGTTGGCCCACCCTTTACAGCTATAAGAGCTTCAACTCTTCTGGGAAGGCTTTCTACAAGGTTTAGAAGTGTGTTTATGGGAATTTCTGTTGGGACCATGATATTGTCCAAAATGTCTTGGTATGCTGAAGCATTAAGAGTTCCTTTCACTGGAAATAAGGGCCGACCCCTGAAACACAGCCCCACACCATAATCCCCCCTCCACCAAACTTTTCTTTACCCCACTGCCTCCCACGCTTTCCATTGCACTTGGTGATGTAAGGCTTGGATATGAAGCTGCTCGGTCATTGAAACCCACTCCATGAAGCTCTACGCACTGTTCTTGAGCTAATCTGAAGGCCACAGAAGTTTGGAGGTCTGTAGCTGCTGACTCTGCAGAACGTTGGCGACTTCTGCACACTGTGAGCCTCAGCATGCGCTGACCCCGCTCTGTGATTTTACGTGGCTGAGTTTCTGTTGTTCCCAATTGCTTCCAGTTTGTTATAATACCACTAACAGTTGACCGTGGAATATTTAGTGAGGAAATTTCACGAATGGACTTATTGCACAGGTGGAAACCGATCACGATACCACACTTGAATTCACTGAGCTCCTGAGAGCGACCCATTCTCTCACAGATGTCTGCATGCCTACGTGCTTGATGTCATACACCTGTGGCCATGGACGTGATCTGAACACCTGAATTCAATGATTTGAAGAGGTGTCTCTATACTTTTGGCAATATAGTGTATATTAGATTGTAAATTGCTAATGATATAACCTATAAGTTATCAAAGATGATAATGCTTGTTCAGTTAAGACAGTGGTTCTCAATTCCAGTCCTCGTGACCCACTGCTCTGCACATTTTGTATGTCTCCCTTATTTAACACACCTGAACCAGATCATCAGCTCATTAGGAGAGACTCCATGAACTGAACTGAGTGTGTCAGATAAGAGAGACATACAAAATGTGCAGAGCAGTGGGTCACGAGGACTGGAATTGAGAACCACTGAGTTAAGATAATCTATAAGATATAATCAATATATAGTCAAATAATTAAAAATATATTTGTTGTTTTTAGGGGTGAATTCAGGTTGATTGGGACAACTCATTTGGCAAGTAGCTGTGTACTACGTGAGATTATGTGTGTGCATCGGGTCATTAACATGAAATAACACTGAAGGGTAGTAGTCGGCTGATCACCCTGGGGTGCGTTTCCCGAAAGCATCGTTGGCCAACTATGGTCGCAAGTTCATCGCAATGTCCATTGAACTCTATTGGTAACGAGGGAACTTGCGACCATAGTTGGCTATCGATGCTTTCGGGAAACGCACCCCTGATAGGGTTTATTCTGTGACAATGACCAGCTGACTATATTAGCTCTTACATAGAAAATTTCCACCAGAAGTACAACTTCCCTCTAGAGAGTGGAAGTGAATATGAAAGACAGACTGAGCTGCGTGAACTTATTAATATTCTGGTTTGACATTGAGAGTGGTAACTGACCTCTTCCTCTTTTTGAATCTTGGGTCATGACTGTGGTCAAAGTCTTGCAAGTTAAAGTAATTACTAAATTTTCCAACGTTACCACATGCCATTGTTCCCCATGTTAGCATGCACGTGTTTGTATGTTTCTGTTACTAATAATTATCAGCTTTCCATATGTCTTATATTCAGTTTGGTATAATAATAATAATCTGTTGAAGATACCAACAACGTTGTAGGAAGAGCTGGCAATAAAACCATGCCAAAATCTGTATCATTGCACTCGACAAGAGTAAAAGCTATAAACATCTCAATTCACAATGTGTCACAATAGATAAAGAAGAAGGTGCGTTGAAAACATACATAATTTTACATCAAAATGGTCGATTATGGTAAATTTGGTATCACTATGCTCAGTATTCTAATAAATCTACAGACACGTAAAGCGATCTAAGAGTCTCATGATTTCTGGATTAAGAATAAACTCAAAAAAAAAAGATTTTGGCTGTTGTTCAGCTGAAGTCAGTGTTGAACTGAAGCTCGTCCTCCTCAAGCATTACAGTATTTGCCCATAAATATCATATCATCTATGTTTTAAAATAGATATTTTCATTTTTCAATGTGCTAATAAGGCGAAGCACTGTACAATCTGTAAGGACAATAATTACATGTTGAGGACTGATGGCAGTAGTCCGTCTGATAATCTGTAGTTGGTAGACGTTCGTTGATTTATAGTCTTTTGAAATCCATTGTAAACAACAGAAATAGAGGGCTTGGTCCCTGAGGTCCATCTTCAGACTGGAGGGATGATGTGGAGCTTGCAGTCGTCACTCAGTGACACAGAAGGGGAGGGAGATGCGAGGATAAACCTGGAAAACAGAGCCTAGTGACCTTGGGATGGGTTTCCCAAAGTATAAACACGGAAAAACAAACAGATGTGGGAGCAAGTCTGATGTATGCTGTTGTAATGTATTCCTGTGATCAAAGCTGATTTTCAGCATCATTACTCCAGTCTTCAGTGTCACATGATCCTTCAGAAATCATTCTAATATGATGATTTGATAATAATCATAAATGTTTCTTGAGCAGCAAATCATCATATTAGAATGATTTCTGAAGGATCATGTGACACTGAAGACTGGAGTAATGATGCTGAAAATTCAACTTACACTTTACTATACACATGCATATAGAAAACAGCTATTTTACATTATAATATTTCACAATATTAATGTTTTCACTGTATTTTAATCAAATAAATGCAGCCTTGATGAGCAGAACAGAGTACTTTCAAAAACATGAAAAAAAAATCTTAATTACATAAATTTATGTAATTGTAATTAAAAAAAAAAGAAGTAAATTTTAAGTCTTTTATGGGATTTTTATATTATTTTAGTCAAGTCACATTTATTTATAACGCTTTTTACAATACAGATTGTTTCAAAGCTCCTTTACAGTGATAACAGGAAAATAATGCAACAGAGTTTGTTTCCAGAAGAAAATAGTGTCACAGTTCAGCTTAAATAAGTTCAGTGATGGTTCATGGTTTAGTACCCACATATGAAGAAAATTAAGCTAAATATATTTATATCATGACAACTGGACTTGCTACTGCTAATAGACACACAGACGCTGCTGTGAACATGTAAGATCTGCTGCATGAATAGACACACATAAATCCTGTAGCGGATCTAGGCAGGTGGAGCTGGGGAGGTGGAGGGGTTCAGAGGAAGGACTAGCATACAGCAAACACTGAATCAGACTATTTAAATGTTCAGCAAGCAATCTCATTGGCTGCAGGATCAGCAGAGGCCAATCAGCTTGTGTCATGTTGATTGTTTGTAGATTGCATGTGAAGGACCATCAGCCTGCGCCCTCTAGAGTTTCATGACTGAACTAGATGTGTTCTGTACAGTTTAAGGCTAGCATTAGCATAACTTTATACTAGCTTGTCTAAAATTCTGACATCAAATTAATATTAATTATGTTTAGTTTTCTTATCAAGTAATTTAATTAAATGGCCTGTAACTCAGCTTTAGTTGTATAGAAACTATGACACAGCTGATTAGCATAAGACATCAACTCTCACTTTAATCAAATATCTGTCCCAAAGTCTGTGAGGATCAGACTGGCTCTGTGGCCCTAATCAGATTACAAGACCCATCAGAGAAAGTAGACGTCTTTAATTGCGAATGTCTGAAGGAACGACAGCGAAACAAACCCACCAAGAAAAGCCTGATCCAACAGGCTAAGATGAGCTTGAGGAGGACATGTGTAACAGAAAATACACAACAATATATTCAAATATAAAACTGTTATTTTTTAAAAAAAATACTATATTTTACAGTATTACTGTATTTTATTTTATTTTTTATCAAATAAAAGCAGCCTTGGTGATCATAAGAGACTTCTTAAAACATTCTTACTATCCACAAACTTTTGAGCAGTAATGTATAAAAAAATCTTCACTTATCACTTAAATAGTTGAGAATTTAAAGGTAATTTATTTTAAAGGTATAATATATCAAGAAAAAATAACAGATCATGCCAATCTTGAATAAATATTTTCTGTATATATTCCAATAACAATATGAATGACCATATGTAATGCAAAGTATAAAATGCTTTAATATAAACATTTGACACATTTTAATAAACAGTTGCTTTTCTTGCCATTTTATGAGATTCGTTTATATTGATTATAAATAAGCAGGACATAATATATATATATTTTTTTTACAATTAAGTATGATTCCTTTAATTTATATTTCTTTTTGATAATGAGATCTAACATCTGTGTCATGACCTCATAAAAGTGATTTCACATGAAAGACATTTAAAAACATAAAAAAATTCAACATTAAAAAAACATTCAAATAATTAAAAAAATACAAATTTTTGCACAGACAAAGTGAAAACACAGCAACAAACAAAAGATGCTAACACTATTCATTCAACGTTTTCATATATGCTACATTCATGTTATTCTCTCTCAGTATGTATCTGTATTTGCTGTAATGCATGGACTGTACATAAAACCTTTTGCTGCAATAAACATCTGAATAAAACATAAGTAGGCTTTTTATTAATCATAAGTTGCACAACAGTAATTTTCAAATGCAAAATGGCTTTCACACTTTCCATTTACTTCCATCATACTTTAATAATCAAGTATTTCCATTAATTTAGTCTTTAAAATTCGATCTTGCAAAAATAAAAATAAATAAAAATACAGCATTTGTTTACAACTAACGTAAACGTTAAACAACTATTATCTCAAACTTTTGCAATGACCTTTTTCTGATAATCTTTAGACTTAAATCAGACATTAAAAAAAGAAAGTACAATCAGTAAGTCCCATCAAGTCTTTCAGTTTCACAGTGTGTACACTGATTCATTCTGCATTCAGGATAGACAATGAATCAAACATTAAAGTTGTGCAGTGCAAATTCGGCAAAACGTTCAAGAGTTTACTGTTTACAAGCTATGATATACCACTGTCCTAAACTTTCTTGGAAATGACATTTACAAAACAAAAAGGACTTAACACTTTTAAAAAGGGAATAGGTTTTTGGGAAGAATGCTAAAAAGCACATGCTAAATGAACACTACTGTACCTTATTTCATGCTTCATATTATCTTATATAACTGGTATATTCCTCGTTTATAAACCTAAACAGTTATCAGTATTGCTTATCCACCATATAATTTTGCTTCATGCATCTGTTAAAATAAATAAATACACTTTTTGATATTTCCAAGTTTAGCATAACATTTCCCCTTAACTATTTCCTTTGGCTCTTTTATTTGAGATAACTTTGATATAAAGTTAGAGTTATGAAGCAGTTAAAAGTTAAAAACAAACAGTGCAATGCACTTGTCATCCTCCAAGAATTCACAGACAGTGGAATTTTGGTTATTTTGCATTTGCCGCTATTGCTATATTGCAAGTTGTCACATTATTAAGAGCACATCATTTTATCACATAAACAGGCAACAGAGTATTTTATAGTAAAAAAAACAACAAAAAAACAAGTAGAAAAAGCATACAGTCCCAAACATACAATTACCAGGTTTATGATTTTTAGTAAGACTTTTAAAATGTGGATTCAACAGTATGTGCAAGGTGGTACAATTTTACTAAGTGTTGCAAAAGCAAAGGCCCGATCCATAAAACAAGAACTCATCATTCATGATTCATAAAATAAATCATTCATAAATTGTCACATTTAACTGAATGCAATAATTCTACTCCGAAATTTGGTTTGACACAGAAATTCATTCTGCTCTTGTTCATAAATGGGCCCATTGTTTAAATCATTATAATCAGTTTTGTATTTTTCTTGATTGACTGACAAATTATGTATGTTGTAAATTACGTATGATTTGACAGATGCGAGAATAAGACAGACGGCAGTTGTACATTTCACAGATACAAAAAATTATTTGGATGACCATACAAAAATTCCATACAAAACAGTTGACAACTGATTTTATAGTGGCATACTGGTATATTCCATTATATGTAAGATCCATATCCATATATTAATGTGTTGATTAATCAAGTTGAAGTGTGTAATTCTTGTTCCGACAAACAGAACTGCAAAAGTAATGAGCCATAGTGGCATTACACCATATGATTGCTGCCCACTAGGTTATGGCTCAGAAAAAAGAAGAAAGTATTTTAGCATCGAAAAAATTACACTCTTTATCTTTAAAGGTGAAGTATGTAGATTCGTCAACACCAGTGACACCTAGCAGAATTTCAAAAATAAAGCATTTCTTCCCCATTTGCGTGTTGCGCCTCCTCCAACTCATCACAAATACAGCCCTTACAGGAGCTTGTGAAGGTATGTCTCAACAGGTAAACGCAGGCTGGTTTCAATTAAAGGTCCAACATATTGGGAATACTTTTAGCTGCTACAGTAGCCACACCCCAATCTCTCAGCCTGCTGCAGTAGCCACACCCCAATCTCTCAGCCTGCTGCAGTAGCCACACCCCAATCTCTCAGCCTGCTGCAGTAGCCACACCCCAATCTCTCAGCCTGCTGCAGTAGCCACACCCCAATCTCTCAGTCTGCTGCAGTAGCCACGCCCCCAACTCTCAGTCTGCTACAGTAGCCACGCCCCAATCTCTCAGCCTGCTACAGTAGCCACACCCCAAACTCTCAGCCTGCTACAGTATCCACACCCCAATCTCTCAGCCTGCTACAGTAGCCACACCCCAAACTCTCAGCCTGCTACAGTATCCACACCCTAATCTCTCAGTCTGCTACAGTAGCCACGCCCCAATCTCTCAGCCTGCTACAGTAGCCACACCCCAAACTCTCAGCCTGCTACAGTATCCACACCCTAATCTCTCAGTCTGCTACAGTAGCCACGCCCCAATCTCTCAGCCTGCTACAGTAGCCACACCCCAAACTCTCAGCCTGCTACAGTATCCACACCCTAATCTCTCAGTCTGCTACAGTAGCCACGCCCCAATCTCTCAGCCTGCTACAGTAGCCACACCCCAAACTCTCAGCCTGCTACAGTATCCACACCCCAATCTCTCAGCCTGCTACAGTAGCCACGCCCCAAACTCTCAGCCTTCTACAGTAGCCACGCCCCAATCTCTCAGTCTGCTGCAGTAGCCACGCCCCCAACTCTGTCTGCTGCAGTAGCCACGCCCCCAACTCTCAGTCTGCTGCAGTAGCCACGCCCCAAACTCTCAGTCTGCTACAGTAGCCACACCCCAATTCTCAGTCTGCTGCAGTAGCCACACCCCAAACTCTCAGCCTGCTACAGTAGCCACACCCCAAACTCTCAGTCTGCTACAGTAGCCACACCCCAAACTCTCAGTCTGCTACAGTAGCCACACCCCAAACTCTCAGTCTGCTGCAGTAGCCACACCCCAATCTCTCAGCCTACTGCAGTAGCCACACCCCAATCTCTCAGCCTACTGCAGTAGCCACACCCCAATCTCGCAGTCTGCTGCAGTAGCCACACCCCCAACTCTCAGCCTGCTGCAGTAGCCACGCCCCAAACTCTCAGTCTGCTACAGTAGCCACGCCTCCAACTCTCAGTCTGCTACAGTAGCCACGCCCCAAACTCTCAGCCTGCTACAGTAGCCACGCCTCCAACTCTCAGTCTGCTACAGTAGCCACGCCCCAAACTCTCAGCCTGCTAGAGTAGCCACGCCCCAAACTCTCAGCCTGCTACAGTAGCCACGCCCCAAACTCTCAGTCTGCTACAGTAGCCACGCCCCAAACTCTCAGCCTGCTACAATAGCCACGCCCCAAACTCTCAGCCTGCTACAGTAGCCACGCCCCAACTCTCAGTCTGCTACAGTAGCCACGCCCCATCTCTCAGTCTGCTACAGTAGCCACGCCTCCAACTCTCAGTCTGCTACAGTAGCCACGCCCCAAACTCTCAGCCTGCTACAGTAGCCACGCCTCCAACTCTCAGTCTGCTACAGTAGCCACGCCCCAAACTCGCAGACTGCTACAGTAGCCACGCCCCAATCTCTCAGTCTGCTACGCCCCAAACTCTCTGTCTGCTACAGTAGCCACGCCCCAATCTCTCAGTCTGCTACAGTAGCCACACCCCAAACTCTCAGCCTGCTACAGTAGCCACGCCCCAAACTCTCAGCCTGCTACAGTAGCCACGCCCCCAACTCTCAGTCTGATACAGTAGCCACATCCCCAACTCTCAGTCTGATACAGTAGCCACACCCCAATCTCTCAGTCTGATACAGTAGCCACACCCCAATCTCTCAGTCTGATACAGTAGCCATGCTCCAAACTCTCAGCCTGCTACAGTAGCCACACCCCCAGTTCTCACCTCCTACAGTAGCCACGCCTCCAACCTCCAACTCCAACACTATTGGTTGAGCTGAAAGTGATTGACAGATCTGAGCGGACACTCTCAATGCTTTAATGGTGCTTAAATGTTTACACTTTTTGGAAACCCATGAATGGCATACTAATAGCAGTCAGTGAACAATACACTGGGTTAAGAGAATAACATAACAAATCTTACATACTTCACCTTTAAAGTAAAATACTAATTGAGGTCAGTTTGGCTATGACTAGAACAGGATCAAACCGTCTTCCCTTCAGCCCATCGCATCAGACATGAAACACATTAGGAGAACATATCATCCCTTTCTGAATCTGGAGAGTCCGGCCTTGATATGTCAAACAAGTTTGAAGTTCCTGAGGTCTTTCTGTCTTTGAGAAGTCGGAGCATCTCTGCGAGCTGTGCTTCGAGTGCGCTCATTCTGCCGCTGAGGGAGCTGATGTCTCCTCGCAGCTCCTGCTTCAGCTCCGTAAAACAGGCCTGAAGACTCTGTTCGGGAATGGACTGGAACGCTCGTTTCCCCTCAGGCTGAATGGGGCTCCGTTCCTGAGGGCTTCGAGCGCTACCGTCACCCATATTGTCGAGTCGCAGGTCACTCTTGGTGATGCCGCTGTCGCACGAGTCTGTCTTCTTGAGGGACAGTTCATATTGAGACTTAGTCCTGTCTGGTAGCATCTCCATGGACTCGGCTTTGGACACAGGACACCAGGAGAGATCAGACTTGGCTGTGGCTTCTTTAAACCGACCCCAGCCTTTGCTTTTGGGTGGTTCTGCGGACTTATTTCTTGTATAGTTTCCATTAGAGGCCACGGGAGCGTAAAGTTTTGCACGACATGACGAGGACGATGAGGTGGAGGAAGACGTAACCGGAGTGGCTGGACTTTCAGTGACCGTGATGACGCTGGTTGGTGACGTGATCTCGAGCACCATGGTCTCCGCTCTGCCTTTCTCGAGATCCGGTTCTCCTTGACTTGCCCTCTCCGCCGCCAGACGGGCCTCTCTCTGCTGGCGGAACCGCTGGAAGAGACGCCGCACAGGGTGATCTGGAGGTAGATTCAGAGGGGCTTCATTCTTCCTTCGCAGCATCTCCTCTTCCTCCCGTTTGACGTCACTTATTTTACGGAAGACGATCTATAGGATTCAAACAAGAGAGTACATGTATACATAAGAATTCACACAGTTTATTAGTAAGGGAGAATGTACATCCAGCCGGTTGTTATCTCAGAATAAACCTTGACAGGGTGATGAGGACCCCAAAGCCTTGCATCAGCCTGAAGGGGTTTATTCTGAGATAACAAACGGCTGGATGTACATTCTCCCGCTTATTACATGGCTACTTGCCACGTAAGTAAATAATTAGACACACAATATTGATCTGAGTCTAAATATTTTATTAGGTCTTTAAACGCAAAGCTTCCGCAGAGTGAGCAGTTGCTAGCGCGGCAAGTTCAAACTAGACGGACATTTAAGGGACACGGTATACAGTCATATAACACAGAATCTCGCAACATAAATAATTATGGGGATAAGAGATATTGATTTCAGATTTCAGACCTGTTTGTTATCCTATAATCCAACAGTGTAAAAAATAGTCACAAAATGGCCGCCAATGCGTTTGTGTGAAACGAGAGAGCGAGGCCATGATACTGGATGGAATAATTAAATAACTTTACACAAAATATTGATTCAACTGAGTTTTATTATTTTATAAGCTCACCAAAAGCAAAACTTCCACAAATAAAAAACGTTCCTAGCAAGCGTACAGCGCTGCTGACTTCAGTAACCCAGATGAGCCTGTGTTACCCGTTTTCAGCAGTTTTTATAGAGGAATTTGTGAAGAGTGCTTTATGTGAAGAACAGACCAAAATTTAAGTCGTAACTTATTTAAAAAACCATACATCGTGGCACATTTAATCATGGCATTCAAACACATGCAAGTAAGGTGATGATGTCCAACATCATCTGATGACGATCGTGACGTCATGCGTTTGAATGTGTTGATTGCAACATGAAGGACAATAGAAATTAGCAATGCATCATTGACCCAGAAATGTTCACCGCCCCTGGTCACTGTGTGCTTTCACTGCATCTATCTGGACTCTTGACGCTTGAGCACCTCGAACGATGAGAAGCGAGTCACATGCTTCATTTTAAAGTGTTTGCTAGAAGGGTTAGTCACTGCTATTTTTAGCTTCATGGTACATCAAAATAAAGCATTTCATTTCTGAACTACCTCAATACGTACAACAACCAGCACAATAAAATGTTGCCAGATTCACATTCATCTGTGTTGCATAAAACTAAATGCAACTTAATACCATTGTGCAGAAATATTGCCACAAGTAAGTTTTTTCCACCCTGGATTGAAAAAATCAGTCACTGGTAGAACATCTACTATAGTAGAATGAAAAATCTGTGATTTTGTCATGTCTGTTCAGGTTTTGTTAGGTTTGTGATTCCCTGTTCATCTTTAGTCCATGCAATCTTCGTATTGATTCATTGTCTGGTTATCTTGATGTCAGTTCTGTTTTTTCATTGGTTCATGTTAATCAGTTCCACTTTGTCATTGGTTGTTGTTGTCATGTGTTTCCCCTTGTCCTTGTATTTAAGCCCTCATGTTTGCCATGTTTACTTGTGTGTGTTTTTGTGTATCCTTCTGTTGGTGAGTTTGTCAAGCCTGGGCAGGTTCAAGCCAGGTCTATATTATCAAGTCCAAGCTCTCATGTCCATGCCATGTTCTAGTTTTGTTATTCTGTTTATTAGCGATGGGAGAAACTAAGCTTTTCAAAGCTTCAAATCAACTGAACCAATTGCTTCGCAAAATGAATCACTGTTTTGAAGCGGTGTAAATGCAAAAAAAACTCAGGCCAAACATGCATAAAAACTGCTTTTACAAACCCATTGCAAATGTTTTATTGAAAGTATAATCTATCAGATGCAGATTCTCAGTGAATCTGCATTGGTTCATGGGTTCACATCAGAGATCATCGCTTGGCTTGTTGATCTTATCATGATGTCTATGGTTGAATCTCACAAAACTCAAGGTCACATTTTCACCCCAGAACCAAAGAGAAAAAGGCGTCCACCAGCTGGTGCTGACTGCCCAATGGGAAACACCCACTGGGACAAGAATGTTGTTCCGGGACCAACAAAAGATGCTGATCCAGAATCATGTCTTGGCGAAACCTTTGTTTCCTTCTTCAAACACGGAGGGCATCACATCTCAGTCTACATCCAAGACAAATTTATCTGGGTCTGCAATGTGCCTTCAGCTTTTAAAAGAGATGGTAATTTTCCAAGTCAACATGAAAGTGGGCGAGGACTATGATATCCTGCAGATATTTTATGCTGTGTTTATACAAAATGGTGGACAACAGCTTCCCATACCCTGGGAGAATGATCTCACGTGTTTTTACCTAATTATGAATGAACCTGGAGGCGGAATGAAAGCAAGATCCCTGTATTATTTCTACCTTCTTATAACTGTTAACTCATAAATGTGAGGTGATAAGATTCATGAGATGTCCTTGTACGGCAGTAGTTCACAGGTAATAGTATTCCTCCGTTATTTTCGCATCCGATTATTGTTTGATTATTCCTGCTTCTAAAGTTGATTTTCACAATTAGAGGAGAAGACTATAAAGGTATTAAGTTTAGTTTGTCTTGTTTAGATTAGATTGATTACTAAAGGAGTTGGAGTCAAGTCAAGTCACCTTCATTTAGCCTATATAGAGCTTTTTTACAATACAGATTGTTTTAAAGCAGCTTTACAGAGATAACAGGACAATAATGCAGCAAAGATTGTTTTGGCTGTACAGCAGATCTGGAAGAAAGTCGTTGTCCAGTTTAAGTAAGTTTTTGATTGATTCATTTGCGTTGTAAAGATCATTAGTTATAAACTTAGGGGCCGCTTACATGACACCGTTTTAACTGAAAACAGAAAACTTTCTGGCCGCTCATTTACACGTCAACAGCGTTTGGTGGCCTGAGAACGCAAACTTTGAAATAGGTTTCAAAGTGCAAGTTTTTGAAATGGGTTTTGAAAGCGATACCATCATCATCTCCGTGTGAACTTCAAAAACGTGAATCTGTGAGAACGGTGACGGCATATGCATATGCGTATAGGCATGAGCGTTTCTTTATACAGTGATATTGACAATTACTTGCCTGGCATGCATAATACAGAGTTTTTAGTCGTTTAGTCTAGATTAAATGTAAAACAGATGAAAATTAAGCACAAGGTGTTTAGGACGGGCAAACTTTTTTTGCTAACCTAATTACAAGCATTGCGTTCATGCATGCGGAAGCTGTCCTAATGTGTTAATGATGTTGGTTCATTAATTCATTCCTGTGCACAGACTGACTCAGCAAGACTTTGTTTTCTTGCCCGGTCACATGGATCTGCTTCCTGATGAAGCCATTTAGATGCATTGTAAAGTGCAAAAATAAATGGATTTTCCATCAGGTCAGACGGATGACTGAGATGTGCGGTGGGAGCAGCTCTGGACTGCAGGCGGACAATATTCACAAGTGTCATTTTTCTGCATTTGTCCTGTCAAAGCTGAAGGTAATGAGTTTTGGAGGTTAGAGAGGTTTATTGGCCAAGTCTGAAAACAACTATGAACATGCTTTTCCTAACGTAGAGCCAGCTGTGGAGAATTATTGAAATAAAATGAAAAACATAACATGCTTCATTGCTGCACAGCCAAGACAAATGCACGTCACTATAAGCCAAAAGTGCCCTTTAGCATCTGTTTATTAACACAGTGGTTTCACTTAACATCAGGAACAAAATTATCTTTATTATCATACAGCTATTTTCTTAAAATATATTTAGACTTTTGCTGGCTAAAATACATCCACGTTTGTGTTTATTTGTAGAGAACAAATAATTACGGAAGCCCTGAACCGCAAGGCAAAAAAAAAAAGAAAAAAAGAAACTTATCTCGTTATTTCGAGATATTAAGTCGTTATTTCAACATATCTCATTATTTCGACATAAGTCGTTATTTCGACATAATATCTCGTTATTTCAACATGTTATTTCGACATAAGTCGTTATTTCGACATAAGTCGTTATTTCAACATAATATCTCGTTATTTCACATAAGTCGTTATTTCACATAAGTCGTTATTTCGACATAATATCTCGTTATTTCTACATAATATCTTGTTATTTCGACATAATAAGCCGTTATTTCGACATAATATCTCATTATTTCGACATAAGTCGTTATTTCAACATAATATCTCATTATTTCACATAAGTCGTTATTTCGACATAAGTCGTTATTTCACATAAGTTGTTATTTCGACATAAGTCGTTATTTCAACATAATATCTCGTTATTTCGTCATAATATCTTGTATTATTTCGACATAAGCCGTTATTTTGACATATCTCGTTATTTCAACATCATAAGTCGTTATTTTGACATAATATCTTGTTATTTCGACATAAGTCGTTATTTCAACATAATATCTCGTTATTTTGACATAATAAGCCGTTATTTCGACATCATAAGTCGTTATTTCGACATAATATCTCGTTATTTTGACATAAGTCGTTATTTCGACATAATAAGGGGACATTCTAATATGCATTAAGCCACATTCAGCATTCTTATAATGGTTTTCTATGGGAGGAAAATGCTTAACGTGAAATTAAACATTTCCATCTTCATTTACTCGCTCCAGTGAAGGTGACTAGAGACAACTTACTGCTCATGATGATCAATAGAGTCACAGGACTGTAAAATTGGTTTCCAATGTAGCCAATCCAGCATAGAGGTGAGAGGACACAACTGCATCTCTCAAAGATGAATTACTCCAACAACTCGGAAATCACTGTTCAGCTCTGAAGTCAGTTATTGAGTTTTGATTACAGTTTTTCTCGATTGCTTAAACACATTTCTTGAAACTATGCCTCGTATTCTCAAAACTATAAACACAAATCCATAACCTCTCACCCAATTCCCCAAACATCCTATTTTCAGGTCAAAATGAAGCTCTACACTCAAAACCATTCACTCTTGCTGAAAAACCAAACTTTGCCCTCAGACAGGACACACAAGCCATCAAAATCACACACACTACAACATAGTCTAACACACTGGTACAATAAATTCAAAACAACATTTCCAAAACTGGAAAGTTATGTTGCTTGTGGTTCCCCCCATCACAAACCTTTTCACATGATGAACACAAAAGACACAACCAGTGGATACATTGGCACATTTTGATTCATACACAGAAAACACACACACACAAAAATATTTTTTTTTTCCTGTTTTACTCTTTTTTTTTTTACTCTCTCCTCAAAAAACATTTTTTTTTATATTTACTTACAGTAAGATGTGTGTGACCAACATATGACAGTAAAAGAGCACACACAAACCATATTCTAATATGTAATTGTATTGGAATGGTAAAGAGTGTTGGGACGTGACAGGAGGGTCTCCACTCAAGGATACAATATGATGGACACGTCTAAGAATGTTCCACATATGGTTGAAATACCATCATTTGCCTAGAAAAGATAACATTCTGGGAGTCAAGACTATAAAGGAGAAAGGATGCCCTCCCTTCACTGTCACACTCTGCAGCCACTCTGTGTGTGTACGACTGCTGGCCTTTTCTTGCAAGAAAATAAACCTCATCAAAGACTATTGGAAATGTTTGTCTCTTATTCAGTGATAGAATTTTGTTTGCCACCACACCTCCTGAAGGTTCTCGAGGTGACGGTAAAGTGACTCAAATTTGGCCTTACTCGTAGCCCAGCCTCCCTCATAATCATACCATTGACTAACACATGGGCAACTAGAGTGGCTTGAATTTCATCTGAGACTGCTTGTCTTCTTATCCTTGCCCTTCCTCCTCCTCATTCTTATCCCTCCTCGATCTCTTCCTTCATGTCTTTCTGGATCCATTGTTCCAAAACGCAATAAACTGATTTGGGCCCTTTTATATATCTATTGAAGGTTCTGATTGATGTGTGTTAAATTTTGACTCTTAGTGTTTCCACCTGGATAATTGTGTGCTAACTGAGCTGAAGCTGTGCTGATTGAGTGAACAATATTGAATGCTAGTGCTTTCTAAATGACAACATGGTCTAAGCAATGAGAAATGAAGGGATTTGTGTGTAGAGTTTTGCAGTGACAGTTCAACCAATCTGACTCATGTGTCAAAACAGGGAATAGTGTTTATAGTTTAGTGAAATGGGTGTGCTTTTTGATAAATGGCATTATGGTTTTGAAATTTTAGTTCAAAAGCCTGGTTATAGTGTTTAAGCAATCGAGAAAAACTGTAAATTATTCACTATTACAACAAAACTGTTGTAATAAAAGGTATTTGGATACTCTGCATAACATGCAAATATTCTGTGTTTACTGATGCAATGCAGATAATCAATGAACCAGAAGTATAATTTATTACCTATTATCCACATGTAGCATCATGAGGTCATGTGATCACAATATAGGATACTGCATGTAATTTATCATGAAATAATGTCTATGGTTTCACTTAGAAATTAGTGTAAACTGCACAGAAATAAGCTAGTTTTCCTTTCTGAACAAATGTCTGTATTTGACAGATTTAAAATGATCACTTGTGAGTTTGTGAGTCTTTTGAGCAATTCTTTAAAAACATCTGAGAGTCATTTGTTCCTGAATCAGACTACACTGATCACGCAGCAAGTGAAGACAGCGCTAGAAACATGAAATATGAACTCTTTTTGCCATGTTGCAGCTAAATAACGGTGAAGGGAGTACTGCTCTTTGACCTTTATGTGATGAAGGTGAAGTAAATTCCCAGACATATACTCATTAAGTGCATTTATCATACAATGACATGCTAGAGATAGTTTCCAAACCTTTTTCCGAACAGCAGGATCATTTCACAAGGTGAACATGCGTCTGTAATATAATATTTCACAAGCAGCCACTCGCATGAACAGTTTCAATAACATCATTCAGCAGTTTCTGTGAGCAAACAAGACACTAGATGCTCTCCCCAGGGTTGATGTGATCTAAATCATCGGTACAAGGACTTCTGAGAGCAATGCATCACGAAGACATTAAGACCCTGTTGTCCAGCTGTAAGATATGATTATCATACACAGAAAATCACACCCGCTAGAGATTGATGATACAAGAGAGACAGACAGTGTAAATAAAGTAAAAGTAATACCAGTGAAGATTGTGAAAGGTCTGGCTGCTTAAACAAATGCAGAAATAAAAGGAAATATGTTGTGAAAAGGATAAAGGAGAAATGGGAAATCAGGATAGTATCGCCTGAAGGAAGATGAAATGCAAGAGCGATTTGTCTGGATGAACAGCACACAGTTTGATAACAGCATCCAGCGCACAGATCTCCGCTGAAGGAGACGGATCTGTCCATCCCACAACACACTCAATACCACTGACCGTGACGGCCAACGTGTCACTGTCAGGACGCTCTGCTGTTAAAGGTTATAATTCACCCTAATGGAAAATTCTGTCATTACTGACAACAGGTGATTTATTAAGACTATTCACACTAGATAGATAGATAGATAGATAGATAGATAGATAGATAGATAGATAGATAGATAGATAGATAGATAGATAGATAGACAGGCAGATCAGTCCAGTCACCTTCATGTATATAGAGCTTTTTCAAAGCAGCTTTACAGAGATAAATACTGCAAATACTGCACTGTGCTGTACAGCAGATAATCGATGTAATCGATTCACTTTAGACAGACAGACAGACAGACAGACAGACAGACAGACAGACAGACAGACAGACAGATAGATAGATAGATAGATAGATAGATAGATAGATAGATAGATAGATAGATGTAATGTTAATGCGAATCATGTGACAAGTCTTAAATCATGTTTCTTTAGTGCATTCTTTACAGAGAGTGAGAGTGAGAGAGGGAGGGAGAGAGAGAGAGAGAGAGAGAGAGGGTTGATGATGAAGATACGTCTGTATCTGGTTTCTATTTTCTGTTCTTCCAAGGTCAGCTTGACATTGAGTTCGTCTAATTCAGCTCTTGACTCTACATGGCCATTTTCTGACCGTTACTAAATTGAACGGCGACTTTGATCATGGCCATCTAATCTTTACCCCTCTCTCTCTCTCTCTCTCTCTCTCTCTCTTCATCCTGACTCACACACACTTCAGATTTACAGTAAGCTGGATCTGGATAATGCAGAAGATACACAGAGCCGCTTACGAGACTACCTCACCTGGACAAAGAAGGCCATTACTCTGATGATAGCCTTGCAATCACTGAAACATGAACACAGGCCATGATTGCTTCAATTTCATACGCTGAGCGAACCGAGAGCCTTTCTTAAATCACACACACAGTATAATGTCAGACTCATGTGTGTTTAGTATAATGCAGAGGGCTGGGTTCAGTCTAATCTAATGCACTGTTTCATGATGAACTGCAAATGCAAAACTGCAAATGAACTCGACTTTCCCCGTTCACAGCAGAACTGAGTTACACTTTATTTCAATGGCCCGTTTTAGACATTAATTAGAATAATAAGTTGAAATGTAGTTGCAAATTTTATTTTAGTTAGTAGCATGTCTAAAGTGGACCATCAGAATAAAGTGTTACAGAATTGACTTTTTGATACCATTTGTGTCATTGGAAAAACCCCACATAAAAATAATAATTATCATTATTTATAATAAAACTTTACTTTTTTAAATGTAATAATTATAATGTCTAACTTGTTCTGACTTATGAACCAAAGCGAGATCATACATTATTAATCATTTATCCCTGGAAAGAAAACTGTTCATGGTCGTTGAACTGTAAATGCTAGAAAAGTCATATATTTCAATCTCTGCATTTAAAAAAACTAGTTGGGAGTGTTTTTATCACAGCTAGTAAATGTTTTAAATGAATGTATATGTGTGTGTATTGTAATGTATGTTTGTATGTCTGACTTGCCTGGTTAAATAAAGGTTAATAATAATATTAATGCTTACAGTTGCTATTCCAGAACATTTAAAGTCCTACATAGATTCAGTCTTCCACATATTTTAGCTTAATGTGACAAAAGAATGAATTTAAACCATAAGTTTTGGACGCCGCAAGGTTAAACTGCATTTCTTTGGAAGAGCATTTTGCGCAAACCCTCTTTTGGCGTTAAAAAACTACTGTCAGGAATTACTAAAGACACGCAGTATAAAAGATAGCGCTGGAAAATCTACCAAATATATAACAGCCGGTATAACATGCTCTCACACATTAATTTTTTGTGTAAAATATATACAAATACTTATATTTATTGAAGTAAATAAATTTCTGTGTGAACCATCCCTTTAAAAAGAGAAGATTTGAAAATGTGAGTGAGAAATGACTCGGAGCCGCTGACTGTGCCTCCAGCCACACGAGTGATGGAGCGCTGTAGGGATTGTGCCGGAGAGAGGGTATGGATCTTCCCGCTCAGTTGGCTTCATAATCACTTCACTGTAAAAAGTGCTTACACTGAGAAACGAGACATGAATTTAAACGAAGCCGTGTGCAGTCGGCTCCACATGGACACAATGCTGCTGACAAACTCTAAGACAAGAGCAGCGTTCAGCCGTGCCTGTGATGATATTAATAAAAAACCTGTCAACATCGTTCAAGAAAGAGGAGACATAATAACTAAACGGATGAAACATCACAAAGCTTCAGTAGTTTGTTCATTCAAATGAGATTCATTAAAATAAAGAGGTTAGGTCACTTGCATATTTCAGAGATGTGTGAACAGGGCCTTTGAGCAACATCAGGAAATTAGTCAGGCAAATTTTCCAAGATAAGAAGTTATAACTTAACCAGTAAATTACCATTATGATGCTTGTGTGAACTAGGTAAAAAGTGCCGTACTACAATAATAACACTAAAGATATATTTAAACAAATTGTTCTATATGTAAAAGAATAGCAGAGTCCACAGCACATCTCTAACAATAATGACACAGCGGAACGATAACATTGTAATCACTTTCACAACAATTATTTCCAGCTGATGAATGATAAAATAGAGTCTTTCAATGAGAATATTCTAATATAAATCAGCTCTCCAGCATGTTCATGGTTTTATTTACAGACAGGGCCTAAAACTAACTTTTTGCCATATCTGCCAGTGGTTTAAAGTCCCCCTGTAGTCAATAATTTCATCCTTTAATACTCATCTTTGATCACCAAAATTACATATTTAAAAGTTTTTTCCTTAAAATAACAAAACATCCAAAATGAGTAGGTTGGGAAACTGCTCCAACAAGAGAATTCTCATTTGGAACTCTGGGGAACTCATCTGGAACTCTGGGGAACTCATCTGGAACTGGGGAACTCATCTGGAACTGGGGAACTCATCTGGAACTCTGGGAAACTCATCTGGAACTCTGGGAAACTCATCTGGAACTCTGGGAAACTCATCTGGAACTCTGGGGAACTCATCTGGAACTCTGGGAAACTCATCTGGAACTCTGGGAAACTCATCTGGAACTCTGGGAAACTCATCTGGAACTCTGGGGAACTCATCTGGAACTCTGGGAAACTCATCTGGAACTCTGGGGAACTCAACTGGAACTCTGGGAAACTCATTTGGAACTCTGGGGAACTCATCTGGAACACTGGGGAACTCATTTGGAACTCTGGGAAACTCATTTGGAACTCTGGGGAACTCATTTGGAACTCTGGGAAACTCATTTGGAACTCTGGGGAACTCATTTGGAACTCTCAGGAACTCATTTGGAAATCTCTGGAACTCATTTGGAACTCTCGGGAACTCATTTGGAACTCTGGGAAACTCATTTGGAACTCTGGGGAACTCATTTGGAACTCTCAGGAACTCATTTGGAAATCTCTGGAACTCATTTGGAACTCTCGGGAACTCATTTGGAACTTTTTATTTTTCATGTGAAGTGGTCTATAGGCACTCACCCTTTTCCTCAGGTTGTAGGTTAACACCAGATTGCGTGAGAAGTGGCCGGCGAAGGCTGCATAGAATTCCAGAACCTTCTGTAAGGCATCCCGCTTGATGATGTGAAGATCACAGTAGGTCAGTGCACGAACGTTGGCACAAGCCTGAGCTAAATTCACCTCTTTCCAGAACACATCTCCGAACACATCTCCCTTTCCTGAGAGAAAAAAAAGGGAGGGGGACATTGAAAAATGAATTCCATTAGGCTTTCTAATACTTTCAGGGGAATGTCCCGGATTCGTGTATATAGGTGCACATTTTCATGGATCACAGGAAACACAATATGCACTTCAGGATAAAACTGGTCAGGTTGAGAAAGTCATTTCAGGCGAACATTAAATTAATTCATGCATATAAATAAGATCCACAGTAAAGTAAAACAGTAAAGGTATGGTCACATTTACCATTGTGAATTTACACACATACCAGTGAATTTTAGCAGGCAAAAACCATGCAGATTTTGCAAAGGGTTGAAAGTAACGTGAATTTGCAGTACTGAACGACAGAAAACTGCTTGGTTTGAAAATGACTTCTTTGTGAGTTGTGCTTCATACATCGCTACACTAATGATGATAGACAGTGGACTTTTTTTGCCCATGAAATTATGCCTGAAATGTTGCTGACGTGACCACAGATTAACATCATGTTTACACTTGTGCCGACCACCAGTGCCACACCATGTCGGATATCATTTATTCCAAAAAGGAAATGCCTAATTTTGTTCCAAATGTGTAAGACTATTTTGAGAAATGTCTTAGTGTTTTTAGTGGAAGTCAATGGGCTACAATGCTTTCTTCAAACTATATTCTCCTGTGTTCCACAGAAGAAAGAATTTTTTAGAACAACAATAGATTGCTCGATATCTGTAGCTCAAACATCATTTTTTTTAAAATATCCTATTTCCAGAACAAGCAAACCGATTAATATTTGACAAAGGCTTCCACTGTGCTTTCATACAAAATTTACAATCTTTAACTCTTTAAAATACATTCACACAGCGCTTCACGCTAGAGCAGATCTCATCCCCGCAGACGACTCTGCTTTGTTTCTCACCCTGCAATGACAGATTTACACCTCCAGTGAAACGACACACTCTGCTAGAGACCTGTCCCGCACGGGCTGCAGTGCAAATATTTATCTCAGCGTAAAACTGGACACCAGATCTTTCTCTGCTGTGCAGAGAGCTTCTCATGCTGCCTTTAGCTTATTAGAGGCATTTGGTAATTTGGTAATAGCAAAAGCAAGCATTGCTATTATTATTGCTTATGCTTGACCTTATTTAATCTTCCTAACCTATTCAAAAACTGACACAATGCCTTTTGCATTCCTGGGTCAGTTTTGACCCGGTAGAATGTGAGCTTTTAAAAACAGTCATAACTTAATTTTTTTAGCTAAAACCATGTTGTATCTGATCAATAATTTCTCATCAATTAATGAATGTGCTGAAATTTAAGTCACACTTCATATTACGGGTCTTTAACTCACATAAAAATAATTGTTAGTACAATGTATAATTGTGTTGTTTTATTGCAAAACACTTGTGCTTGTGCAAAACACTTGTGCAAAACTCTTCACATGTAGATCTTTGCCCATTACCCTGATTTTGTTCTGCATGTTAACACCTTTAACGCATTCTGACAGCTAACTTATAATGTGCAAGCCTTGTGCATGTCATAAAACATGTCATTTAAAATCTCATGAAAAACACAGTTTTCTTGCATTGTCTAGTTTTTAGATTGGGCCTTTTCATCGAATTTTTGTGCATTGTTGAACCAATGTGGTTCAAACGACAGAGGTGCGACTATTTTACTACAGTTTCAGGAAACAGTCTTGACGAGTTGGTTAGTTTCTCCAACAGTGCATTGTACTATGGTAGTTAATCAGCGAGTTACATTGTTGTACGATTAACGCACACCAGATTGGATCTTGTTGCATGCATGTAAACAGCAAAACATTTGTTGGATAAGATTTTGTGTTGCAGCAAATTGGACCACTGTTAAATGTGGTTCTAATTCCAATATATATATCTGACATCGAGACCCCATTTACAAATATTAAGATCGGAGAGCTTAAACAGGGTCCAAAATATTTTTGTGATACAATCTACAATTAAACATTATTATCTGAAAGTGGTGACATAGGTTACACTGGGAGAAAAATGGTAACCTAAAAATCTAAATTTAGCCAAAAATATCACTTAACATAACTGAATAGACCTAAATACATTCATTTATACCAAATATATAACTACATTTTATTGGTTAAATCGGGTAGAAATAGCTCTTTAAGCTAACAATTGTAAGTTACCACTTTTTACAGGGTAGAAATATTGAAATTACTTGCATGTGACCTTTCACATAGTCACAATCTGGGGTGCGTTTCCCAAAAGCATCGTAAGCCAACTACAGTATGGTCGCAAGTTCTGTCGTTATATAGTTCAACGAGTCTGTTTCCCGAAAACATAGTTCACACGAACATTCGCAAACAACAGCATCGCAAAGTTGTGTGTTTGGAACGACAGCTCTCGACCTGTGGTTAGAAGCATAGTTTCTTGTTTGCATGACATTAATGGACTTAATAAATCCTTATCTTGAGCAAAATAAGCAAGCTGACATTCATCTTTTATTTCGAATTGATACAAATATAATTGACGTTTTTTAGTTTGTCAAGAGATTTAAAGCGTCGTTTTTGTAAAGTGTGCATGTGCGAACGTGCTCTAGTGTGTAAGAATGAGCCTATGATTGAGTCTGGAAATAGAGCAAAATAACTGAGAATTAGTCCTCAGATGCCATGTTCGTAATTTATTAATTTATAGCATTTAGCTTTAATTAGATCTCAAATGGATTCATTAAAAGTAGTTATTAATCCACCATCTGCGTGTTATCATTAACCATTGTGGTTGAACGATACATTTGCGACAATACGGTTTCGGGAAACAGTCGTGACTAGCTAGTTGATTTCTTCAGCTTACTATAGTGAAGCAGTGAGTTACAGTGTTGTATGGGAAACGCACCCCAGTTTGATTTAGTTAGGAACCGTATGAAACAGAGGAATGAAACAGTGCTAAACCACACAACACTGACCAAAATTGGCATGAAACAAGTGGAAAACACAGAATGAATCTGCTTAATTTGGATAAGAAATATTATACTCACCCAAAATAGCAACGACTTCATCGTCCTGGATGACCTCCAAAGACCCTGACACCACAAAGCAGAGGCTGTCGACGCTCTCGCCGGCGTGGTAGATGAGGTCGCCCGGGGCGCAGTGGATGGTCTGAAACTCCATGGCAAGGGCTCGCAAACAGCCGTCGCTGGCCAGACGGAAAGCCGGATGTTCTTTGAACACCTTCCGGTTGAGATGAACGCAGATGTCTGCTCGCATGTCTTTGGGGCAAATCTGCAACACCTGCCGAGAAAAACCATAAACACTATCAAATACACATCCTTTGCTTAGAGTCATGCTAAAACAAAAACTGGAGGTTGTCCAAGCCTTTCACTAATAATTCATGAGATTTTGAGAAGCTGTTCAAAGCCTTACGTAACACCTAAGGTAGACTGTGATCTTAAACATTAGAGGGACATTATTCACACATGCTACGGATGTTATGGCAAAGACAGAAGAAATGACTTTAAAAATGAATGAAGAAAATAAGCTCCCTGGATATAGATCGAGATCTTCTGTCTGCGAGACTGCGCCAAGTACCTTATCAGTGTCAATTCCTCTGGACATGGACCATGTGGAGACGATATAGTCCATGACCCGCTCACTGAGGCCCTTGGGAACCTGGTAGAGCTTCAGGAAGTCTCTCACGCTGTTCAACATCTCGTGGTAGCGGTTGGTGTTGGCATACATTTGCTGGAAGATGGTGGTTACATTACCAAAGATGGTGGCATAGAGGAGAGCTGAAAGAAAGTGACACTGGGTTAACATTTAAATTAGTAATTTGATATAATGCATTTATGGTGTATAAACATTATTAATAAACATCCCTCTCAGTAAGTGGTGACACAGATGGATTCTACAGCAGATACAGTGTGTTTAAACTGTACTGTTTAGTCTTGTTTAGTTTCTAGTCTTAGGTTTCAATGTCTCTGTTTTGCATTAGTTCTGGTCACTCATTAGTTGCCCGATTAGTGTCACCTGTTCCCTGTTTTGTTAATTATTCTCCCTGGTGTATTCAAGCCTTCGGTTTTCCTCTGTTGTGTTAATCGTTATGTGGTTTGTTATGTTGGATTGCTTCATCTCCGCACATTTCCCTAAATTGCAAGATAACCCTGAATAGCACCATGTTATGAAATATGTAAATTTTTAGAGGTCAGACTAAAGACAGTTGTAAGTTGTACATTCATTAAAGGACAAGAAGCTACATAAAGTTCATGGTGTAAATTTGTAAGGAGCTTTTTCATCTAATCCAGTCAATCATGATCCATGGAGTATATTACCAGCGTCTTAGCTTACCATGTTCAGATGAAGTCGCTCAAGCATCCCTTCTCCTCCCCTTCTCTACCTTAAGCCTAAATTCATCTTTCTGTATATTTCTCTGAGGGTATCTGAAAGCTCCATCTCAATTGAAGAGCAAACTTATAACCATGGACAGCAAACCAAATATGTTTACCTATATCATGCCATATGATTTTATGGTAAAGCAAACTCGTGAATCTGTGTTAAAGAGAGGTTGAAGTGAACTTCTTACCATTCTTTTTTTTAATTAGAGAACCTTTAAAACTTCCCCAGTTATTGAGGACACTACTATGCATGGTTGAAGCAAAAACGAAAAGGTCAGGTGCACACGCAAGTTATTCAACATATCACTGTCCATCTTTTCCCACTGTGCTCGGCCTACTGAACAGCCTTTCTGCCATCAAATGAACTCTCAAGACATTTCAGACTGTAGGCAGTGATTGACCCATCGATAAGCCCCTCCCCTCGAACGCAGATCAGCCAATGGAAGTTGAGTATCAGTTGCCCGGGGAACTCAGACATCTTTAGGTTTCAGCGCCATAGAGAATCATTGGAAGATCCGAAGCTCTCATCGGTTTGGTCTGTGTTTATGCTACAAAAAATGGTAAAACGATGTGCCTGGGGAACTTGTAACAGGTATCCTGAGAGGATGGGCACTGGAATTTGTTTTATTCCATTTCTTAAACCCAAACCAGGCAGAGCAAAGTGTCTGCTTTGGATTAAGCTGTGTATTAATCCAATGATGTTGGCGCAGTAACTAAGGATTCAACCCTAATCCCAATGAAGACGAAAACGTTCATTTTCTGGTTCTCATACTCTCATTAAGTTACAATTAAAGTTAGTGAGTCCATGCTAACATACAAACCTAAATAGCTAACTGTTCTCACGTCATGTACAGACCGGCCTACAGTTCAGTGCCTCTCCATATTAAACTGGTTAAATGTAAATACATTTTTTATTAAAAACTTTCCCTGCGCTACATGAACAGTGTTGATCCTGGATGTTGTTCATCTGCAATCGTGACAACCGTAACATGAGGCTTCTCCCGCTTGCATTGTGATCTGTAAACCCTCGCTTGCAAATTAATCTTGTTACCCACTATATTTATTTTAAAATCTTTTATATATCCCTCCATGGCATATTGAAGTCCCACATGAATGCTTCTCGACGTCAAGTCACCTTCATATATACAGCGCTTTTAACAATATGGAGTGTTTCAAAGCGGCTTTACAGTGATAATAGGAAATTAAAGTAACAGAGATTGTTCTGGCTTTACAGCAGCTCTAGAATAAAGTTATTGTCCAGCTAAAGTTAGTTTTGATTGATTGACTTCCGTTGCAAAGATCATTAGTTTTAGAGAGGTTGTCCTTCAGTGTCCAAAATTGATCAAAAACATCTTGAGACAACTGACAGCTGTCATTGAATGACAGTTAGCAACTCCGTTTGTTTGTCCGAGATAGCAACAGTAACTAAGGGGGGCGGGGCTCACGATAGGTAAATTATGATGGTGTTCTCTTGTGGAGTGTGTGATATCCACGAATGCCCATTCGTGAAGAACATCTCAAATCTGCCACTCGGGTTGTAATATCGTCTCTGTAGGCAGTTGACATCAAGCACGTCCTGGTCAAGGACACACAGCAAGGTTGTAACCTCAGAAACCAGACACTTGCTTGCTCTGCAACCCACTGAACCTCTGACACTGAGGATCTCCACTGCTACAGCGGCGGATGTCTTCTTCAGGTCCATTAGTATGTCATATAGGCAACTGTATTGATCACAGTCCTGAGTGAAGCGGCTCTAAACCAAGTGAAATGATCAGCCTCAGCATGTCCAGCTGTATGTGTGTACGATCTCCCTGATGGAGCAATGCACATGTGCTGGAAAAGATTTACACAAAAGCCTTCATTTTATAGGGAATCATCTACGTAGAACCACCGATAGACGGTGTTATTCAGTACAACAACAACAAAGAAATGGTTAGTCTTCGCCTGCATCTCACAAATGGTCTTAATGGCCATGACATGTCGTTCTTGAATATCGTCACTGCAGACAAACACAGTTTTTGAGACCTCGTGTCTCGCTCCATCAGCATTACGGCTACTTTACAGCCCTGCTTTATTGGATCAGTTACATTTCAGGCAATTGGTGATTCCCGGTCAGCGCTTTTCCACCGGCCCGTCACCCTCTGTCGCCCTCCGAGGCTCCCGCTCCCCAGAGGGCACATTAATCAATCCCAGCTCTGCATGTGCAGAATGATAACCATGATACGGATCTGGTGAAGGGGAAATATCCCGGTGGGATTTCAGGCAGTGGATTGCTGGTTTATTATTAGTGGTGGGTGTCTATACTGTTCAATTTATACTTATCGAGTTATATTTGCATTTCAATCAGTGGGAAAGACTGCTTTACTGTCGCATGTAAAGAGAGCGGCATGGACGAACATAAAGTAAAAATATAGTCAAAATGAGATTGTTATGAAGTTGTTATTAAGGGGACACAACATTTTAGTTGTTTACAGTTGCTATGCAATGTCAAATCTTGCTACTATAACCTTACATATTGCTTGGATTCATATCCCATTACAATAACAAAATAATATATTATATATTGTAAGATATATAATTTAAAAGTGTAAATTCTGAGTAATTTGCATGTAAAATGAACCTCTTCTCCAGATTCACATGCTTCATAAACTTCATATTTGCAACAGTTGTATCATGTTATCATGTGTATGTTAATGAATTCCTATGACTGTCACATATGACGGGCAGAAAGAGTGTGTCTGTGTGGACACTGATCTCTGATCTGTCACCGGGACAAATGGACGTGTTCGTCACACAGTCTAAAAGAGGACACACACTAATACAGCCGTGATGACAGCACACACAGACGGAGATCAACTTCACGCAAAAGCCTGAGTGAATGTTGTAGAGATCAGTGGGACAGACAGTATTTTTACTTCGTTATACTTAAGTACATTTTATTTTGGGATACTTTTACTTCAAGTCAAGTCACCTTTATTTATACAGCGCTTTTTACAAGACAGATTGTTTCAAAGCAGCTTTACAGAGATAACAGGAAAATAATACAACAAAGTTTGTTTCTAGAAGAAAATAATGTCACAGTCCAGCTTAAGTAAGTTCAGTGATGGTTCATTTCTGTTTTAAAAAAGTTATTAATTTAGTTTATTCATATTTATATAGCCATATAGTCCAGCTCAGTTCAGTTCTCATGGTGTCAATAATCAATAAGATCAATAATATTGTTGAATATTAAGTGTCTCCAACTAAGCAAGACAAAAGCCAAGGCGACAGTGGCAGGAACCCGAACCCCATCAGTGACAGAATGGAGAAATACAGAATAAACAATAGAGATATGATTTCACTACATTCCAAATCATGATGTCTTACATTATAATCCACTACATTTCATAAAACATAATGTTCCTCGTTATTTTAAACTGAAGAAATCGTCGCTCGCATTCGTGAACGAGCTGATTCTTTCCAATGAACTTGTTGAACTGGTTCACAAATCGCATTGAACTTTAACTTTATTCTAGAGCTGCTGTAAAGCCAAAACTATCTCTCTTACTGTATTCTCCTATTATCACTGTAAAGATGCTTTGAAACAATCTATATTGTATATTGTTTGTATATTGTGACTTGACTTTACTGTTTTTATAGTGTATAATAAGTTTTAGTATTAGAATAAAAAGGTTGCTTATTTTCAGATCAATACATATTAAATGTCTGCAGTTTTATTTCTTATTATTGCTGACTACTGACTGACTAGTGCTGGCTAGAAAAATAAAATAAACAAGGTCCATCAATCAGAACTGTATTACTTTTAATAGGCATACTTAAAAATCAAGTACTTTTACTCAGGTAACATTGAAAATGAGTACTTATACTTTCACTGGAATAATATTTTATGAGCGTTTCTGTACTTTTACTCATAAGTACTTGATGTGAAATACACAGGTCCTCAAACAGCGTGTCAGAAGTGTTCATCCCCCAGTGAACATCATTGGCAGCGATACATCCGAAGTTCAAGTGTAGCCTTACTTTCAAAGTATCACGCAATAAAACCAAAGGTACTAAATAAAATCCTTATTGTGTAAAACAGCAGAAACACTTTGTTGAGCAGAAACAGAACATGCTAGTTTGAAAAGAAAGAAAAAACCCTGAAGGTTTTTGGAAGACATTTAAGACAACTCAGAAATAGTAAGATGGGAAAACCCAATATTTTAGCGCAGGAAAAGAGCGTATCACATGGGCTGCTGTATTTCTGTTCACCGTGTGGAAGTGGGAATCGTGCGGTAAAGCTACAGCTGTCCAGAGGATAAAGTGAGAGTTCAATCTGTCTGACTGTAAAACTGAACTGAGAGTTTTGTGGTTGAACAGGGATTCAAAGGTCTGCTTCCTCCTTATGATTTTACTAGTCATTGTTATAATAATGCAGCTGCAAAAACAGAATAATCGATGATAATAATATGCTATTATATATCCTCTGATTGTTCATTTCAACAACACATGGTCAATAACCTTGCCATCGCTTATTGTGCCAGTGCAAGTAAAGGTTTGCCAATATTAAAATACTCTGATAAATGTACACTAACAAAGAAAACTACTATTAAGAAAAATTGGTAACACTTTCTGTGAAGCCCATGCTTATAATGAATTATATCTCTATTTATACTTATTCATAAGAAAAGTATTATATTCTATAAATATATTTAGACTCATTAAGACCTATAATGCATTATAAGAACAGTTATAATTACATTTATATTATTTTTATAATTACTTATAAGTCATGCATTTGCTTTTTCATAATCCATTATACACTGATTTATAAGTATTATATGGTTCCGTGAATGTACTTATAAAGATTCAACCTACATTGCTATAATGTTATTATATTAAATATTAAATATTATTATATTAAATATTAATATTATTAACAGCCGTGTTGTGTTCTTATAAATACATTTTGTGAGTGATAATACAGTTACTAACGTCTATAAATGCATAATTGATGGCTATAAGTAAAGTGAAATATAGGATGCAATTTTCCTAAAGCAAATGCGGTAACACTTTACAATAAGGTTCATTAGTTAACTACATTAGTTAGCATGAACTAATAATGAACTGCACTTATAGAGCATTTATTAATCTTTGTTGATGATAATTGCAAAATTTACTAATACTTTAGCTGGACAATAACTTTATTCTAGAGCTGCTGTAAAGCCAAAATAATCTCTGTTATTGTAATTTCCTATTATCACTGTAAAGCTGCTTTGAAACAGTCCATATTGTTAAAAGCGCTATATAAATGAAGGTGACTTGACTTGACTCTATTAAAATCTTGTTAACATTAGATAATGCACTGTAAACTAACATGAACAAACAATGAACAGCTGTATTTTCATTAAATAATGTTAACAAAGATTAATAAATACAGTAACACATGTATTGCTCATGGTTAGTTCATGTTAGTTAATACATTAATTAATGAACATTATTGTAAAGTGTTACCGCAAATGTTAAGAAACTAATGTGCTCATTATACATTTTAAGCTGTTTAATGAACAATAATTCCTGTAATAAAACAATGGGGAAAAGTACCCAAATTGTATTTTTTTTTTTTTTTAAATCTTTTTTAATGTTACATACTAGCAAAACACTGCAACAATATTTTTTAAAGTATAATTCCAAACTGCTATAGGCAATCCCATGCATATGGCTGAGGAGATATAGATTTGAACAAATCAAAATTACCATTCATGACCTCTAATGCAAACATTATAGCCATTAAAGACATAACTGATAACTAATTGGTACAGCAAACAAGTGTCTCTGGATCTATTTTATATTTAACCATTTATACATCAGTGTATAATGGATTATGAGCATGCACATTGAAAAAGCAAATGCATGACTTATAAGTTATTATAAAAATAATATAAATGTAACTATAACTGTTCATATAATGCAGTATAAGTCTTAATGAGTCTTTATAAATGCATTTATAGAATAGTAATACTTTAATGGGGTCTATGATGCATCAGAAGCATGGTCTTCACAGAAAGTGTGAAAAGCTGTTAAAAGCTACTTCGTTACTGTCCACTACTGCATGTGTTACTACAGTAAATCCACAGTAAATGTTGGTGTTTTGTGTATTGAAAAGCCTCTAACTGGATTGTCTATGCCATGTTTCTCCTGTTCTGTACATCAGTGCTCTTCAGAACTGGGTTTAGACTAGTTTAGCGTGGGTTTCGTAGCAGAGATTTCTGCAGGATTGAACAGCTCTGTTTGACAGTGGTCTGTACGGCGTGGTTCAAACCAATCATTCCACTTTTGAAGCGTTTGCCGTTTTTTATGTTTTCATGGTTTGTGCTTGAGACTCATTCCAAGTTTAGTAATGATACGCCAATGCGTTCGTTAAAAGACAGCATTTTATGACTGAATTCAAAATGGCTGACATGGAAAAAGCTGAACTTAACCTAAAGAGATGGGTCTTATGATGTTTGGTCAAACTGTTGAGAAGATGGTCTGGAAATGGATGGATGGATATTTCCTCAAAACTGAAAGGCTTGTGTTCGCTCTATGGATCATGTCACGATCACCTCGGTTTCTGCTTTAACATTAAAGTCCCAATTCACAACAAACTTTAAGAGCGAGTCACATCATGAAGACAGCCTTGCCATCCCAGCTCAGTAATGCGTTAACAGCCTCCGCAGAGACGAGACCAGACTCTCATGCACAACAAGCTGGTGACAAGCTGTACGAGACTCAGTAGTTCATGATGGAACCAGTGTGTGTGAGTCTGACGCTGAGTCCCATGAACTATCCCATGAGGCCACGGGACAGGATTTATGAACGGCAGTGAAGCGACGCAACTGATGCTGGTAGGTCACATGATAATGACAACATGGCAGATGTAGTATTTTCATTAATACATTCATACTATAAAGTATGCAGAGTATCTGCTCAGACTGTACATGATTTCAGATCAGTGTGTGTTTTTGTCCTAACCAGCTGCAGCTTCAACAAGCGACATGTGACATTTCGTGGCTCGTCTAGTTTCTATTTTCACCCGCAGTGAAATATCACGTGTCTTGCTCCACACAGCTGTATAATATTAAACATTGAATATGTTCTGATATGGTTAATATGGTTATGATTGTTGGGCACCACACATAAACAGTAGAGATGCACGGTATATCAGCCTCCATATCGGTATCGGCCGATAAATGTTCATTTGTAATGTTATCGTTCCCATAAGAAGATTTGGCCAATATATTAAAGCCGATAAATAATGTATTATTTTCTTCAGTCGAGACAATTCAGATGCGCACTGTTCAACATGATGGTTTTGAATTGCTTGAAATATGATTGAAATCACTTCAAAAAAGGAAAATACGTTTAAGTGCACATGTGCAACGCAAGTCTGTCATAAAGGCTACATACAATTATAATGAGAACACTGTAATTGTGTGTATAGGACATGGATTTTATTGGTGAGAACTTTAGTTTTTTTTAAATCAGGCTCTCAAAAATGATCGGCCAATATATCGGTTATCGGCTTTCAAATATTAAAAATCATCGGTTATCGGTATCGGCAACGATAAACTGCATCATTCGCATGCTCTCAAGCATTTTGACTATGATTTGATTGTGTATTTTAACAAACGAAACACTGTTCATGGGATCCCACCCACTCTCAGAGGAGCTGTGCTAATGAAATAATCATCACTTTAATGGTCTCTGTGTTCTCACTGAAGTGTAACACGCTTCTAATGAGTCTCCAGAGGGAGAAGAGACGAGAAGATGAGTAACAAACAGAGTAGAGAAGAGTGTCTGACAGGCCATATGAGAGCTCTCTCTCTCTCTCTCTCTCTCACTCTCTCTCTCTCTCTCTCTCTTAAAGTAATAATAACAAAAACTATAATAAATAATTATTGTTCATGAATGCATTGTGTAAAAATTAATTAAACACAGCAATTTAGAGCTCATATATTTATAAATAAAGCCAATTTACTACAAATGTATAGTATATGAGTAAATAATACAGTAGACCTCTAACCAGTGCGAACAAAAGTACCATGATTTTACCATGGTAAAATTTTAAAGCTTTTTAAGTATTTTGGAGTACCAATTAAATATCATGTAAAAAAATATATATTTGAATGTGGTAATTGCTACAGTTACAGAACTGATCAGTAATTTTTTTATATTAATTATTTTATTCAGAAAGTATTTATTTAATTGATCAAAAGTTTCAATGAAGATTCTACATTACAAAAGTTTTCTATTTCAAATAAATCCTGTTCTTGTGAACTTTCTATTCATCAAAGAATCCTGGGGGAAATGTAACAGGGTTTCCACAAAAATATGAAGCAGCAATGTTTTCAACATTAATAATCATCATAAATGTTTATTGATCATCAAATCCTCATATTAGAATGATTTCTGAAGGAGTAATAATGCTGAAAATTCAGCTTTGATCACAGGAATAAAATACATTGTTCAATATAGAAGAGTTAAAACAGTTGTTTAAATTTGTAACAATATTTTGAAATATCACAGTTTTTACTGTATTTTTGATCAAATAAATCCATCTTTGGTAAGACTTTTTTTAAAAATCAGCTGAAAAAATCTTACCAGCCACAAACTTTTAGTGGAGTGCATATAAAAATTACCATGGTAATACCTTTTGTTACCATTATTATACCCTGGTACCACCACTGTATTTATTTATTTATTTTTTTGTAAGGTAAGCTTTGGCTGTGCCTGTCTCTCAGCATCCTGACTGTAGTCTGAGAGAGAGAGAGATCGGCTTTAGTGTGCTTTATTTCTTGCAGTGGCCCTAATCGAGCGGCTCCCATTTCCAGACACACAAACACTGAGCACTGCATATTATGTACATTTCCTCTTTAAATTCTCATTACTGTCATCTGAAAGGCTTTATTTTCTTTAAGCGAATTCTGAATTCTTATTCTCCGTGTGTGTGTGTGCGTGTGAGTGTTGAGAGTGTCACGCTGACTGAATGTGTGCCTGCTGTGTTTGCTGTGCATCAGCAGGATCACTGTGATCTTCTGTCTTTCTGTCAGTCTTCCCCCACTTTTATGACACTCCACATCAGCGTCAGCCTCAGGCGGCCAACAGCTCCACTCACGCCCTGAACGCAGAGACCCTACACAACAACACTACACACACTGCACCAGCACAAACACACACACACACGCTCAGATGGCAGCAGGTGATCGTGTCATTCATGCTGGTTAAATACAGATACAAACCTGCATAAAAACACCAAGAAGATACAGTGCTTTTCCTGTTTAGCTGTATTACGGTGCAGTTATATTAACATGTCCACACTGAACTGAACAGAGCTGAATAACAACTACTGGGTAACACTTCATTTTGATGGTCCACTTTAGACATTCTACTGACTTTAAGTAAATCTGCAACTAAATGTCAACTACCTCTCAGTAATCTGTAACTATACGTGTCAACTAACTCTCAATTTGCAACTATACATGTTCTCTAACTCTCAATAATTTGCAACATGTTCACTAACTCTCAGTAATTTGCAACTATACATGTTCACTAACTCTCAATAATTTGCAGCTATACATGTAAACTAACTCTCAATAATTTGCAACTATACGTGTCAACTAACTCTCAATTTGCAACTATACATGTTCACTAACTCTCAATAATTTGCAGCTATACATGTTCACTAACTCTAAATTTGCAACTATACATGTTCACTAACTCTCAATAATTTGCAGCTATACATGTTCACTAACTCTAAATTTGCAACTATACATGTCAACTAACTCAATTTGCAACTATACATGTTCACTAACTCTAAATTTGCAACTATACATGTCAACTAACTCAATTTGCAACTATACATGTTCACTAACTCTAAATTTGCAGCTATACATGTTCTCTAACTCTCAATAATTTGCAGCTATACATGTTCACTAACTCTCAATAATTTGCAGCTATACATGTCAACTAACTCTCAATAATTTGCAACTATACATGTCAACTAACTCTCAATAATTTGCAAATATATGTCTACTAACTCTCAATAATTTGCAGCTATACATGTTCACTAACTCTCAATAATTTGCAACTATACATGTTCACTAACTCTAAATTTTCAGCTATACATGTTCACTCACTCCAAATTTGCAACTATACATGTTCACTAACTCTCAATAATTTGCAGCTATACATGTTCACTTACTCTCAATAATTTGCAACTATACATGTCAATTTACTCTCAATAATTTGCAGTTATACATGTTCATTAACTCTCAATAATTTGCAGCTATACATGGTCACTAACTCTCAATAATTTGCAGCTATACATGTCAACTAACTCTCAATAATTTGCAGCTATACATGTTCACTCACTCAAATTTGCAACTATATATGTCTACTATCTCTCAATAATTTGCAGCTATACATGTTCACTAACTCTCAATAATTTGCAGCTATACATGTTCACTAACTCTCAATAATTTGTAACTATACATGTCAATTTACTCTCAATAATTTGCAGCTATACATGTTCACTAACTCTCAATAATTTGCAGCTATACATGTTCACTAACTCTCAATAATTTGCAGCTATACATGTCAACTAACTCTCAATAATGTGCAACTATACATGTCAACTAACTCTCAATAACTTGCAGCTATACATGTTCACTAACTCTCAATAATTTGCAGCTATACATGTCAACTAACTCTCAATAATTTGCAGCTATACATGTCTACTAACTCTCAATAATTTGCAGCTATACATGTTCACTAACTCTCAATAATTTGCAGCTATACATGTCAACTAACTCTCAATAATTTGCAGCTATACATGTCTACTAACTCTCAATAATTTGCAGCTATACATGTTCACTAACTCTTAATAATTTGCAGATATACATGTCTACTAACTCTCAATAATTTGCAGCTATACATGTCTACTAACTCTCAATAATTTGCAGCTATACATGTCTACTAACTCTCAATAATTTGCAGCTATACATGTTCATTAACTCTCAATAATTTGCAGCTATACATGTCAACTAACTCTCAATAATGTGCAACTATACATGTCAACTAACTCTCAATAATTTGCAGCTATACGTTCACTAACTTTCAATAATTTGCAGCTATACATGTCAACTAACTCTCAATAATTTGCAGCTATACATGTCTACTAACTCTCAATAATTTGCAGCTATACATGTTCACTAACTCTCAATAATTTGCAGCTATATATGTCAACTAACTCTCAATAATTTGCAACTACATGCTAACTAATTCTTAAAAAAATTGCAACTACATGTCAACTAACTCTCATTAGAAATTACTTATAGTCAGTAGAAGGTTTAAAAAGGGCCATCAAAATAAAGAGTTATTCTTTCAACACACTATTCTCTTCTGTAGAGCTGCTTATTTCTGAAATAGAAATTTGAAGTGACCATCACTGATTCTGTTTATTGCAGTGAAGCTGCTTTGAAATCTAAAAGAAATTTGAAATCTTTTGAAATCTTGAATCGTTATTATATAAAGTGCTGTAGAAATAAATGTGACGACATTAGTGATATTTCAGTGAAATCTTGTCAGGCAATAAAGGTTGTCCATGGTCAATAGCGTAGTGATGTGTAAAGCAAGGCTGAATTCCAACAAACAACGGAAAGTGCGACCATACCAAATAAAGTATTACCAAAAATAATTTTGACATGCCCCTCAGTTTGTAAAAACCAAACCATTTTTTTTTTACATTTTTACATGAATTAATTAACACAAGACATGATTTTACAGTCGAAATTATTTTCTATGGTAATCAGCTTAATGCAGTTGTAGGTGTGGTCACAATTAGTGTTGTTTGGCAGAATTTTACTGGCAATATCTCATCATTTAAATAGGAATCTGCATTGTTGGGAGTTTCACATGGGCAAAAAATTTCAACACACTCTCATGGCAATTCGTAATTATTTTATGTTTTTTTGTGAATTGGTGGCTAATTCATATGGATTTGTACATTTTTGTACAATCTGTTTATGCGCCACTTTTATAATTTAAATGATACGTTTCCTTACAAATAACACTGCACAAATTCATTCAAAATCATCCTTTTCCTTATGAGATCTCATGAGATCGTTTCACTCGAGTTCAAAATGGCCTCGAAAATTTTAAGAAAAAGAGTATTCATTGGTCTGAAAGTGATTTCTGTGCACTGTTGACAATAGTCCCATTTACTCAAAATTTCGCTGATATGTTGCTAATGTGATCACACCTTTATTATACTAAATTACTTAACAACCAGCAAGAATTGTGTAATTGCGAACAGCTCCATAAAGTACACGTAGTTAATTAGCATTACTCTGTAATTATTAATCTAAATACATAAAAACACCGAACACTATAAAATAAAAGTGTATCTACCTTTTATCACTGTATTTCTACAGTGCAGAAAAGTAGGGCCTAACTAAGCAATTATGTAATATTCTTCATCTGGACTGAATGTAATCTAGAACAGCACAGGGCTCTATATAGATCTGAAGTTCCTCTGAGAGTCTGTCAACGGCAGATAAAACACCTGGAGTCCAAATCTCTACAACTTGTTCTGCGTAGAACATCTTTACAGGGTTTTTTTTATGAAATAAAATTGATAGCCTGCAGATTGTGGTCTTTTTCTGATTGTTGTTGTTTGAGGGAATTGATCCCTACACTAATGGATCTGTCAATGTTTTTTTTGTTCAAGAAAGTGCAATTTATGTAGTACCACAGTGTAACTTGAATTTCACGTAGTGGTGGAGAACAGTTTTACTCACAGCCAATCATCATCATGGCCACGGCGAAGATCTTCTCTCCATCTGTGGTGGGCGCGATGTTTCCGAAGCCAATACTGGTCAGGCTGGTCATGGTGAAATACAATGATGTGATGTAGACCGAGTCTTTGCTGGGACCCCCTTCCCACTTCCCCATGCCACTGGCGTTGAAGCGATATGGTGATCCGACGGATTCTCCCAGGAGATACAGCCAGCTGTCCCGACGGACCATGTTGGATTCTTCATCTATGACCTCGTAGTCCCCAATGCTGTACCAGATGCAGGCCAGCCAGTGGGCGGCCAGGCCGAACACACACACCAGCAACACCAGCACCGCTGCACCGTACTCAATGTAGTGGTCCAGCTTACGGGCCACTCGCCCGAGGCGCAGCAAACGCACCACCTTCAGAGAACTGAACAGGCTGCTGATGCCCTGCAAGAAACAAGACACGTGATTAGTCGAGTTAGATGAGTTTGTGGTCATTTAGAAGATGTTTTTACCCATGGTGACTTACAATACAGTACGATTACTACAGGTCCAGTCCTGAAAGGGTCTTAAAGTGAACCACGGATGGGGACACAGTGAATGTTTCTAAAATCTAATTAATTGGTTTTTTTTTATTATTTATTTTAAAATCCCAATGGAATATTAACCAAACTAAAAGCCTGTTCGAAAACTAAATGTCTGGTGCGAAAATGGATGCGTCTGTTCAGATCGACACGAACACTTTCATAATGTCGCCAATCACACTTTATTTTAAGGTGCCATTGTTACAGTGTAATTATATATTTAAGTACTGAGTAATAATAATTAACATCATGTACTTACTCTAGGGTTAGGGGAGGATTAGGATTTGGTTGAGGGTTAATTGCATGTAATTATGCATAATTTACTCTTATTACTATGGTAAGTTCATGTAACATATGTAACAAGGACACTAAAATATAGTGTTACCCTTTTTTTGTTATGGAGAAGTGTTCTAATCTCTTTTTCATTGAACCTCAAAGAAAGCCAATCTATAAGATTTGCACTCTTGGTCACATGGTCAATGCTGTTATCTTGATGGAGCTCATGAAGAGACTATTTAGCTAAGCGACAGTGAATAGCAGAGGAAGAACCCGGAAGTGGCTCGCTGATCTCTGTACTCTTGTATTTGGCGGTAACTCAATAGTGATAACAAAATCGGCTGTTTGAAAACCTGTTTGACTTCCTGTCTTCTCTGACAAGTGGGTGTCAGAAATGGAAAATTGCGAACCACTTTCCTTGTGTACCGCCATATTTTTACTTTCCCATAAGCGCCACCTACTGTCAGAGAGTCAATTTGCATTTTCATTCAGCCTGCACTGAAAAAAATGATTCGTTGAATTTAATAAAAAAATTATGGTAAGTGGTTGCACACAATTGATTTTAGCTACATTTAAACAAATGCATTAAGTTGAACCTAATCAATTTTAGTTCAACGTAATGCATATAGCTAATATCAATTGTGTGCAACCACTTACCATACATTTTTTTATTAAATTCAACGAATCATTTTCATTCAGCCTGTCTACTGTTTTCACTGTGAAATCGAAATTTGTTTCTGTGCTATTGACAGCTTAAATGTTAGTATTGTGACTACTCTAAACCAACCAGTTGAAAAAGCCCCATTACCCTGCAGACGCAGCTTAACCCTGGCTCGGATTCAACTGTATTCTGCCCGCAGCACCAGCAGAGAAAGCAAGGATGACTGGTGTTGACGTGCCCAGCACAGGCGTCCTCTGCTGCTGTGGGAACGAGGACTGTGTGTGTGTGTGTGTGTGTGTGTGTGCTATAATCTCCTGCTCGGATGCAGGCTCTGCTACAGCGGCCTGACAGCTCCGCAAAGCCCCAGAATAATACAGCTTTGAGTGTGCACTTCCTACCGAGGGATTAAATGAATGAGTCTGTGCCAAAACCCAAACTGAGGACGGCACCTGACAGGTTATGAAAGTCAACATGAAACTGAAAGTGGCCCAATTTACTTTCTTAATACCAGTTCCTGATTACCAATACCAGTTCCTTAATACCAGTTCCAGTATCCATGCACATTATTTTAAAGAAAAAAGATGTTGTTTTCATAATCTATCATCAAAAAGTTATTGCTCATTTGCTCAAACACTGTCTACTACCAATGGCCAAAAAAGTAGTCCCGCCCCAAGCTCACTCCATTGGATTAGACCAGTGGTTCCCAAACTGGTGTACTTGGGGTATGCAAACAAAATGCTGTGTTTTGCCAGTCATTCAATTATAACATTAAAACCGAGCATGTATTTTCTATCAGGTAAAATGCTGCATCTAGTGTAAAAACAGGAAAATGGTAGAGCCGTAAAAGGTCAAATACATGACATCCAATCAAATTACATCATCTTTTGCTGACAAAACTGACTGCATCCACACAAACAGTGTGTATATGATAGGTTGTGTGCGGAGTATATGCTGCCTTAGCAAATCGCTCTACATTACTGCTGTGCTCCACAATGGACCTTTGTAAAAGAAGGGATTTAGCACTTACTAGCATGAAGAACAAATATTGAGATTGGTTTAAGACTCAAACTTTCTTCTATACAAAAACATACGCTGTGTGAGTTCTTATTTTTAATGTTGATAATCTATTACACGAGCAAGAATGCATTTTTTCCTGAATATCCACATGATTGCAAATGTGACACATATTGTCTCTTAAAGGAACACTCCACTTTTTTTGGAAACAGGCTCATTTTCCAACTCCCCCAGAGTTAAACAGTTGAGTTTTACCGTTTTCGGATCCATTCAGCCGATCTGGGTCTGGCGGTAGCACTTTTAGCATAGCTTAGCATAGATCATTGAATCTGATTAGACCGTTAGCATCTCTCTCAAAAAAATGACCAAGGAGTTTCGATATTTTTAGGATAAGTTTCTTAAAGTTAGGAACTTGCAGCAGGCGCAATGATATTACGTTGGAAGTTACCTAGCTGGGGACTATTTTCAGGCGCTGCGTAATATCATTGTGCCTGCTGCTCCCATGGTACGGCAGCAAAGTTTCTTGATTATTACGCAGGAATGAGAGTATAGTTCCTACCCATATCGGCCTAGAAAATCGCAACTTTTCATTTTCAGTCGGTCTTAGTACACGATGTAATTACAGAAGATTTATTAAATAGGAAAAATATCTAAACTCTCTGGTCATTTTTTTGAGAGAGATGCTAACGGTCTAATCAGATTCAATGATCTATGCTAAGCTATGCTAAAAGTGCTACTGCCAGACCAAAACTCTACTGTTTAACTCTAGGGGATTTGGAAAATGAGTCTGTTTCCAAAAAAAGTGGAGTGTTCCTTTAATAGAAAAGCTGTGACTGCAGTGGAAATGGAAGAGAAGGAGTACGCAGAAGGGTGTAGACAGGAACCACTGGATTAGACAGTGATGGTATATCTTGCCCAAAAATTATACACTGTTGCTTCAAAGCGAGATTGCGTTATAAAGGTTACAGGAATAGTTGCAATAGTTGCAATAATTGCTCTTGCGCCTCAAGAAAAACCTTAACCATTGAGGTTTGTTCAAGCATGCATTGTTGATCAATGTTTATACATGAATAAAAATTTAAATAAATATGTTCATCATATAAAGTGATTGTGTCTCTCCAGAAGACTTGGAGTAAACCGCTCAATAATTCACATGGATTACTATTACGACTTTTTGAAGCTTGAACAATTTTGGTTGCATAGATTTCAATGGATGGACAAAAGTGATTGGAGAATAGTAAAAATATCTTCATGTGTGTTCTGAAGATAAACAGAAATCTTATCCTAAGAAACTGACCATTTATGCAGGCTCAAATAAATACAGTCTGATTCCTGGAACAATATATTCATCCACCATTTGATGCAAACTTGTATTCAGGTATGGATCTCTATGTGAAATGCCCTTTATGTTTTTTTAAAGTTTCTAATCAGACAATATAGAAACAAGCCCAGCCTTTTCTTCTCATTGAGAGATGACTAAAATGAGGTATGACATAAGATGGGTTGCAAAGCACATTTCATGATGACTTTAAGGTCTGTATTAAAGCTGCTAGTTTGATATTTAATACCTAAAATCCAGTCCATCACTCGCTGTGCCTCCTACAAAGCAGGACTTATTTATAGACTAGACTTTTCCACTATTAACAAAGTAAATAAAAAAATCATGCATTGTAAAGCAGTTAAAAATGTTTGGGGCACTTAGACATTTTACAATACACAGTTGTCAGGGCAAGGGTGTCCTGATCCAACACACTGCTATCATTAAACTGGTGTTTGTACAGAGCCACACACAGAGTGAACACAATCCACGTTAACCATTCACGCTCCTGAATCCTGAATCCCTCACTCATAACGAGCCTGGGATTATTAGTCTCTTTCTATTCCAGTTTTCAGAGAATGTAAATGTCCGTAGTTCAATTCGAACATGAATTATTCAATTGCGTGGCTCTTTCCAGCAGTCTTCATACCGGAAACACAAATGCTATTGCTGTGGGCTTCTGAGACTGAGCTGAATCACGTGAGCCGCTAATGAACATGACTTCTACATGACCTTGCTTTTGAGTGGGGATAAGAAGTCTAGAAGCTGCTGATTTTGGCCCACAGACTGAATGTTCTGATGCAGATGGCCTTAGATATTGACAATGGCATTTGTCTTCTTGGCTAGAGGTTCATTTAGTTGAAGAAAAAGAATTGGAATCCCTTGTAGTGTTTTTATCTGACTTATAAAAGTTTCTCAATTTTTATTGCACTAATCATTGACAACAAAGTTTGACGCCGTCTGCAGTGCAGGATAAGCTGAGAGTAAAGCAATGCTTGAACGAGCCGCACAACACTGGTAATGATGGCTGCTGGGATAATGATGATGATGGATTCTGAGGTTATGAAGTTATGAACCACTGACTGATGGATTTTACAATTCTCGGAGGGTGCAAAGCCTGTGTCTCCTATGGCTCCTATGGTTTTCTTTCTGCGGTAAACCACAGCGATTCAAAGATTCGATGCATGATGCTGCAATATCACTCACAGAACATCAATGGCAGCTTCATTCACAGAGGTCCCGAGGGAAATACCTGACATGCTTAGATGAAATCAATCCTGAAAACGCCGCTTTAGTGTGGCAAAGCTATCAACACTGACTGTGAGGCTATAATGCAATTTCAGCAGAAAGATTGAGCCCACATAGCAACATTGTGTCGGCCCAGATACGGCCCACATCTGGCACACGTGGAAAGATGATCTGGCCCACATGCGGCGTGGAATGACGGCCCTTGGGCGGCTCACTCGATCCTGTTTGCCAGATCTGGGCCACAAGCAGGCCATAGCAATGCCACATCTCAGCCAAGAGCAAAGAAATAAACCAGAACTGGACCTTATCTCAGCCACAAAATCTGTGTATATTAAATATGGAGTCATCTCAGCCATAATAAGCCTTTTAACAAGCAGAATCACTGAAAGAAAGAAGAGAACAGAAAAAGAGACGAGCAGAAACACAAGAACTACAACTGACTTCAGACACAGCTTTAGATGAAATCAACTGAAGAGGAAAGAAGACATTAAATCTGTGAAGATCTCAGCAGAGGAGGATTAAACAACTCCACAAACAGCATTACCAGCTTCACTTATTACTAACCAGACTGACTTTATTTCTGTCAGAATTCTACACAAGTTTTTTATTGAGAATTAACAGAGTTTAACTCTAATGTGTTTCATTTGAAGTCACCATAACAGTGATTAGTGTTTCAATTAGTTGGGCTATTAACTCTTATTATATATTTTGTCTTTTTTGGCCGCTGTGACCGTGTGTGTGTTAAACACAGTTACAGCAGCAAAGAAAGCTAAAGTGAAATGAGATCAAGTGATGATTGTTACATGATGATGGATTTATAATCATCATGAAATAGACTGATTCACTGATGTTTTTTTAATCAAACAATTATGTTGTTCCATTAATATTTTCACATCACAAACCCTGTGTTACTTCAGCGTGAGATCCAGCAATATTATAACAATCAGTTAGAAGATTTTATCAAACATGAACACGAAAAGTTAATCTACGATGACACACACAGACATCAACCATCAGCGCATGAATCTCAACAAGAAAAGATCTTTTCTCTTCAGTGGATTTCATCTAAGGCTGTGGCTGAAGTCAGTTGTAGTTCTTGTGTTTCTGCTCGTCTCTTTGTCTGTTCTCTTCTTTCCTTCAGTGATTCTGCTTGTTAACAGGCTTATTAAGGCTGAGATGACTCCATATTTAATATACACAGATTTTGTGGCTCAGATAAGGTCCAGTTCTGGTGTATTTCTTTGCTCTTGGCTGACATGTGGCATTGCTATGGCCTGCTTGTGGCCCAGATCTGGCACACAGGAGTGAGCCGCCCAAGGGCCGTCATTCCACGCCGCATGTGGGCCAGATCATCTTTCCATGTGTGCCAGATGTGGGCCGGATCTGGGCCGACACAATGTTGCTATGTGAGAGACTGACAAGGGCTCATGCTTACAGACACCACTTCAATATTCCTGTAGTTTTTGAAATAGCACTTTACACTCTCAGACAAAATGGTTTCTTTAGGGGGTAAAACAGCTTGTCACTGGGGCATTACCTTCAAATGGACCTTATTTACCCCTAAAAGGTTCATACAGTATAAGTTTTACTAATCCAAGGTGTTAATATGTCAAGTGAAGTCAAATTTATTTGTATGGCGCTTTTCCAAATACACATTGTTTCAAAGAAGCTTTATAGAAATTCATATTGTGGTTGGTGATAAGACAGTATAAAGCTATGATACAAATGAGTTAGATCTAACTATATTTTATTTATAGTGTTTATAGTTTAGCAAACGTGTCAAACTCAGTGTTGGGTATGTTACTCTAAAAAAGTAATTAATTACTAGCTACTAATCACATATTGAACAGTGTAATTGGATTACTGTACTTATAACTCTATCTAAAAATTTAATTACGTATTACTGTCACAAGAGGCTGAATTTAAGCGCATGGGAAAAGAGTAGAAACAAAAACAGTCTTTATTATAATCCACACAGTGGAGAATCGCAGGAGATGAACTAGAACTCAACCACATACAACACATACGATAATGGACAAATGAACTAGGGAAACTCACAGAGAATGTGCTCTAAAGAGAAAGAGAACAGGTCCGTGGAATTAGGAACTATGAAAAATAATTAACAAACAGGGAAACTAACCAAGAACTCGAGCAAATAGAGTAAAAACACAACTAAAACAGAACTTACATGTTATAATTACTTATTACTTCCTGAAACTAATTTCAGCCTAGAGCAGTTGAACAATACGAGGATAGGAATGAAACTGCTCTTTTAATTCTTTCAAATAAGCAATATTAAATTGCATGAATTATTTTCGAACTAGCCGAGGTATTTAAAGGGAGAAGGTTACATTAAAAACATACATTTTAAAGGAACACGCCAACTTTTTGGGACTTTAGCTTATTCACCGTATCCCCCAGAGTTAGATAAGTCCACACATACCCTTCTCATCTCCGTGCGTGCCGTAACTCTGTCTGACGCACCCACCGCTAGCCTAGCTTAGCACAAAGACTGGAGGTAAATGGCTCCAGCTAGCATACTGCTCCCAATAAGTGACAAAATAACGCCAACATTTTCCTATATGTTGTGATTTATAGTCACAGCGTGTACAAATTAACAAGGTCACATGAGACACAGCCATCTTCTAACCGTATACACACTGGGAACTATATTCTCAGAAGGCGAAGCACTGCTACTTCTGCGGAGTGATTTACTTGTACATTACACAAGTTTTATGTTGAATTAATGTTTTTCAAAAAGACGCCGTAGAGTGTGACATGACATCACATCATGACCGCTGCAGTGTCCTTAGCAATTTTGTGTGCAACAACCAAGTCTAATGTGACCGTGACTTCAAATATTGGTCGGTTTTGTAATATTAAGGGAGTAAGCAATTCTCAAAAAGTATTAATGAAAACAGGTCACAAATTCTGATGCTCATGTGCACACCTGATTTATATAATGTTAGTGTTGTTAGTCGAGTTTAAAATGTTCTCAAAATGCATCATTGGAGATATGATAGGTCGGATTAAGTGAAAAATGATCCGATGTGAGTCATTTCATTTCAAAAACTAATTCACAGTCATTTCAAAAACAATGTTGAGAAATATATGGTATGGCTTTAATTTCAGTTTGTAAAGTCTCTGATTTACTATTTTGTGATGTCTTTCCTTACTGTGGTTGAAAATTAATTATATTGTGGTAAAGATTTTTGTCCTATAAGCCCATCTCTGAGAAGTTTGACTGGGAGCTTCTAGAAAATCAACACATAATGCTTTGCCCCCCCCCCAGTGAGTAAATCCGCAGAACCTGAATTCACCAAGTACAACGTTCCTGAATCAACACCTTTGTTGATCCTGGAACGACGTGTCAAACAACCAATTAGATTTGAGGGACAAGTTTACATTTTATGTCAAGTTTGGGCTTACTACCAGAGTTAGGTGCTTCTACATCAGGGTTATTCATCTATCATTTCCCTCTGATATTAGGGATAAGTTATGGGTAGGGTTAGCTTTAGGGGGGAATAGGGTTAGGACTCAATTTTCAGAGTGGAATGTTGTTCCAGGATCAACAAAATATGTTGACCAAGAAACGTGTCTAACTCTGCAAGTCAAAATGTGCGAGTAAGCCAGAGGTAAGGAATGAAAAATGTTGGCAGTAGCAGGAGAAAAAAACATTGGGATATCCCAGACTACACTGGGAGAGCCAGTTCTCCTCTAGCTAAACAATTTAAACAATATCAACTTGAACAACAAGGGCAATATGTACTTTTTTGGGGTAGTTAAAGTACAAAGTTGTCCCTTTGAGGGCACTGCCCCAGTAACAACCTGTTGCATCCCTAAATGTAAAAAAAATTCGGACAGTGTACAACCGGTGAAGAGAAAGAAAACTCACCTCGTCAACATTCTCAAAGGCATTAATGACGTCGTAAGGAAGACAGGAGAGGAGGTCGATGACGAACCAGGTCTTCACGTAGTTCATGCGGATGAGCTTTGGGTCTGAGATCACCTCCCCAGCGGGTCCAACAAAGGTGGTGTGGAAGTTGAGCACGATGTCCACCAGGAATATCACATCCACAATGCTGTCGACTACCAGCCACGTGACGTTGTTTTGCTTGGTCTTGAAGGACACGTTGTAGGGGACCATAATGGCCGTGTAGAAGGTGAGGATGAGAATCACCCAGTCCCAGGTAGTCTTGAAGGTGCAGTAGTGCAGGATGATGTGAGGAGGGGTTTTCGGAGCCTCTTGCTTGTACTGCGGGAGGATGTCCGAGCCAAGCTGCAGTACCTGATAGGGAATAAGAAGAGGACAGAGTGTAAAATCTGAAGTTAATGATTTAAGGGTCAATAGCCCAACTAAATCAAACACTGATAACCATAATGATGACTTAAAATTATGGTTTTCTCCTTCAGTGATTCTGCTTGTTAACATCAGGTGTCTTCAATGTTGGCAATAAAAAATAAAGAGTTCTTAATTCATCTTTGACGTCTGTCTGTTATTCAGATATTTTTGTTTAAAAAAAAATTGTTGTAAATTTGACTAATTTTAAATGGTTTACTTTTGAGGAATTAATTTGATTAATTATTACTCAATTCTAATTTGTTACATTTTAATTAATAATATTGCTTGTAATCTGTTGCCACAGTTTTATTGAGTAGATATAGCGTATTCATTTTTACAGTGAGACAGCAAGATAACATTTCCTCAGTCCACAAACGGCATCCTGATGTATTTGAGAATAAACTCCAACCGAGAGAATGACAGAAACTATGAGTGAGAGAGACATGACTGTTTCCGCACGTTTGTGAAAGAGACAGCATGAATCTGTCTGGGAATGGAGATTTGCACACACTTGCACACTTGCTCTTTCTATACAAAGGAACATAAGCCAAGAGCAGACAAGGAGACAGAAGAAGCTCATCACCCTTTCAAGTCTGCGACAATAAAGCCCCAGATCAGAGCCAACTCAGTGTGTGTCTGCGCCTCAATCAGCTCCCTAGTTCAGTAGTCAGGGCACTGATCAGGGAGTCGGCCATTTTAAGTTGCACTGAAACATTCGTCCCCTAAAAAGTCCCTCAATGCACTGTGAAAACCAGGAAGCATCAATGCTCACTATGTTCCCTTAACGGAAGTGCTGAGGCGCGAAACATGCTTTTTTGATGTTTTTTAAAATGCAAACCATTAATTATATTTCAGAATAAACATACATAAATCATTAGAAAGGTAATGAACATAATCTAACTAACATTTACAATTTATTTACTGCTGAAATGTTGCAAAGTGTGCAAAGTATTTATTATAATGCACTTTAAAAAACATTGACAAATAATGTCAGAAAGATATCAGCTCTGCTGTTGTTCGTAAATACCAGAAGTGATGTTGTACAATGAGGATGTTGTCATGTCACCATCAATGTCCCAATGTGTAGTGTGCAAGGGTCCTTACTGTCCTTACCAGTGCCTTAATTTGTGCAAACAATATACCGAGTCACGGCCGAGGAAGCTAGGGAGCTGACTGAGATGCACCTTGTGCCTCTTGTGACTTCAATTAGTCATAGACTCTACAATACCTTTAAAGGGGACCTATTATGCCCCTTTTTAAAAGATTTAATATAAGTCTCAGGTGTCTCCATTTTTGAGTGGAAGTAAAAACATACTGTTTTCATGCATGTATCTTTAAATGCAAATGAGCTGCTGCTCCCTGTGCCCTTTCCAGAATAGTGCCAGAGATGGTCTTTTTATTGGGAGATACGAGGGTCCGTGGCTCTTCCACTGTAATGGCTAACTTGGATCACATGTGCCTTGATAACCAATCACATTACAGCCTTGACGTCATTGACTTTAATTCAGAGTTGTGCGACAGTCAATCACTGTTTGTGGATACCATACAGTGTAAAAAAAAAAATCATGATTTGTTATCACAACTTTTTTTCTTTTGTCAAATCAACTTGGATAATCAACATGGTTCAGATAAAATAATATTTTGTGTTTCTGTTGAATAAACCAATCTCTTACATTGTATTAACACTCAAAATGTTAAACCAGGTAACTTACTTTAAGTTAAACCAACATCATTTTTACATTGAATGAGAGGTGCCGTAAACTGAATCATACCTGTCAAGCAATTGTCCTTGACTTCTCTTATAAAACAGCATTTTTCTTGTGTAAACTCTACAAATAGATCAATCCAAAACTAATGTTTAAGAGCAAACATGTTGAAGATTAGCCAATGGGCTTTCGATTCATTAAATGATAATCTATTTCCTCACAAAAGCGGTTTATTCAGAGTAGTGAAGCTATTGACATCCATTAAAAAAAAGAAATTCCCTGCGTACCACAGCGTTAGCAGGCGTTACGCTACTTTCCGCTAAGTTTGCAGGCTTGCCTTCAAGTGGCTTTGATAGTGCTGTGCCTTTACAGCTCGTGCCTCAGATTCTCTGCCAAAAACTACCAAAACATCTGTTTGCTTTCAATCATCTCTATCGCGGTCGTGGTCACGTGACATTGCAGTTCTTCAGAAAGCTGTCATGAGTATTCAATTTACTTTTTATCTAGAACAGTATTATAAAGTGAAAAGCATGATGATATTTATATATCATATATGATATGTACAGTATATCCACTCTATATAGTGTAAGCTAAGTATCCATGGCTGAAGAATCATCCTGCTGCATGTGAGTGTGTGTGAGAACAGAACTTGGAGAACACAGATGATCTGCTCTATGATTTCAACACACTGAAAAGAACGTGAAACAAGAAACTGAGGGAGGAAATTCACTAATGCTGTCACCCATTCCGCTCCTCAGTTCCCTATATCTGTCTGAACATTAGGACACTGACGACTTAATACAATTTTGCGGTTTGAGCTGAACAAATTACGGTAACACTTTAGAATAATGGTCCGTAATTAACAAGTAGCTATGCAGGAAGTAATAGGTAGTACTGCATTAACACCGAACTTAATACTATTAACTAATATGGAAGCAATATTAACTAAGCAGTAAGTATTATCTAAATTAGTACAAAGGTAGTTCCTTGGTAGGTATTTGATTATTACTAAAGAAATGTATCCTCACTGAGAACTACTTGTGAACTAAGAAAGAATAACCAATTAATTACTAATCACAAAAGTAACATGTCTAAAAAGTGAACAATTGTGTGTTTTTTTGTGTTTTTTTACTCTTAACATGGTCATAACATTTCAGAAGCTTGTGCCTCAGATGGGTTCTTAGTGGAAACCAGTTTATGAATATTATATTCCCCCAAATACATTAGCTACAGGTTGAGATTGTGACTACTACTCTTGCCAAAGGATGGACACATGTTCTCTGTTTATTTCAAACTTAAACAGAATAATACTAATAATGATAATTTGTTTAAAATTTTAAATAATTAGGAAGTGATGCTGACACTCATGATTGGATTAGTTCACTATTATGAGCTCTTGAGTGTCAGTTCAATATGTCTCAGACTCCAAAGACCTACCTTTATGTTACAGTAGCCGCCAGAGGAGGACTTCTCTTTAGGATATGAATATAAACATTGATGTTCTCTTGTCAAAAACAATTTGCATCCTTAATGAAGAAATTGGCTGCATTTATGTTGCGATAATCGCAAAACCACATCTTCCAGATTACAATGTTTGTTAGAATATTACTAGTGCCTGTACAGTATGTGTTAAATATAAAATTAAATAACTTGTATTACTTGTGAAAAACATGCTAACTCCTCACTAATTACTCAAGCGTTACCTTGGTATCCGGCAGGAACTACTAGTGATGTGGCCCATTATTTTAAAGTGAAAAACATGCCAACTCCTCACTAATTACTCAAGCGTTACCTTGTTATCCCGCAGGAACTACTAGTGATGTGGCCCATTATTTTAAAGTGAAAAACATGCCAACTCCTCACTAATTACTCAAAATTAATGTTTTGACTCTATTGCATTCAACTGTCTTATCAATTAAATTTTCAGTCACATTTATTAATACAGTTTAACGTTACTCATAAATAATAACATTTCGCTCTGTTCATGCCTTCTGCTGCAAATTCGTTTCGGATGATTAGCCTATATGGTGTTAAACAAGAATACACTTTAAAACCTTAAAAATACCTTCTTTAATCGTTTAACCATTTTGTGTTTTATTTACTGTGAGACACAAAAGGTATTTTCTCCTATAGACCCATAATACACTAAAACACAACATAAATTCACAAAATATATAAATTTTATTAGCTTGATGTAATCCAAATATTTAGAATCCATACGTTGTTTGCAAGAAACAGATCCAAATTCAGCCCTTTATCCAGTGATCTTCATCTCCATTTCCGCTTCTCCCGAAACGTTACGACATGTTTTACAGCAGTGATATCAGACGCTTATTGGCTCTCGCATGCTTCGTCACAGATTACAACATGCCGTGTTTAAATTGGTGTACTATATTTGAATTGGAGAAGCGCGCGCGCCTTCACAGAGCGAACAGCGAACCGAAACCGGATTAACATTTTCATGGATTAATAATTTATATTCTGCTCTGTAACGTTACCTCATACAATACTGCCAGAGAGGACTGCGACACATCGTCATGTGAACAACTTTTGGTACCGGTTTTGATATTTTCTTAATAAATAAATGATTGTGATTATACCTGTCTGTTGTTTTTCTTTATAATTCTAGCCTACGTAACTTAGTTTACAGAAATTGTTAGGGGTAACGTTAGGGGTAGGATTAGTTTTACTATGTTTTAATGCTATATTGTTAATAAAACTGCCATTTCCCTACACATATCTGTCCATTAAGTTTTATCCTTTTAATTTTGTCAATAAAATGGGTATGTTTAGGTGTGGGAGTAGGGTTAAGAGATCTTACATTTATAATCTATAAAATGGTAAAAGGGAAATTATACAGATATCGTTATGATATGAAATATTAGTAAATAGTTTACATTTTTTAGCTGTAAAAACGTAATAATGTTACGTTTAAACGTTGCAGATACGTCCATATTAACGTTATACGTTTCAGCATCGAAACGTACAAAAAAGTATGTTTTCTATCTTTGAGAAAATTACGTATTAATACCTACGTATTACAATGAGACCAGGCTGCACTAGTAGTTCCTGCCGGATACCAAGGTAACGCTTGAGTAATTAGTGAGGAGTTGGCATGTTTTTCACTTTAAAATAATGGGCCACATCACTAGTAGTTCCTGCGGGATAACAAGGTAACGCTTGAGTAATTAGTGAGGAGTTAGCATGTTTTTCACAAGTAATACAAGTTATTTAATTTTATATTTAACACATACTGTACAGGCACTAGTAATATTCTAACAAACATTGTAATCTGGAAGATGTGGTTTTGCGATTATCGCAACATAAATGCAGCCAATTTCTTCATTAAGGATGCAAATTGTTTTTGACAAGAGAACATCAATGTTTATATTCATATCCTAAAGAGAAGTCCTCCTCTGGCGGCTACTGTAACATAAAGGTAGGTCTTTGGAGTCTGAGACATATTGAACTGACACTCAAGAGCTCATAATAGTGAACTAATCCAATCATGAGTGTCAGCATCACTTCCTAATTGTTTAAAATTTTAAACAAATGATCATTATTAGTATTATTCTGTTTAAGTTTGAAATAAACAGAGAACATGTGTCCATCCTTTGGCAAGAGTAGTAGTCACAATCTCAACCTGTAGCTAATGTATTTGGGGGAATATAATATTCATAAACTGGTTTCCACTAAGAACCCATCTGAGGCACAAGCTTCTGAAATGTTATGACCATGTTAAGAGTAAAAAAACACAAAAAAACACACAATTGTTCACTTTTTAGACATGTTACTTTTGTGATTAGTAATTAATTGGTTATTCTTTCTTAGTTCACAAGTAGTTCTCAGTGAGGATACATTTCTTTAGTAATAATCAAATACCTACCAAGGAACTACCTTTGTACTAATTTAGATAATACTTACTGCTTAGTTAATATTGCTTCCATATTAGTTAATAGTATTAAGTTCGGTGTTAATGCAGTACTACCTATTACTTCCTGCATAGTTACTTGTTAACTACGGACCATTATTCTAAAGTGTTACCCAAATTACAATATCTGCTTAATCTGCAATGGTTCATAAGATCAAAATATACTACAGTTTTGACACAAACGGTTAGCGTATGCTTACAGTGAACACATAGCCTTTCATGCTTGATATTCTACAACATTATTGATCTGCCCTACATTGACACCATTGTATGAGAACTGAACTGAGCTGAACTTGACATCACTGTTTTCTCCAGAGCGACTTATAAATGAACTAAATTAATAACTTTTTTACAACAAAAATTAACCATCACTGAACTTACTTAAGCTGGACTATAGACTATTTTTTTCTAGAGCTGCTGTACAGCAGAAACAAACTTTGTTGCATTATTTTCCTATTATCACTGTAAAGCTGCTTTGAAACAATCTGTGTTGTAAAAAGCGCTATATAAATAAAGCTGACCTGACTTGATACTTTAATACTGGAACTTTTGGTGTGCACCCGGGTTTGACTGATGCCAGAGTTCGGCTCGTTTGGATAATGTGAACGCTGTTATCCGAATTTGGCTGTGCACCCGCGAACCGTACCTGAGATCACCTAAGGCTGTGTTCAATTAAAACAAACTCTGGTGCCATTGCTGTATTAGTGCCGTTCACTTGAATAAGTGTGAACGCTGCCATCTGAACCCTGGTGCGAATCAAACAAGCGGACTGAGATGCTGTAAAGATGAGTCTCGTCTGCTTCCAAACTAACTCTGGTGCGGTTCAACTGAAATATGAACAAGACATGTAAACAAACCAAAAACGGGCCTAAAACGACCCTAAAAAGGACAGAATGGCTCAAGTTTTGTCTGGACCGAAAGAACCAAGAGAACCAAAGTATGAACACACCCCATAAAGGCTGGTCTGGGGTACGGTTCATTTGAGCTCTGGTACAGTTCGCTGCTGATATGAATGCAATCGTACTAAATTGCGGAAGTGAACAGATATTGATGTTGTATGATTTAATAAAATAAATGATATATCATTCAGTGTGTTTTGTGTGTGTGTCACTCACTTTCCTGACAATCGTGACTGACAAACTGCAAGAATCTCATTTCTGCACACCTTCAGCATTTGCAGTACATTGACGGCAGATAAATGCAAGTGCTGTTATGTGCTGATGAAAAAACAAAGAAAAACAACAAAAGAGATGTGAGCAGCTCTTTCCATTTTGGCGCCTTCTTCATAGCCGTTGCCTAGCATCATGGGTATGCACCGCAGCTCGATGATGCAAGCGTACCCCAGTTTGGAGCAAGCGGCAACCTTTCTGTCTCTCTCTTGAATCCAACACGGAAGTGACTTAAACTGCAGTTCATCGACTGGCCACTAGAGACAGGCTGCAAAAGAGAGTCAATCCCATAGACTCCCATGTTAAAATGTCCAACTTTACAGCAGAAAAAATATGTTTACCGCCTGGTACTAAAAGTGGTTTTGGTCTATATAGCTAATTTTGCTCTTCATGACGACTGTGAGGGGGGTGATTTTTTTATAACTCATCCGTTTAAATTATATTAAGTCTTAAAGTTCTGCATAATTAAGGGCGTGGCCACTTGAGTGACAGGTGGATTGCCGCTGCTTCACTACTGGCCGTTTGTCTACTGTCTGTTAGCGTCACGTCACCTCAGCTAATCCGCCGCTTTACACATTTTCGTTTATCCGGGAGTGACACACAGCCAAGATGGCGACGGCTGGCTCCGCCCACTTTGGGCTTCAAAAATGCTCTTCAGAAACCAACGGCTGACACTATGTCCATATTTTTTTACAGTCTATGGTTTGGACCCAAATAATATAATGTGAACAGAGACCAGCGGGGGAAGGGGGAGGGGGAGTAATCGAACTCTGGTTCAGACCAAGCAATTGAACCAAGTGTGAAAGCACCCTCAAAGTATACTCCATTTGATAGCATTTGATAGTATGTTTCTTTGTCAAGTATCTGCACTATTACTCTCCAGAAGCTATGACTGATAAAAAAATGCCTTTTTACATGTTTAAACTACAGTTGCAAGAATCGGTTACACTTTATTTTAAGGTGTCATTGTTACATATATTTAAGGACTGAATGATTTAGTTAGGGTAGGATTAGGGTTTGGTTGAGGGTTAGTTGCATGTAATTATGCATCATTTACTGTTATTATTATGGTAAGTACATGTAACATTTGTAACAAGGACACTGTAAAAAAAAAGTGTTACCCAAGAATCTCTTGTTGTTCCGTCTTTTCATTTACGCAGTATGCATGCTGATGATGTAATTTGCATCACGTGCACTGTATGCACACCCTATAGCGCACCAAAACGTGCTCAGGAAGTGTTCTGGAGGCGCTGCAGGAACTGAGGGGGACGCCGATGTGGAGTGTGTGACGTGAACAGCAGCCGCACATGTTGGAGAGTTATCTCAATACAGCAGAGGGGCTTTTGGGATTGCAGCACACACTCTTGGCCAAGAGGGCTCAGGTATAAATGGATGGAGTGTTGCTTTGATGAAAGTGCTTGAACACACATGTAGACACAAACACAACAGTGATCACCTCAGCCAGACGGGAGTGCTTGTGGACGTTCTCGCCCTTGTGGACAGTGGGCGTCAGCTGCTGTAACACACCACGGCTGCTGGTCAACGCCCGCGTCAGCCGAGCAAACTTTCCCCAGCCTTCAGTCATATAACAAGGGGAAATGGTTAGAGAAAAATACATGTATAATGTAATGAGTGTTTATCAATCAGTCTTATAAAGTGGGTAGTTTCATTCCTGCATGGTAAATATAAAACATATATATATATATATAAATTGTTCCAGCAGTGAAAACAACATCCTGATTAAATCTAAAATCAAACACAGAGATCAGCTTTCACTTTCCTGATGCAGTTTACACCAAATGAAATGTTTTGGCTGATGGGAAATGAGTCAAATCAAACCTTTAGATGAGTCGTCTTCAATAGGCTGCTTGAATGCAGTGATATCACTGAAGGTGCAGAGGAAGAGTACAACTTTGTCCTGTTCGTTTCGGATGGGAGCAATTTTGATGAAGAACCACACTGGCATCCCTGCAATATCAGCATTTTTTGTTTAATTCCTTGATAAATATGATAAGCTTAAACTCTTTCGAATGATTTCAAATAGGCAACTCACGGTTCTTCTTGTACATGAGTATTTCAAAGGAGTTCATCTCATAGTTCTCAAAGGTCTGGCGGACTTTCTCGCAGGTTTCTTTGTCAGTGAGTTCCCCGTACAGAAAGCTGAGAGAAGGACAGAGAGGCGTAAATAACCAAGAATCTCAATTAAAATACTGAGTGAGCCATAAACTCAAGCTGTGAGCCATTTGCCAAATCCATGATCTAACAACTTGAGGTTGTGGTGAGTCTTCATTACGTGGCCACTGTAAAAAAAAAATAAGCTTGAACAACAACAAAAAATCTTAGTACTAATTTCCTTTAGCTTTTTCTTGTTGACTCAACTTTTGTAAATAACAGTTATATGAACTGAAAATAAGATGTCTGTGATACAAAAAACGTTTAGTTGAGTCAGCTTGAAATTATTTGTTTTCTGGAGAGGTGCAACTATTCTGTAACAAATCTTTTGTAGTTGAGCCAGTTCAACATTTTTTGTTTATTGGAAATCATTTGGTCATCACTATTTTGGTGATGAGCGTTTCCTTTGGTTGGGCAGTTTGACTCTTGGCTTTTTGTGTGAGTTTTTGTGGTCTTTGTAACAGTGTTTAGCATAACACATAATTTGTTGCTAAGAAAAAAGAAACCAAGATGATCAAGTTTTCAGCCTCATAATCTAGAACACTAATCTTATTTCTGACCAAAATTGATTATTTTTCTATTAATATTTTACCAGCAAAACTTTCTTGCAGCAGATCAGAAATTCTGAATTGTGATTTTAAAATACATTCTAGATGTATATCTAGATATATCTAGATCAGCTGATCATTTTTGTTTATGGCTTTCTTTGCAACAAATTATGTGTTTTGTTAAACACTGTTGCAAAGACCTAGCCTGGTAATACCAGACTCTGCTACTTCGCTTTGCTTCGTAGAGAGAGTCTGGAGTTCCGTAATAGAAAAACGTTTTCTTTACCGCCTGGGGGCGCTAGTCTGAAGCTTAAAATCATTGGTTACCCGTAAGCCAATCACATAACGTTTGGTTATGGCGTGTGTTATGCGCATGCTCAGCCGCATCTAACTTCCACTGTAAACACATGTATGATGCGAAAACAAAACCATCGAGCGAAATACCGGAGTGAACATGGCTGTGAACGACTTTTGCAGATTATGTGAAGTAAATCTACGCATCCACTGTACAATCGTCTCTCAGCCCGCCCTCTGTTCGTTGATTGGCCGGCTGTTTTCAGGCCGGAGGAAAACGGAAAGCTATGACGCGGTCTCAGACTGAGTACAGAAGCGAAATGAAATTGAGCGGAAGTACGAAGTCTGACGTAGTCAGGCTAGCAAAGACCACAAACTACAAAAAAAAATCTACATCTGAACATTATTCTTAATAAGAACTTCTGTTTCCATTAGACAAAAAATGTTGAACTGGCTCAACTACAAAAGATTTCTTACAGATTAGTTGCACCTCTCCAGAAAACAAATAATGTCAAGTTGACTCAACTAAAAGTTTTTTTGTGTGTCACAGACAACTTATTTTCAGTACGTATGACTGTTATTTACAAAAGTTGAGTCAACAAGAAAAAGCTACGGAAAAATAGTACTAAGACTTTTTTTTTTTGTACAAGATTTTTACAACGTGGATTTTTGCTGAACCAACACATCAAAATCAGTCATTGTTGACTGACACTAATATGACTTAAATGCAGATTAATTATTAATAATAAAAGCAGGTAAGCACCTGCATGTGCTGCTCTTCTGCATGACTTCAGCACGATGGTATCCAGACAGCTTGCAGAATCCATCATTGCTGTAGACAATAGGCCAATCCACAATTTGGGCATTCCCCAAAACAAAATTGGTGTCTGCCAGGAAGGAATGAAAGATTATTTTTTGTGGTTACATCAGCAATTGTATAGGGGTCTCAAGAGTCAAGACTTAATTCTGATATAAGTAAAAACACTAGCTCCTTTAAGCTGCGGTCACATTAGCCAAATTTCACACTGCAAAAAAGATCCATGGTCCATTACTAGAGTAGCAATGTTTGAAGCACAGCTCACACAGAAGTCACTCTCAAACCCAGCAGCTTTCTGTTGGTCAACATGGTGAACGCACGTGACCAACTTCAACACGCTGTGAAATCTGTGTGGGGAAATCTCTTGCCCCTGTGCGACATTCCCAAATTCGCCGAACAATGGTGAATGTGACCGCAGCTTTACTCTTGAAGAAATAAGCAATTCCATGGATGAATTCTGGACACATATGCTTACTTTCACACATAGAAAACCCTTGTGTTTGATGATCATCTTTATTACTCTCGGGTTAAAGGAGCTGTAAATGATTTTACCAGGTTTGGCTAGTTACCGCTGGTTACCTTTAGGTCCTGTAGATGCCATCATGACAGTTATGTCATGACAATCCTGACTGGCTGATGGCACCATACACAGAATAGTTGCTAGCTGAAGGCTTCGGGACTGAGCTGTGACATGGTGTAAATCCATTCAACATATTCAACACCTACTATATTATAATGACATATTTCTACAGCTATTAAACGCAGCTGCTGTTGAATGGCCAGCATAAACCTGTAGTTACGGCATCTGATGTCAGTGGCGACTGCTGAGGAACAGAATGCCTGATATCTGATACGCTTCTTTAAAATAGCCATTTAGAGCACCTTAAACACTGACTTTAACAATGCTTCAGAGATAACTCTAAATTTGATGCTGGAACTGCATCGCCAAATAGTGTGAAACGGAAGAATCCAGTGCTAGAATGTTACAGCGAGTTGTTTACCAACAGACAGCCAATCATTAATGACCTCATTAAATATTCATGAGCTTTCTACAGTCACAGTGTAGAATGTAAAGAAAGATCAAACAGGATTACGTTAAAACAGAGTAAAAAAAAAAGGTGATTTTGTTTTGTCCTATAATGTGATTTCACCAGCAAGTGATTACAGAAGTAGCTCATCATTTTCAGATCTCTATTAATACAGATTTTGCCTCTTTATTAGGGTGTTGATGCCTCCCACAAATTCCCTTGATTGCATAACAAGAGTGAAAGCACATTAGCAGTACAATATACAGAGAATGAATGAAGGGATAAGAGAAATCACTTCTACTGATCTAGATCTACAAACTACAGATGTCAACGCAAGCGACGGTGAACAGAAAAGCACCACAGTGGGATGGATGGGACTGAACACAGCAAAACATCAGCTATATACCTGTCTGTCTATGAGAAAATGTCCAAACTGAAAAGTTGAAAGGAAAAAGTTACAGCAAGAAAAAACATATTTTAGATTTTTGTCCTGTCTTTATTCCCAAATTAATACATTCTAAACCCCTACTTAAAATTTTATAAAAATGTATATTTATGCAGTGTAATACGTGGGCCAATAGTAATACATAATTATATATAATATGCAATATATATACACATACACAAGCACAGCAGTCTAAAACAACAGATCATTTAATGTGTGAAATAAGAGCAATCATTGGTACAACAGCATGAGAACTGAATGGTTATACTATATGTAGGCACAGCTAAAGCACGTGGAGTGAGCTGACTGTAATGTTGCAGAATAAATGATCTCCCCAATAGGAAATAGTGAAAGGCTTCTCTCACCGTTGGAGCGGCGGACTATGTTCTCCAGGAAAGTGTTCTGTGGGGCCACCAGTCCTCTGCGTCCCCCGGCCATCCCTGCTCCTCATGCGGTCTGAGATCAGTGTGAGGATGAGGACGGCTCCTGCCTGAAAGCAGCCTACATGATTCTGGCCAGAGTAAAGAGCCCGATTCAGGATATAAAGCACAGGCTGCTTGTGCCCCCCCTCCCCAACCAGAGTCTCCCATAGACAACATCAGTGTGAGGAGATCCAGCATGTGCTGAGTCTGACCATCAGGGATCGACGGAGACATCTGTTGGGGAAAGGGAGAACTACAGAATAAGCAGAACCTGAAGATTTCACAATTTCATTCAATCATCTGAACACCTAAGGTAATGCAGCCCTTTTGAGTTTGTTCTGTACAGTTTCTGGGTGTCAGAGATTGTAAAACGCAGAGACCCCAGACTTGCACCGCTGCTCAGGTCCACAGACTCTTATGGGCTGTGTTTCATTATATCTCTGCAACTGTATGTGCTAGAATATAAATGATTGTTTTCCCTCTGAATTCTTCAGTTAAGTAATCAAACTCCACTTAGGCTGTTAGTCCCATTTGCACTAAATTCCCTATATCTGCTGAACTCGAAGTCCAAACTCAACAAAATTTGGCACACATCGACAACGGGACATTCTGAGGATGCATGCACAATTTTGTCCAATTCTGTCCATGGGCTAAAACTAAAACCCCGTCATATTCATTGTATTGCCATGAGTATATAGCACTTGTGTCAAGCAATGTGTGCAAACAGAATTGTTGGGGGGGGGTTTATCAGTATGTTTTTTTTACCATAACCATTGTAATTAACCACAGATTTTAAGCAAATAGCAACTTAAATAGACTTGACATAGGACTGATAAATTTGTGTTAAATTTAAGGTTTATGAAAAAATACTAATAACTATTTTTAAATGTGATTACACATTAAACACACAACTTTGTGAATGTTTATGTCCATATATGTAGTGTGTAATTATGGCAAAGGTTTTGTTTTTTGAATATATGTAATTATTTCCTCAGCTTCTGACACAATAAAATCATACTCATATACAGTATACTTATTTTACTTCCTAGTAGAACAAAGAAAATGACCACAAATGGCCCATCAATGTGTTAGGACTATATGAATTACACTGATAATACCATTCCTTGGACAAAGACATTTGAAGTTTGAAAAACTTAGAATTTATTTATTTTTTTAGTCAATGCTGCCATCTATAGAAAAAGGGGCGTTTTGCTCAAAAAGAAAGACTTTCTAGAGTATACTGCCATCTAGAGCAAACACAGCATTACTGTGCGAGTGTGTGCTCCAGCCAGCCATTAAACAACACCACACATAATACAAACACAAATCTCGAGATACATGTAATGTTTGGTATGTGCTGTTAATTTCATTTTGGTTTAATGCACTGTTCGATGTTTGTTATGCTACTTTAACTTAATAGCAATTCATCAGGATGACCATACATACTCTTAAAGCAACACCATGTAAGTTTTGTTCTCGGGGTCCCCTACAGTTGGGAAACAGTACTGTCTTCTACTACTGTCTTAAAATCTGTTATGGTTACACCAGGGGATACACGTGCATTTGTTGGCATACCCCCGAACTCTGCAGAAGGAGTTCTCACGTCTTGGGCAGACTGCCTGCGTTGCGTGTGAAATGTCTTCATCCACAGTGGCATATATTTCAGCATGTGATATGAATATAATTTCATGGCTTTTATTTTTTCATTGAAAACTAGCATGTTAGTGTTTACTAGCTACCAGATTGATAATTCGCTCCTCTACTAGCATTACATGATTCATGAAGATAAATGGAGGACCAGATAGCTTCCGTAACATAGCCAGGCAGACAACACATTCGAAAAACTAGAGATAGTATGCAAGCAATATACTTACTAGTCCAACAGCATGACGGCCAAGTCAGCATCGGTCCCAAACAATGCTCACTGGATCGACATGAAGTCAAGTCACCTTTATTTATATTTATATAGTGCTTTTAACAATACAGATTGTGTCAAAGCGCTTAACAGTATCAAATTGGAGGATAGAGTGTCAGTAATGTATAATAATAAGATTAAACATCCAATTTTCAGTTAAAGGCATTTCATTATTGAATTCAGAGATGCCATTGTCTAGCTCAGTTTAGTTTAATTAGTATCTGTGTAATCAAATTGATGATAATCGCTAATGAAGGCAAATTGCAGAATTAACTTAAATAATAATTTTTTGAATAAAGATAAATAAGCACATGTTAATTGTACCATCACACGGAACGAGCAGTGCGCTGCGTTTTTTATGTTGCTAGGCAACCACTGAAACAGCTGTCCTGTCAGTCAAGTAAACGTCAAACCAGCCTTCAATGAACTTTATTTACTTTCTATTAACATTGTGGTAGTTACTTTTCGTGAAGTCGTTAAGCTCCTGGTAACCCGCGAGAGCACCACAAGTTTATCCTCCATCATCGCACTCTCCGGGCATTCAAGCCATAGGGTTCAAGGCAAGCAACTAGCTTTCATTACTAAAACGGAAGGCCCGCCTCTCCATTCAATCGATTGGACAGTGGGAAAAAACGCGATGACGTCGGGCGCTTTTTCCGCTCGAAGTTGTTGATTTTTTTCAACTTCAAAAACGCGAGGCGCAGCAGGCGCATAAACAGCGCGCAGAACACTCACTGCCATAGGAAACCAATTGAAAATAGGCGCCTCTCACTGCAAAAAACGCGTCAAGTGTGATCGGCCCCATTCACTTTTGCTATTTAACCAGAGCGAATGAGACGAGTGCGTGTGTGGTGTTTGTCAACGCGCCTTTGGAGAGAAGTGAAAGTGACAGCTCGGCTAGTATCGGTGTATCGATACTTCGAGAAATTAGTATTGGTACCGTTCAGATATTTCAGCATCGATATTTATTGAAATATCAAGCAGTCGAATTTTGTTGTTCTTTTTGTGCTCGGGTTACTACCCGAACCCCGAAGTTCCGTAGTGCCAGTAAAAGCGATACAGACCCCGTCAGGCTATGGCAGACGTGTCATTCAACCTATTGTAAGTCGATGTACCATCACAAGGGTCTTGGAAATATATTATGAAGGTTGAAAAACTACATAGTGTTGCTTTAAGTGGACACCATACAATTCATTAATTCCATTTATTTCTTATTCAAAGCAGCATAATATCTGTAATACAGTATTGGTTCAAGTGTCTAGGTTTTAATATATTAGGATTAATGCTCTAAAAACTCCATCCATCAATTCTTCAAACCGCCTGTCCTATAATGCTGGAGCCTATCCCAGCATCTCAGACCATAAACACCCTGGATGGATGGATGGATGGATGGATGGATGGATGGATGGATGATCATTGTAACCCCTTTAAAAAGTATTAGCTGTATACAAGGTCACCCACATATGGTTTTTCACCCCTGAAAATGTACAGTTTAACAATTTAGTAGTTTCAACATGGAATGGCCCCATTATCTTGCATACGTTCTTAAAGTTCTTAAAGTTCTTAAAGCAAGTAACTTAAAAAAGTTGATGAAGTTTTGGGTATCTAATCCTGCTCCTTTGAGGGCCACTATCCTGCAGAGTTTAGCTCCAACCCTAATTAAACGCACCTGATCCAGGTAATCAAGGTCTTCAGATTCGAAGGGGGTTTCTCAAACGAAGGCTGCGTCTCAGTATGAAGGATCCTTGGAAGGCAGCCTTCGTTTCGTGTCCTTCATTTGGCTTGAAAACCAATTCACAAAAATAAACTGGTGGAAAATGTGTAAAAAATAATGTTTACGGACATTAAAGCATATATGTTATCTTTTGTTTAGCTGTAAATTAATCACTAACACTAAACTGACAATAATGTAAGCCACTGGGAGATGGCTGTCATTCACTGTATCAATTGGTTTGTAATAAGCGGATAATGAAAATAGCAGAGGGCCAAACACAGATCCTTGCGGCACTCCATAATTTACTGACATTATCTTTGATTTATACCAAAATGGTAAGGGTCTGATAGATACAATCTAAACCACCTTAATGCCTGTCCCTGAATACCACTGTAGTTTTGTTATCGATCTAAGAGCATTTTATGATCTATAGTGTCGAACGCAGCACTAAGATCAAGTAAAACTAGTATAGAGATATAGCCTTGGTCTGAAGCTAGAAATAAGTTATTTGTAATTTTAACGAGTGCAGTTTCTGTGCTATGATGGGGCCTAAATCAGACTGAAATATTTCATTTATATCATTATTTTGCAAAAAAGCTTAATTGAGGGGACACAACTTTTTCTAGTATTTTAGACATAAATGGAAGATTTGAAATGGGTCTGTAATTTGCTAATTCATTTGGATCTAATTGTGATTTATTTATGAGAGGCTTAATAACTGCCAGCTTGAACGATCTTGGAACATAACCTAGAGATAAAGACAAGTTGATAATATTGCGAAGAGGCTCTTCTGCTACAGGTAACAACTCTTTCAGTAATTTAGTGGGTATTGGATCTAATAAACATGTTGTTGGTTTAGATGCAGAGGTTTATTGAGCTCTTCCTGTCCTATAGTTGTAAAGCAGTGCAGTTGATCTTGAAGGGTGATAATTGAGGCTGAATCATAAGACGCTGTTAAAGGTAGTACATTTACAATTGTATTTCTGATGCATTAGATTTTCTCATTGAAGAAATTCATAAAGTCATTCTAATAAATTCTAATAATCACTAACACGAAACTGACAATAATGTAAGCCACTGGGATGATGCCACCGCAGATGGCTGTCATTCACTGTATTGTATTAATATAAAGCCAATTAATATAAAGATTTGTAATACAAAGTATTTTTTCAAAATTAAGTTTTAATAGTATTTTCGAGCTGACTGTGGGAACATGTGCTATAGCCATGCTCTCTTACTAGACCGTCTCATTCTAGTGTTTAATCGCTGAGAACTCTAGCTTACAAGCCTCAGAAGGACTGAACTAAAATGATAAAAAGTTATAGTAAATGCTTATATTGTTAAAGATTTCTATTTTGAAAAAAAAAATCTGTTATTTTTAACTTTTTATTCATCAATGAATCCTGAAAAAAATATTAAGCAGCACAACTATTTCCAACATTGATAAAAATCAGCACAAAATGATTTCTAAAGGATCATGTGACATAGAAGACTGCAGTAATGGCTGATGAAAATTCACCAGTTTAACTCTAATGTTTGTTTAATCTGATGTCACCATAATGGTGATAAGTATTTCCATTAGTTGAGCTTTTAACTCTTAGAAAGAGTTAAAGAGTACCAGCCAGCAGAGATCAACCTGAAGCTTTCGCACGCACTCCCACTGAAGCTAAGCAGGGTCGAGCCTGGTCTTCATCTGGATGGGAGACCTCCTGGAGACTGGGTATCTGCTGGAAGAGGTGTTAGAGAGGACACAGGTCTGATCAACCTGAGGCCTGAGTGGGTCCTAATGCCCCAGTGCAGTCGCAATAAGCTGTGCTGTATAAAGGGAAACTCTGGTGTAAAATAGTCCCTACAGTTATCATCAAAAATAATCAACACCTGATCACATTTTTGCTGGGCTTTCTCACACACTATCAGTACTTGCAAATGAGTATCAAACTTTTATTAGCAACGTTTCGGTCTTACGACCTTCATCAGGCATATGAAAAGATTGGTCCATGCTTATATCGACATCCAAAATCCTGTTTGCGGCACAGTAAAGTGTCCTGAATCAGCAGATACCCAGTCTCCAGGAGGTCTCCCATCCAGATGAAGACCAGGCTCGACCCTGCTTAGCTTCGGTGGGAGTGCGTGCGAAAGCTTCAGGTTGATCTCTGCTGTACGGTACTACTTTCTTTGCTACTAAGAGTTAAAAGCACAACTAATGGAAACACTTATCACCATTATGGTGACTTCATCTTAAACAAACATTAGAGTTATACCCCTGTTAATTCTCAAAAAAAACCTTCTGTACACGTCTAACAGAGATAAAGTCAGTCTGGTTAGTAATAAGTGAAGCTGGTAATGCTGTTTGTGGAGTTGTTTAATCCTCTTCTGCTGAGATCTTCACAGATTTAATGTCTTATTTATGTCATCAGTCCACATGTGCCAGATGTGGGCCGGATCTGTGCCGACACAATGTTGCTATCTAGGCCTGGACACTCAAGGATTCTCACTCACCCTATTGGCCACATAGCAACATTGTGTCGGCCCAGATCCGGTCCACATCTGGCACACGTGGAAAGATGATCTGGCCCACATGCGGCGTGGAATGACGGCCCTTGGGCGGCTCACTCCTGTTTGCCAGATCTGGGCCACAAGCAGGCCATAGCAATGCCACATGTCAGCCAAGAGCAAAGAAATACACCAGAACTGGACCTTATCTGAGCCACAAAATCTGTGTATATTAAATATAGAGTCATCTCAGCCTTAATAAGCCTGTTAACAAGCAGAATCACTGAAGGAAAGAAGAGAACAGAAAAAGAGACGAGCAGAAACACAAGAACTACAACTGACTTCAGCCACAGCCTTAGATGAAATCCACTGAAGAGAAAAGAAGACATTAAATCTGTGAAGATCTCAGCAGAGGAGGATTAAACAACCCCACAAACAGCATTACCAGCTTCACTTATTACTAACCAGACTGACTTTATCTCTGTCAGACTTCTACACAAGTTTTTATTGAGGATTAACAATGGTTTAACTCTAATGTGTTTCATTTGAAGTCACCATAACAGTGATCAGTGTTTCAATTAGTTGAGCTCTTAACTCTTATTATATCTTTTGTCTTTTTTGGCTGCTGTGTCAGTGTGTTTGTAAAACTGCTGGAAGAGGTGTTAGAGAGGACACAGGTCTGATCAACCTGAGGCCTGAGTGGGTCCTAACGCCCCAGTGCAGTCGCAATAAGCTGAACTGTATAAAGGGTACCCCTGGTGTAAAATAGTCCCTACAGCCCCTCACATATCATCCAACACTCCAGTACAGTCGCCATAAACTGTACTAAATAAGGGGTGTAACCCTGGGGAAAAAATAATCCCTAACATCCCATACCATGCAGTTAGTTAGTTTCACATCACAAATTACATAATACTTTATTTAGTTGTTACAACTTACATGGAAGCACTATGAGAGATAACATGCTGGAAAGTCACAAGGCTGCTTTAATCAGTAATGTAAAAACAACACATAATCAGAGACTGTGAATGAGATCATTGGTTCAGGCACTACATAGGGATCGTTACCATCAAAAATAATCAACAACTGGGCCCGTGTTTATCAAGCCTCTGAGAATTACTCACAAGAACACTGTTAAGAATGGACTTAAGAGTAAAAAAATTATTGGCTCAAAGCTGCGCTTAAAAGTTAGTTATCAAGTATCTATCTCATTTGTAATTTAAGTGAAGTGTAGGACTAAATCTTAAGTGTCAGTCTTAAAGATGATTCAGGACACTTTACTGTGCCACAAACAGGATTTTGTATGACGATATAGGTATGGACCAATCTTTTCATCTGCCTGATGAAGGTCGTGACTCGTGAGACAGAAACTTTGCTAATAAAATTTTGATACTAATTTGCAAGTACTGATAGTGTGCGGGAGTTCCTTGTTTTTTGTAAATAAAAATAATATTATTATATTGTTAGTATACTTTTTGGTTAAGTTGATGTTTTGTTTGTTTTTTTCGTTTTTTTTATTGTTTGAGTTCAATAAATACAAATAAATGCACACCGTCATTGTCCCAACACTCTTTTGTATGTTTTTTATATTAGAAACTTTGACTTTGAGTAAAACATTTTTATTATTTTTCTGGCTGGTGTGACTGTGTGTTTGTATGGCATGTTTGATATGGAAAAGAAAGCCCAGCAAAAATGTGATCAGGTGTTGATTATTTTTGATGGTAGCAATCCCCTGAACTAATGATTTCATTCACAGTCTCTGATTATATGGGTGATGTGTTGTTTTTACATTACTGATTAAAGCAGTCTTTCCAGCATGTGACTTTGCACAAAAAGTTTTGAACTGTTATTTTACAGACACACACACACGTCAAGAATCAGCACATGAATGTCATCAATGGTGACACAGAGTTTTGAACATTACAAAGCAATCTACTAAAAAGTCACATCAAAAACAGCAAAAATAAAATAAATTGGTGTTTGAGTGCTTCCATGTAAGTTGTAAGAACTAAATAAAGTACTGTGTCATTTGTGATGTGAAACTAACTATCTGCATGGTATGACATGTTAGGGATATGTGAAGCTGGTAATGCTGTTTGTGGAGTTGTTTAATCCTCCTCTGCTGAGATTTAATGTCTTTTTTATCTTCAGTTGATTTCATCTAGGTCTTGTGTTTCTGCTTTTTCTAGGTTTTGTGGCTCAGATAAGGTCCAGTTCTGGTTTATTTATTTTTGCTCTTAGCTGACATGTGGCATTGCTATGGCCTGCTTGTGGCCCAGATCTGGCACACAGGAGTCGCCCAAGGGCCGTCATTCCACGCCGCATGTGGGCCAGATCATCTTCCCACGTGTGCCAGATGTGGGCCGGATCTGGGCCGACACAATGTTGTTATCTGGGCCTGGACATTCAAGGATTTTTGTGTGGCACCCTATTGAAAGTATCCTGCTCTGCAACCTGTTGAACTGTGCCTGTGTCTGAGGCCCTTTGCAACATCCCAGACAGCAACATAGTGTCGGCCCAGATCCGGCCCACATCTGGGCCGTGTGAAATCAACGTGTACTGGATGTGGGCTGGATCTGGGCCAACACTATGTTGCTGTCTGGGATGACACACTAGCATTAAACACATTACCAGCACATTAAACACATTCCACAAACAGCATTACCAGCTTCACTTATTACTAACCAGATTGACTTTATTTCTGTCATACGACTATATAAGTTCTTATTGAGTCTATGTTTAACTCGGAGCTCAAGCCGAGTCTCGGGTTCGAGTCTCCTTCAAGGACAGCAAGTCAAGTTAGTTTACTATGAACCCTCAAGGTTGAATGGGCAAGGTGAACTAGTGAACATAGGTTTAGATGTTCAATTGAAAAAGTTTGGTCACCATTATGGTGATCAGCGTTTCCCATAGTTGGGCAGTTTGACTCTTGGCTTTTTACATGAGCTTGAGGTCTTGAGGTTTTGCTTGTTATATACATTTTAGGGAAAAAGTGTTTAGTCACACACAGACATCAAGAATCAGCTTATGAATCTCAACAATGGTGACATGCTTCATACAGCAATGCATGCTGGGAGTCACCATAGTATAACACTCACGGCTCTCAGCATGCATTGCAGCATGAGGCATGTCACCATTTTTGAGATTAATTTTTTGAGCTGAAATTTCACAGACACATTCTTGGGACGCCATAAACTTATATTACATCTTGTGAAAAGGGGCATAATATGCCATCTTTAATAACAAATAACCAGTATTGGTCAGGTATACGATTAGTGCCTTATTCTACTTTATGATGCTGAAAACAATATCACCTGATCATCTTAATTTCTGGCTTTCTTTTCAACAAACTATGTGTTTTGGTAAACACTGTTACAAAGACCTCAAACTCACATCAAAGGCCAAGAGTCAAACTGCCCAACTAAAGGAAACACTGATCACCATAATGGTGACCAAACATTTCAATAAAACATCAACACCTAAACCTTTGTTAATTCTCAATAAGAACTACTATAGGTTTTAAACTTCTACTCATTCAATTTCTACTCATTTGCAAGTACTGATAGTGTGCGGGAGTTCCTTGTTTTTTGTAAATAAAAATAATATTACCATGTTAATATAGTTTTTGATGTTTTTTTATTTTATTGTTTGAGTTCAATAAATACAAATAAATGCACACCGTCATTGTCCCAACACTCTTTTGTATGTTTTTTATATTAGAAACTTATGACTTTGAGTAAAACATTTTTCTTTCTTTTTTTCTGACTGGTGTGACTGTGTGTTTGTATGGCATGTTTGATATGGAAAAGAAAGCCCAGCAAAAATGTGATCAGGTGTTGATTATTTTTGATGGTAACGATCCCTATGTAGTGCCTGAACCAATGATCTCATTCACAGTCTCTGATTATGTGTTGTTTTTACATTACTGATTAAAGCAGCCTTGTGACTTTCCAGCATGTTATCTTTCATAGTGCTTTCATGTAAGTTGTAAGAACTAAATAAAGTATTATATAATTTGTGATGTGAAACTAACTGCCTGGTATGGGATTATTTTTGCCCCATGGGTTACAGTTTATGGCGACTGTACTGGGGTGTTGGATGATATGTGAGGGGCTGTAGGGACTATTTTACACCAGAGTTTCCCTTTATACAGTACAGCTTATTGCGACTGCACTGGGGCATTAGGACCCACTCAGGCCTCAGGTTGATCCTCTCTAACACCTCTTCCAGCAGATACCCAGTCTCCAGGAGGTCTCCCATCCAGATGAAGACCAGGCTCAACCATGCTTAGCTTCGGTGGGAGTGCGTGCGAAAGCTTCAGGTTGACTTAAGAGCACAACTAATAACTAATCACGATTATGGTTTAAATTACCAGCATTACCAGCTTCACTTATTACTAACCAGACTGACTTTATTTCTGTCAGACGTCTACACAAGTTTTTATTGAGAATTATCAACGGTTCAACTATAATGTGTTTCATTTGAAGTCACCATAACCGTGATCAGTGTTTCAATTAGTTGAGCTCTAAACTCTTATAACATCTTTTGTCTTTTTTGGCCGCTGTGACAGTGTGTTTGTTAAACGCATTTGTGGCAGCAAAGAAAGCTAAAGTGAAATGAGATCAAGTGATGATGGATTCCTGTTGATGGCTTTATAATCATTATGAAGTAGACAATCACTGATGAAGTGATTTTAATAAACATGAGCACGAAAAGTTAATCCATGATGACACACACAGACATCAACAATCAGCACATGAATCTCAACAATGGTGACAATCAAAAGTGCCATGCTGCAATGCATGCTGGGAAGCAGCATAGTACAAAACTCCCAGCATGCATTGCAACATGAATAAATTATGCAGCTGAATTGTCCTATTATTTTGTTTAATTCTAACTATTTGCTTTTATTTTTTGCTGTTGTTTTTGTTGTGACATTTAGTAGCTTTTTTGTGACTCTCTGAATATTTAGTTGTTTGTCACCATTGTTGAGATTCATGTGCTGATTGTTGATATCTGTGTGTGTCACCGTAGGTTAAGTTTTTGTGCTCATGTTTAAAAAAAATTGTGAAGATTTTAACTGATTGTTATAATCCTGTTGGATCTCATGCTGCAGTAACTCAGGGTGTGTAATATGGATGTATTAATAGAACAACACAATTGTTAAATTCAAAGAACATCATTGAACGTTATTTCATGATGATTATAAAACCATCATCATGTAACCTTCATCACCTGATCTCATTTCACTTTAGCTTTCTTTGCTGCTGTAAATGTGTTTAACAAACACACGGTCACAGCAGCCAAAAAAGATGAAAGCAATAATAAGAGTTAAGAGCCCAACTAATAAATACTGATCACTGTTATGGTGACTTCAAATGAAACACATTAGAGTTAAACCCCTGTTAATTCTCAATAAAAACTTGTGTAGCCGTCTGACAGAAATAAAGTCAGTCTGGTTAGTAATAAGTGAAGCTGGTAATGCTGTTTGTGGAGGTGTTTAATCCTCCTCTGCTGAGATCTTCACAGATTTAATGTCTTCTTTTCTCTTCAGTTGATTTCATCTAAGGCTGTGGCTGAAGTCAGTTGTAGTTCTACTGTTTCTCTATCCTTCAATGATTCTGCTTGTTACCAAGCAGGTTTTCATCACTAATGCTCAATAATCACATAGGTAATTAATCATTTAATTATCTCATTAACTTTAACATGGATTTAGAGTTACTTTAACTCTCTGTAGAGTGGGACCAAAGGTTCTCAGAGCAGAGTTAATTGAACTCTGGAGATTTAGCTGTGAAGCAATATTAGTTGACTTGTCTGACTGCTATTGCATCTCAGATGAAGGAAAGTGAACAAGAAACTGAAGCATTGCCATCTGAGCGACTACATGACCATGTGTTCTGTACTGGAGCTTGATCTGTGTGTTATTTATCAGGATATAATTCCTGCTCTCATCTTCAGATCAAAGCTTTAAGTGAGTCAGGGTCTTCATTCCAATCATCTGAACTCTCATTGTTGCTGTCAGCCCATAACTTTTTGCCATGTTCCCATTTTTCTGGCAAGAAATTATTACGTGTGTAAGGTGTTTGTATAAAATCCTCTGCTTGAAAGAATACATCCAAAGCTTTAACCTATGAATGTCATCTAGTAGAATGGGCAGAATTGGGCAGTTGATGGACTTGAGTTGCTTCTGTATCAACAAAGTCCATCAGTTGCCCAATATCCATCAGAAACCATTCCAGATCCTCCTTTAAAGATGTTTTTACACAGCTCTCTGATCTGCCATGGTACATTACATTCTTACATTTTCTCACATTTATTTATATAGCACTTTTCACAATACATATAGTTTTAAAGCAGCTTTACGCAAAATGCTTGTTTCTAAAATTAAGAGCAATCTGTTATCAAAGTTGACTGACTCAAAGTAATGTCCTTATAGCAGAAATGTACAGTTCTGAGATAACACAAAGCATGCAGTTAGCTAACATCATGCATTCATTCAAGCAGAATCAATGGATTGTTAAAGCAATGATTAAAATCAGTTTTTTCAAATAAATATTTACTTGTTTTTTGTTTGTTAGTTTTTCCACTCTGCTTTCCACCTTACTAACTTGAATTGTTACAATATCTGACACTTCAGTATATGTAGAAAAATAAAAATGCAAAAACTTTACCAATTTTTTATGTAATGTCTAAATACATACCTCAATGCTTACTTAATAAATAAACTGAAGGAAAAACTGTCTTTAGGACCCAGCGAAACTGCTCGTTTGCGCCATATAGCGCTTATAGCGCCTTATAGTGGCAAGAGTCATGAAATATCATGTTATATTATTTGTTTTCCACAAGAGGTCGGCAGAGACACCTAATGTGAGATATTTTGAGCTGAATTAAAATGGTTATGCATAAAATGGTGAGTTATTTTGAATTTAAGTCGAAAGAATGTGAAGAATGTGCTTAAAATATATGAATTATTGATACAATCTAGTAATTTAAGCGCATTAAGGGTTTTCTGTTAGAACGGTGTCATGTTAGCGGCCCCTAAGTTAATAACTAATGATCTTTGCGACGGAAGTGAATCAATCAAAACTAACTTTATCTGGACAATAACTTTATTCTAGAGCTGCTGTAAAGCCAAAACAATCTCTGTTACTGTAATCTCCTATTATCACTGTAAAGCTGCTTTGAAACAGTCCATATTGTTAAAAACGCTATATAAATGAAGGTGACTTGACTTGACTTAATTTAAGGTAAATAAAATAAAAAATAACAAAAAATCCTTTTAAAAAATGCATTAAAAATAGAAAAATATTATCAAAATGAAATGATAAAAGCTTTCTGGACAAATAATTTAAAAAATAATTTTAGGGCTTCGGGTCATTTTGACCCGCGAGGGAAGGATTTGTTACAGTTATGGGAAGAGAGGATGAATAATATGAGGAAAATAAAGGTAAATGTAAAAGGGTTTATGAAATTAACCTGCAGCACATTAAAAAAAAACTTAACTTGTGACAAAAGGCTGAGGACTTGATTTAGATTAGATTTGCTAAAGTACCTGAAAGCCACACTTGAATAAAAGTATTTAAGTTAACAAGTTAATTTAAGAAGTAACAGTAGTAAGTACGAATATTCTTTGGGCAAAATGTATCGGAGTAAAAGTTTAAATTTTTTAGGTAAAAGTAAAAATTGAAAGAAATAAAAACTCAAGTAAAGTACAAATTCTCAAAAAAACTTAAGTACTGTAACAAAGTATTATAACTTAGTTACATTACACCACTGGATTTGCTCACTGTTGCCATACCTTCATGAAGATGACTGCTGTACATCTAAAAAGCTAATCACACAAGCATCAGTGACTGCCAAAACAGGCTTTATTGCACAAAGCATAATAGTACCTCTTGCAGTATTTCTGACACTGTACATATTCAAAGGTCTCTAGACAGTGGTTTTAAAGAGCGGATCCTCACTGACGATCTGCTTGAGGAGCCCGTTCTCGATGGTGGAGGGAGCAGGGCACTCGGGGGACGTGGTGCTGGGGAAGGCCTGGATGCTGGGCTCCCTCTGTCCTGGGATCTGGGGGTCCGGGAGGAACGGGAGGGTGGAGGCCTGTGGAGGTCCTGCAGCAGGACTCTCGGGGAACGACGGAAGGGTCATGGGCTTATCCACAGGAGGAAGGACGCTGACCATCCCTTCAGGGCGCCTCACTGGGGTTTGCTGCTCATGTTGGTGGTGGTGGTGGTGGTGCTCGTGCTCGTGGAGGTGTCTGTGCTTGTGCTCGTGGTCCAGGACCAGCTCATGGTCGTGCTCATGGGTCTCCTCCTTCTTGTGAGCGTACTGGTGGTGGTGGTGCTCCCACTCGCCCGGAGCGTGCTCATGGGCCTTGGCGTGATGGGCGTGAACATGCTCGTGATCGTGAGAGTGGGTGTGTGTGTGGCCCTCGCCGTGGTCGTGAGTGTGTTCATGGTCGTGTTTGTGTGTGTGGGGTTTGGTGTGGTCATGCTCATGATCGTGTCCTGAAGACGCGCCTGTTGTGCTGCTGTGACTGTGATCCAGTTCACCTCCGATCAAGTGCTTTTTCTTCTGCTCTTCAGCCGTCTAAAAACAACAGTAAATGAAAATTATTAAAGAGTAACCTGGCTTATTTTCAACCAGTTTTGTATGGTAACAATGTTGGTAATAGTATATGTAAATGAACAATGTGGACTCTTTCTCAGTTTTATTTTCACAGAGTTGTCCCTGTTTATTCATCAGCAAAAGTCAGTCAGATGACGCATTTTTTTTTTACGAGTTTTATGGTATATAAATCGCCTTTCCACTGCATTCTTGCATGAAAAAAAAAAATATTTATAATAAATAATTCATAATATATATGAATAATCAATATATTAAATGGTTTAACAGAATATTTGAAAATATATAGAATAATATATTGAAAAACAATGACAATATATTTACTAATATATCATAATGTATGTAATTTTATATTCAGTAATACACTTCATAATATATAGATGGATATGTGATCAGATATGGCACTGCAATATATTGCAGATATATTTACTAATGCAGCATAAACACATATATAAAGACATATATATATAATGTAAAATATTTCTTATATTTTTAATTATTTACATTATAAATGTTTCATATGTTCAAGCTAGTTAACAAAAGCACACCTTCATGTATTCAAGTTTTTAGCCAGGAGTGCACAGCCAGTACTTTAAAAAAAAATATATAGTAATTATAGTCTTAATGATGTTCGGCCAATTGTCACCCGAACCACAGGCTCGACTCTTCAGCACAATGACCCCAAAAACTCACACAGAAAACCTTTTAAATTCCAAAATAATATAACATTAAACACTAACAGATCTCCCCCTATATTAATATTGAGCAAAACACATCAAATAACACTTAATTGTAACATGTACTCTCCTTTAACAGTCAGAAGCAAAGCATCCTGGGAACTAGAAATCTGTTGTAACTCATTCTGTGAATGTGTGTGTATACATACATTCACATTTATATGGGAACATGTATGTGCAATATATGTACACCATAAAGGATAAAACTTTGTGAATATTACATGTAATGATATTTTTGTCTTCATTTATAAATATTTTATATGTATTAATATATAGCCATACATGGTCAATGCATATATTGCAGTATATTGAAAAACATAAGCACTAGTGTTGTAAGTTTTATTGAAAGCCCATCTTGCAAGTGGAGTATTTCCCCTTTAAGAGAAGTGTTTTGTTTTGATCTCAAACACACACTCAAGTGCTGTTGGAAACGGGTCATCTTACCTCCGGTTCGAAGATCTCGCACTGAACACTGAGGTGCTCCTCGCCCATGGCTGGGACAGAGTGAGACGCTTTGCAGAATCCTTTGTGCTACACAGTGAAAGATCAGGAACACATGTGATAAATATTCCCTTTAAATAAGACGAACACAGCATACGATGACTGTATTTCTATGCATCTCCTACAGAACTTACCGCAAACTCACATGCCATGACCTCACATTTGGAGAAATCAGCTACAGCGGTTTTGGAGGAGCAGGCCGTCTCCTGGATGGTGAACTCCACAGTGTAGAATCTTCCGAAGTGAAGCTATAAAGACGTATCAAACATCATGTCCACATTAAGCTTTCTGTTAAAAAAAAGTGTTCTTCCTCATTTTTTTCCTCATGCTTAGTTACTGGCTCACTTACTTACCGATGCGGAGACTTTTGTAATGTTCAGAGGAATGAAGTAGTTGGCCAGCGCACTCTCATTATTGTACTTCTCCATGCCCATCTTCACGGTCTTCAAGGCTTCCTCGTGGTCCTGAGGGAGCTGGACAGGGCAATCTGGGCACCGTTCCCTGATTTTGGAGGCGGGCACTGCCGAGCGAGAGTCATGTTACTGCATTTGCCTTCTGTCAGCATATGAGGATAAACCGTGTTGGGGAAGTTACTTTGAAAAGTAATGCATTACAATATTAAGTTACTCCTTTAAAAAGTAACTAATTGCGTTAGTTACTTTTTAAAGCTGCAGTCCGTAGCTTTTTTGGGTTAAAAATTATCCAAAATAAATTTTTGAGCAAGTACATAACCAGCCAGTGTTGAAAACTCTCTGCTTGCCGTAGCTCGATTCAAAACGGTAAGCTTGTAATAATGGAAATTTGAGCATGTGTTTGCATCATTACGTCACATCTGTACACATAAAGAAGAGTCTCGGCTAGTAGGCTATGAGTGTGAGGATGCTGGTGGTGGAGATTTATAGCCTTTTCTCACAGCACTTGATATGATAAAACTTATCAATTTGATGGCGGATGCAGAAAGGTTCAAACGACAATCACCAACTGGAGATTCACCCGAACAAATGCGAAAGACTTCGGAGAAAAAACGAGACTGCAACCGGCCCATGCGAAAACAAGGATAATATCGGAAGGGCATTAAATGTCACGCAATGCTGATGTTGTTAACATTAACAATTTGAGAACAAAGTATAATTTGCACGGTTTGACGTGATATGATGAGCGATCGTTAGATTTAATCAGCGATTTACTGCAATGCTTTTTTCCCCTTAGTTGGTCAGAACAAAAGTGGATGTTACTTGTTCAGACGACATTTTACGCTGAAAATTCTTATGTTGGTCGTACTTCCAAAAAGTATAATCTGTGATTGCGAATGACAGTATCACACTATTGACAGCCGCACATTCTCCTCAAAACATTGGATTCATCCGCGCTGTGCCGTGTCGAGGCACAACCCACGTACAGTTGATAATTCCGCGAATAACTGCAATTGCAGATTTCGAACAGAGATGGCGACAAAGAGGAAAAACTACAGACTGCAGCTTTAAGAAAAGTAATGCGTTACGTTACTCTTGCGTTACTTTTTCTCACCTGGGATGAGCTTGTTTTTTGCTTTTTTATAAAAAATAATTGGGCCAAATATAAAGGCCCTTTCACATCAAATTTGAAATAATAAGGCTGAAGGAACAGGTAATTTGCACATGTACAGTTAGAGTGCAGCTCAAGCAAACCTGCCTGCTATTCTGGATTGCTGAAGAATAGGATGCAGGAGAAGAAAGTTTAACACTTACTTCACCAATAAAAACAAAAATTCTAAAGTAATTTTTCTTAAGGTTTCACTGAATCATTGAAAGTCAGCAACAAGTACATTGGTCAATAAAGTAAGATTAAATGCATACCAGTATTTGTTTTATTTAACATATTGAATTATTGGAGGTTTGAGTAGTATTCTGATTTTGCATTTCACAGATTTTTTTTCCATTTTGAGGAACGCTGATTTATTTATTTTTTTGCAAATGAGATGAGTAAATGCATGTTCACATTAAGTCTAGATCTACAATCACCGTCATGTTCACACACAACGCCTATGCACTCACGATTACTCTCAACATGAGGACAGGAGGGATGTCAGTCAATAAATGGGAAAACTAAGTACCTTCTATTACTTATTTGAAAAAGTAGTTTGTTGTAAATTTAAAAGTAATGCGTTACTTAAAAGTAATCTGATTACGTAACTCAAGTTACTTGTAATGCGTCACCCCAACACTGATGATAAAACCCTGGTGTTTGGTCATTACCTGGCCTCACGGTACAGCTATATCTGTACAGGCGTGCGACTCTGTGAACTCTGTTCATGTACATCACTGCTTTGCACTGTCCATAGACCTGTCGGTTGAAAAGGCTGTTAAAATGCAGAACAAAGTAAATCATTAACAAGTTATTTTAGTTTTTTTATGGATTAGCAAAACCATACTGGGTACTCTTCAGGGTTTCGGATCTCACAGTTCCTCCAGTTCTTCTTGCTGAGGACATGACAACTGGTCTCCAAAACATCAAGTGTGAGATAGAAGACAATCCCTGTTTCACCCTAAAAGAAAAAAAAAAGCGTTAGTAAAAATTTATTAAAATGTGTTATATATAAAATGTGAAGCCATTGCGTCCCTTTAGATAGACATAGTCAATAGGACAATAGATCCCTAAAAAGTAGAGATTAAATTACTTTTAAATCAATTTAAATTGTTACTCTTTTATTACTCTTTTAATACTGTCTGTTGACTTGGAATGTAAAAGTATCCATTTGAACTCAAGAACCTGAAAATGACTCACATGCTTCATGTGATGGACATTGCTGAGACGATCCAGGCTGAAGACGTAGCCCTCGGTGCGGTCCAGATTGATTTTGTTCAGAGCTTCAGCGGCCGCACCGCTCGCTACAGCATCTTGGCAGGATCCAGGGGCCAAAACGTCCACAGGGGCCCCGTGGACACACAGCAAAGCCATCATCAATGCCACACACTGCTTCATGGTGGAGCTGCGCTCGTTCTCCCAGACACAGCAACAAAGCTAGATGCTCCATGGAAGCTTGTTTATATGTCATTTAAAAGCCACAAACCCCTCTCTCTTCTCCTGATTGGCTACTGGCGCCTGATTGAGTTTCAATCAACATCACAGGCCCCTTGCACTCACTCTTAGTGTGATCAAATGGATGATTGATTTAAGGGAGAGGGCAGGTTGCAACATGCTGTAGATCTGTGTGGCTTACTGTTGGATGACGAGTTCAAATACCTCCAGTGTTTGCAAACTGAGGTTATCAGTCAAACCCTATGAACCCTAATCAAATCAACTGTGGATTTTGTAACACTTTCTTCTTATGTTGCAACATGAGGCCAATGATATTATCTCGCCGCACTGAAAATAGGGTCGATCCCAGGAAACAGTGCGTCCCCATTATTTAGTATGTAAAGATTTGTTTTTATTAAATAAAACATTTTGGTCACACTTTAGGTTTCCTAAATTACTATGCGCTTACATCAATAAATAAGTTTGTACCAATGTACTGATTGTGTTGATGCTGTATTACACAGCACTTGCTGCTATTGAGGTGGATACGGGTCAGTTTAGGGAGAGGTTTGGTGGTATGGGTAGGTTTAAGGGTGGGTTTAGGTCAACAGTGTAATTATAGATACTTATAGATATAATTATAGATATAAATAACTGCTGTTATTACATACAAGTATTTTTTTTTTTAAATATACATAAGTTCAATGTAAAAACATGTATGTTGTCACATTCACGTTAGTTTGGACTCGCCATGTTTTGTCATCATCTGCCTTCGTTACTCATTTGTTGTCATGGACATGTTGTCTATGTTAAGTGTGTGTTGCTATCTGTTCGCCTTTCTGTTGGATCTTTAGAGAATAAACCTTTTGAATTGATTCCTATATGCCTTCCTCATCTGCCTGCCAGCAACCACCCGTGACAGAATACCGGATCAAACAAGTGAACGCGTTTGTACCATGGACATTCCACACTGTAAAAAATTAAACCGTGATTTTTACGGTAAAAAACCGGCAGCTGTGGTTGCCAGTACTTTACCGTCAAAAATACGGTAGCAACGTTATTGGTTTTACTCAACTTAAAATTGACAGTAATAAACCGTAATTCATTATCTGATATAATGTGAATTTAACATCCTATTGAAGTATTAATATCTGTTTTGTACCATTGTAATACACTGATAACCACCAATCACAGCAGTGATGAGAGTCACATGATCAATCAAAGCTCATCACAAGCAGCTCTTCTACAAGAAATGTAATACTAATATAATAGAAGCTGCACAGTGTCATTCACACAAACATTAAACACCATCATGGTAACACACATGAAATTTTAAAAATGCAATAAACATTAATTTAACAACATTAAATGTAACATAAAACCCTAATGTACATAACTGATTAGAACAAACTAAGAAAAATATGAAGAAACAGGGAATTGTGGGAATGTCAATTTACGTTTTTTCACTGTAAATTATACAATGAGTTGTTCTTTTTCACTTTCAAAAACTGTAAATTTAACGGTATTTTACAGTAAAATTACATTAAATGTACCATTAGATCTATCACAGTTATTTACCGTATATAGTACGGAAACTTTCTGTTAATCAATTAACAGTTTTTCACTGTAGCATTTTTACAGTCTTTTACCGTTAAAATCACGATAATTTAAGACTCATGTGTCTTGAGCAGGGAGAACGCTACCACGAGAAAAATTTTGAAGTATTTTTGGATCTCGCCCATCAGACCACCTTCCCGGATAACTGCCTGTGCACGTTCCTGGATGTCGGACTCAACGCCACCACACTTTCACAGTTGTCCGGGGAGGTTCCTCGAGGGAGCTTCGCAACATATGTGGAGTGGGTGCTGGCGTCCTGCGGATCTGCGTTCACCTTCGAGGACGCCGATAGCCCCTCTCCCCATCCAGTGCCCAGCCAGAACCACCCAGACGACGAGGATCAATGACCTGATGACCGCAGGTAGTGCGATGGAGATCGCCACGATGAATGAGCCCGCGCCCACAAGAGCGACCGAGGACCACATCGCCACGGTGCTGGTGGACTTCGAGGGTTTGGAAGTTTGGGGTTTATTTTGGAGAGGATATTTGTTTGCTCCTGTACTGCTGCCTGAACCTGTCAGTCCTCTACCTGTCTCGCTGGCCCCGCCCAGCCTCCCTCTCCCAGAATTGAGTGTTCGAATTCAGAACACTCAATTCTTTTTTGGTTTTAGCATGGAACTCCAGTCAATCCCCCAGTCTCCAGCCATCTGTACCACCCAGTCATCTCTGTCACCCTTCAGTCCCTCGGCACCACCTCTGCCTCTCAGTAGCGTGGTACCACCTCGGACCTGTCGGGAGCCATGTCCTCCTGGGCATGAGGAGCCAGAGGCTCCGCCCCCGGCCTCGGTGCGCTAGGCTCTGCCTCGACCCGTCGCCCTGGCTCCAGCGCCTGTGCTCCTTCCACCCTCGACCTCTGCATGGGCCATCAGCCATTCGGTCTCACTGGACTCCCTCGGCACGTCGGCTCCACCAAGGTCAGACATTGCTTCACCTCTGCTGTGGACTTGTGGACCGTCCGCTGCTGTCTGGTCCTCCACCCCTTCTGCTGCGGCTTGCTCCGCCCTACCTCAGGCTCCACCTCCGCCCTCTCGGGAGGTCGTCTCTGCGGCTCCGTCACGGCCACCAGGATCTTCACCACCCCGGCTCATCGGCTGCGCGGTGGACTCCATCCTCGCCATCGTCGTCTCCAGTCATTCCCCTCACAAGCATTCCTCCATGGCTCCTCCCTCCATCAACGCCGCCGTAGAGCACTCCGCTGGCTGTGGCCTGGATGGAAATCCATCAGCCCCTGCTCAAGGCCACCCCTTGGCTCACTCCACCTTCATCACTACCCTGGACTTTGTTGTTTGTCCTCCTCCCGGTCGTCCTTCCACCCCCAGAACCTTCATCTGCCTGTCTGTGCCATCCCTTCGCCATCCCCTCATCCTCTTCATCTTCTCTTCACGGAGCGAGGTCGCGCCTAGTGGGAGGGGGCATTCTGTCACATTCACGTTAGTTTGGACTCGCCATGTTTTGTCATCACCTGCCTTCGTCACTCATTTGTTGTCATGGACACTAATTACGTTCACTCATCAGTCACCATCATTAACACCTGCATATATGTTCAGTTCTGTTTGAATTCAGTGTCCGGTATTGTCTATGTGTATGTGTCTAAGTGTGTGTTGCTATCTGTTCGCCTTTCTGTTGGATTTTTCGAGAATAAAGCACATAGTAGCTAAAGACACCTATCAATACAAAGTGGGACCAACATTTTTTTTTTTTTAAATGTAATTTCTTTATTTAGTCAGATTATACCACTACTAAAAATGACTGTCTGTGTAGTTCTTTTATTCCATTTTCTGAGAAATTGCAGAATTTGTCTTGTATTGCTGTTTGTATTTCAGGGTTGTGTTTTCTGAGAATGAACCCTGAAACCTTGTCTTTTGATCATTTTTCCCCCTGATAAACTAATCTAATAACACAACATGCCATTAAACTATCCAAATAAGTTAGGCGTGGATTGATTTCATTGTTCTTTAGACTGTGCCTTAATTTGTAACTTTTTTGGAAGCACACTACATTTTACTCATGTAAATTGATTCCTAAGCTTTGCATGTTTCTCTAAACTCTTCCATGTAAACATAAGATTATGTCACTATGTGTGGACTATGATACTTGCAGCTGCAAGGTCAATACCATGTTGTTGTAGAGATGTTGTGAACACAACATTATGTATGCTTAAAGGGGTCAAATGATATGATAAAGTCCACTTGTAATGTTAAGAAAGTTAAAAAACAGACTTTTGCTGCTGTCTTTAAGAATTTCCCCTTCGCATGAGCTTCTCTGATCACAAGCTGTACTTATTATACAGTATATTGTTAAATATAATATAGTTTTAAGCTAAACTATCTTTCAATGACAGCCTCTTTTAAAAGACTGTATTACATTGTGTGTCTCAATCCACACTGAAGTGTACTGCACAAATTGTTAAGATCTGACTGAAATGATCAGTAATAATAAACTTTAGCCATTTGTGTCAAATGTTATGGTTCTTCAGAAGCATATATGCTAAGAGTAAAGGATCACACAGCCAGGTTAACTGTTAGTTCTTCTGGTGTTAAGGAATAATAGCATATTGATTTCTCATTAGGACAGTAAACTTGGATGATTGTGTGTTGATGCATTTATCACCTCAGCAAATGGTATTTTTTGAACCAAGTAGAAAAGTTAAAGAATGTTTTCTTAGTCTTATATTCAAAAGATCAATGATCAATCAAAGGTTGAGCATGCAAGCTCATTGGCTATTGATACAGCAGGAACCAATCAGCTGCGCCCTATAGATAATGATGTGATTACGAGCAGGTTGCGATAGGACCTATTAGCTTGCGCCATCTAGAGTTTGATGACAGAACTTTGTATTTATACATGATTTGATTTTCTTGTCACAGCTGTTTTATAATATTGTAATACTGTGTTTCAGGACCTTTATCAGTCAATCACACTGGTCCAGTAAAGAGTATTTATTGGACTGAATGTACTGGAGACATTTACACACTTATGTTGTTCAGTTTTTAATATTTTCCCTTTCAAAACTTGCAACATGGGATAACACCTGGATGTTCCTCAGCAGATTTTACTGTTAGTTACTGAGGAGGAGGTGGAGGAGGAGGAGGACGAGGACGATGAGGAGGAGGAGGAGGAGGAGGGCGCACAAGTCCTGTGTGCTTAGGAGGAGGAGGAGGAGGAGGAGGGCGCACAAGTCCTGGGCCCGTGCAGATACGTGGTGGAGGGAAGGGGCAGATTGGATAAACAGAGGGGGGTATTTTTACAAAGCCATGGCATGGGAATTCATGGTGTCCCTCAGAGTCTGATTCTGGAGGCCCTACAGGGCCTTCTGGACAGTAGTCTGGATGTTCTGGATGGCCCCTTTGGCCAGGTGTTTTCTCTTTGTGGTCATGGCCAGCATGTTCAGGACGGCCCCTTTGGTCAGGTGTTTTCTCTTTGTGGTCATGGCCAGCATGGTCTGGACGGCCCGTCTGGTCAGGTGTTTTCTCTTTGTGGTCATGGCCAGCATGGTCTGGACGGCCCCTCTGGTCAGGTGTTTTCTCTTTGTGGTCATGGCCAGCATGGTCTGGACGGCCTCTTTGGTCAGGTGTTTTGTCCTTGTGGTCATGGCCTCCATGTCCCGGGCGATGGGGGTGATCATGCCCTGGTTGATGTCCTGGATGGCGGTGAGGTCCATGGAATTTACAGTCTTTCTTTGACTGAGCGGGGTGTTTCAGTGGATGAGTTAAGTTCTGGAAACAATTAGAGCACAATAATTGCATAGCTAGAGAGAAGAAAGTGAAAATTCCAGTTTAACTGTGTTATCGTGATGTATACCTGAGCTTCATAAACTGTACATTCCACATCTAGACCTTCAACCCCTGGTACCGGAGTTCCGAATTTAGAGGACTTACAGAACCCATACCGCTAGAGAAAGAAAAAGAGAAAGAGAGGTGTTCATAACTACAGATCTTGAAGGAACTGAAGGACTGAATGAAGTTGTAAGGTAAGACACTACAGGTGAATATGGTGAAAAAATTAACTAGCAGATACAGTTTTGTATTTGCATAAAGTTCCAAGACAGAGCTTGATAAAGCCCGGTTCACAATTATTGTTTAATTTTGTTGAAATTATAGTTAAAGGTTTAGGGCAGATTTTGGATATCTCTTTCTATAAATCAGAAAACACTGTCAACAGGCATAAACACTGCTGGTCTGGAAAGCCTAGGTGGAGCTGCTTGCTTGCGGGACCGAGGTGGAGCCAGGGACTCGGAAGACCAGGGTGACGCCAAATGGAGCAAGGACAAAGGAGGAACTGTAGGGAAGGAGGAGCCTGGTGGAGCCAGAGGAATTGAGGGTTGAGGCACAGCCTGAGGCCCAAAAGTCTGCAGCAAAGCCAGGGTGACTGAGGCGAAGACATGACAGACCACGGTAGAGACGAGGGAGCGTGGAGCCAAGGCGAAGCCGAAGGGCTGACAGACTGAGGTGGAGTCAGGGGCTCTGAGCAGGGGAATCTGCCTCACAGGGCAGAGCTGGGGATCGGAAAGCCAGAGGTGGGGCTAGAAAGCTGAACAGAACCAGCAGAGACTGCCGAATCTGGGAACTGGACGGAGTCAGCAGAGGGAACGGGACTGACTGGCACGAAGGAGCTAGGAGGCTGGGCTGGATCAACCGAGAAGGAAGGAGGCAGCCCTACAGAACAGGCAGAGTAAGGAAAAGTTTAAGGGTGTGGACTTGGATCCTCGGACCACAAATTAATGAGCCAGTGCTCATCTCCTGGCCCTACAATGGACTGGGTAGCCAGACCTGGCTGCAGGCTCTGGTTCCGTAGCAGGAATGGGCTCTAGCATGGGGTTCACGGAAGGGGGGGGTGCCTTGGACCACTTGTTGTAGAACACACAGAGGGAGTGGTCAGGATAGTGTGTGAGGGAACGTATCAAACCCATCTCTTTGATATTTGAGAAGGAGATGATTGGCTTATGTCCATCAATAATTTCTTTACTCTGTAGATGGTCGTTCTTCAGTAACGGCTTGTCAATGGGGATGAGAAGTCTTCAACAGTAAGTCATTTATAAACTAAAACAGAATGGCTAGCAGAACAGGAAAAACCAGGACAGCAAACAAGACACATGTGTAAATAATAATGTAACTACAGAAACAAACGAGGACAAAATCAGTAACTAAGGAAAATAAAATTAAACAGAGAGGAGAAACAGGAACAGAATGTCAAAATAATAGTCCATGGAACCAAACATAACCTTAAAAATCTACAGACACAAATAGATAAAGTGTAATTAAATAAACATTTAATTGTGTATTTTGGGTGTTTTCTTTGAACTAGTCTGACATAAGACTATGTGAGTTATGGGAGTACAATGCTCGATGGTGTTTTAAGCCCCCAATGGCTCTTTAGAGGCAGCTAACCCTACCCTCAACCTTAAACCTACCCATCCCCTCGCTGCCTGGAAGGCGCCGTTGGGGGCATAAAACACCAAACACCGAGTACAATAGCCCAAAATCTCAAAATTGGCCAGTGACTTAAAAGACAATGTTTTTTGCTGTAGTGTCTTCCTTTAATTATAGTAATTAATGAACATGCTGTGCACTTACAGCCTGACCCCCACACAAAGCCTTGCATGCTTCTGGCTTCTGGGATGCTTCCTCCTTTGAACAGTTTGTCTCCATAATGGCAAATTCAGCAAAAAAGCTTTGACCGAAACTCATCCACTAAGAAAACAGACAAATATTCTGTTAACATGCAGTTGCAAACCACATGCAGGCAAAGAATGTTTAAAAAAATTAATGTTGTAATGACCGTATTCAAACTGTTGAAACTGTTCAACGAAACTTAGACGTTTTGCTCTGCATTGCACATTACACACACCCATATCGAAACGCATATTTTGAAATATTTCAAATGCACTTTTTATTATTATATTTCTTAGTGGTAATAATACAGAAAATAATACAGATATAACTGAAATACGGGACACTGCTAATGTCTTGCAGGACGCAGGACAAAGCTCCCAATTTCGGGACTATCCTGCATTTTCCCCATAGATAGATCATTAACTGTAGCACCATTCACCGGACGTTACAATTCAGAACTGCGGTGATACGTAAAACAAGCAACTCAATAAAACGTTGCCAGATTTACACATTAATCTATGTCTGATAAAACTGAACATGCTTTTAACATTATTTGCTGGACATTTCAATTCAAAAACTGTCACAAAATGCGCAAAGAAGTTTTGCAGAAATGTCAATATTTTGATTGAATCTATCAGTGTTGAGTGGAATTGGTGTAAAAATGACAAACACAGACTGCCACCTGCTGGTTTGGAGAGTTATTCTCTCTCAGTCTTTGCACTGTGTGCACTTTAGATTTTTGCAAAATCGTACATATTTTACGAATTGCCCAATTCGTATGAATTCATACGAATGACCTACCCCTGACCCCGCCCCTAAACCTACCCATCACGTGGGTTTAGACAAATCGTAAAAATTCGTACGAGTGAGGTCGTACAAATTAGCCATCTTTTTATTATTCGTACGAATTCGTACGAATTGGTCGTGAGATAATGTTGGCATAGAATATTCAAGCTTCACCCGAGTTTGAAAGGCGTCACCTGTGTACTGATCCTTCCCACTTCCAGCAGTTTAAAGTAAGATGCATGACTGGAGTCTTTGTTGAATTTCTGCAGGGAGGATTGCACACTCTCCAGACCCTTCGGATCATGCAAGGGAAGTAGACTGGGGCAGTCAGGGCATTTTGTCACAAGTATTTTATGTGGAGCTGGAACAAAATACAAAACTATGAGCAATATACAATCACTATGTGAAATGTAACTTAATTTGACTTTGCATTATAATTTTACATGAGTTGCATTTCCTAAATTCTGTACTCTTTGACATAAGTCAGCTTAAACATTGCTATGGGTTCTTTGAAAGGCTAGAGTGTTGATCTACTAAATAAGAAAGTCACTCTGTTGGTTTGTTTACAGCACCTGCTTCAGTGTCACAGATGTAGCGCTTCACGGCTGCTTTTCCATTATAGCTGGAGACAGTCACATTACATTTCGCAGTCACTTTCTATTAAGGGAACATTAAAAGGCTGTTAACCACTCACAAAAGTCATATTCAGAGCAATAACAGGCAGTGTATCTGAGTCTGTGATGTTCAGCTCACCGTCTGCGCTTCGCTTCTAGTCGTACACTGATCTAAAGGTTTGGGACTGGCAGTGTGGCATTCAGTTTCCTCTAAGGTTATTCCCAAGACGACCTCACAAGGATCAATCTGCATGGAAACAAGACAGTTTGCACATCATAATTTTTTTTTTCTTTCATTATGTTGTTTAAATACACTAAAAGCACTCTTTTGAAACTCTGAAACTGTCATGAAAGCTCACCTTCTTCTCTGCACTGCGACTGTCCAGCGAGACGAATTTGAACTTGTATCCATGGCGGTGACGTTCATTAATGAACCGCTCGGCGGCTAACGTAGCGTTTTTGTCCTGATCTGCTTGGCACTTGTACCCGACATCACTGTCTTTATGGAGGCTGGCCGCGTGTAGAGCCGAGACCAAAGCAGCTAATATCACCAGCTCTCTCATACTGCAATCTTCAACCAAGTAAAAGATCTCCTCTCTCGCCCAGACCTTTATAATATACACCGACGTGGGACATAAGCAAACAATTTAGAGCCAGAGTTGCTTGCCAATGTAAATGATGTCAACACAAGTATAAACTCAGGCTAACTATTAAGCAGAAATCAGCATCACTTTGAGGTTTTGTCAGAAATTACTTGTATATTTCACAAATTACAAAGAAACGGCAAGTAGCACATTGAATTATACGTGAAATACGTGAAATTTGGCTGAAACAGTATTTTCTAAAACCATTGTAAAATCATTTTTTTGCGGTGTAGCTTTTGTGTTTCTAAATTATGATTAATGGGTCATGCCAATAAATGTGTTAACATTCATTTTTTATAGTTTTTGCATCTTCAGTACAAATTATGCATACAAATATTTGATTATAATTTACATTAAATAAGTGTCATTAATTTGATGTCATTTGTGTTATGCTAGGGCTGTCAACTGATTAAAAATTATTATATTTATCATGCATTGTGCCTATTGAATTACATAATGTGATTCATCAAATTAACCGCAATAAATTGCAGACAAAAGTCCCCAAATGATAGACAATTCAAAAACCTAATATTATTGCATATGTGCATTGAACTGAAGTGCACAATTGCATATTGGTCAATTAGTGCATTGAAAAGGCGTAACAGAAAGTGGCTTTAGAAGTCAATATAAAGTTTTTTAATTTCCATTTCATTCAACATACGCCTCTCAGTGCCTGTAGTCCATAGTAATCTATTTTGCAATCAAGCACTGACTTTGGACTCATGGGGGCGGCACTTGAAGCTTGTTTTAATAGTAGAAGAATGACTTGTTAAATGACACCTGTTCATGAAATTGTTAAATATACAAATGTCAATGTGTTTGTTGTGTTTTAATGAAAAAAGTTGTTTTTAGTGAATAGATAAGTACTATAATGTATTATAACTGGGTTACAATTATGAGACCATATTATAAGGTGCATTAAAAGGCATAATTAATGCATTAAAATGCGTTTATAATGAAAAAGGCTTCAAGTAAAGCGTTACTCAATGCTCTTCGGTGTAATGTGCAGTAAACAATCAGCTTATGGTTGTGTGAACTGTAAGGCGAGATATTTACTGCAGATGCCATAGGCAACCATTAAAAGTTGTTGTACATTTTTTTCCAGAATGTTTTACAATTGTAAAAAATTAAGCATAACTTGGTAGTTTACTATTTTTGGACATGCATTTTTGCAATCATTATGTATTATATAGTTTTGCTTTTTGGAAAAGCACAGAAATCAATTCCAGCATTTTTGTTTTTGTAATACCGTCTTGAAATCAACTTCATTATGAAATGTGTCAGTGGTGTTTCTGGCTCCCAATACCTTTTAACTGGGAAAAGAAATAGGAAAAATTATTTACCTAATACCTATGAAATTATAAAGAAGATTAATTAAACAAATGTTCAATACAAGCTTTATGGACAACATGTGCTGCATAAATATTATTATATTATAAATAATATGCAATCGACATAAAACCATACAATGGTTTAAAAGACTTATTCTGTTAGTGCATAATTATTTGGGGCAAAAAAAAAAAAAATCATGGATATTTGTTTAATGGTGGGGGTGTTAAAAGTGAGTGGTCAGCACTAACAGAGGAAAAAAATCAATGTGTTTTCTAAACTGAGTCGAGTAAAGGTAAAGTTCACCTCAAAACAGCCAATGAAACGTGGGGCACTTGCATAATTTGGAAGGCAATTATTTGCTAAATTCTGGAGAACAGAATCTGCTGTTACTTTGCCCATGTGTGCTCAGTATTAGCCCTGATGTTTATCTGGCCATGATGCAATCAATCGAAATCCATTTTGATATAACTATTCCTTTCTATGTAAAGCTTTTGAATAACTGTTTGAATTTTCCTTTTATTTTGGGATTATTTTTATTCCTCTCTGTGTAAAGCACTTTGAATTGCCATAGTGTATGAAATGTGCTGTATAAATAAACTTGCCTTGCCTATTCAAATGGCTCATACACATATACACTAAATACTCTCATTTCACACTTGATTTATTTAAAAAATATATGACCATGGCATCTTACTACAATGAGTGAGGTTTTACAGAGCAAACACTATATATTTAAAGTATTTTCAAGGTTTTTTTTACTTACTTTTGTGTTGTTTACTATTGTTTTTGGAAAGTGGAGCATTGTCTGTTATGTACAGAAGCATAAACCATGTTAAATGAATAAACTATTGTTTTCACTCAAAATCTTCTTAACAAAATTAAAATGATAAACCAAATGTTTGAATGCCCAAATAATAAATACAATTTGCTGCCCTATAGGCAAGATTTTACCATCACAGACTATTTCACCCCGTCATTGTGTTCATGATTATTTAGCCTATATAATATATATATATATATATATATATATATATATATATATATATATATATATATACACACACACACACATTACAGCCTAAACATAAATAGCAAGAGCATTACATCTAGCATTTAAGTCAAGTCCCCATTATCTTTATAGCGCTTTTTACAATACAGATTTAATGTGAATTTTACATAAAACTTTGCTATTTTTAATAAACCTGTATATAAATATCATTACTAATTTTGGCAAATCAATTTTAAAAATGCCATACAAAAAAAATGTTGGGTCGCTGCTTAATGACCATGAGAAGCACTGCTTTAGGCCACTCCATGTCCTGGTCTTCATCACATTTCAAAGCTGAGGGGAAAAAAATAGTTTTTTCCCATTGTTAACCATTGAATTTCATTGGCAACACAACTTGATGCAATCCAGTAATAGTTTAGAACTGTCACTATGCCCAATAACATTTTAAAAATCCTACAAACAATGATGCTCTTCGCAGGAACAGATCAGACAGTTTGGTGGTCTTTGAGATAGCACAGCAATCGTGAAGCTTCTCATTTGCATGGATTCTCAAGCGTTGTTTTGATGCTAAAATAATGTATTGATCACAGTTAAATGGCCTTACTCCAGAGAGCATTCACAGAAGATCTGCCTGAGTGAAACTCTTCGCCTAGTCTTACTCTCAGCTTCACTCCGCTGTGAGATCTCGTGTGCATATTAAGACCCCCTGAACTTGTGAAACTCTTTCCACACACATGACTTGGCAGATATAAGGTTTCTCTCCAGCGTGAACCCTTAGATGCATGCCAAGGTGTCCTCTTTGTGAGAAAATCCTCCCTCACTGAGGGCATGTGTACGGTTTGATGCTTAAAACCTTTCTGACTGGAACTGTTAGTTAGTTAGATTAGTTCAATCATGAACAGGTGTCATCTGAACATGTTTTCTTCCAGTGTTGCTGCTTCAGTCAGGAAGAGCATGTAAAATAAAGGCCTTTACCAAAAACATCCTGCAAGTCATCCACTGCTGAAAGCCTTTTCCGACTACTTGGAAAAAACTCTGGCAAATGACAATTTCAAACAGGAGGTAATTGAAATAAAAACCTACTTTCATTTACACACATTCAGGAATTCATCCACAGAATCTGGCCTGACCACTGAAACAAGACAGCAGCTAAACGTATCACACTAATGCTGTCCGACTGGATACCACAGGTGGAAAATGTGTCCCGCTTCTTGTTCTTTATGGACCCAGTGGAACCGAGTCTGGAGTTTGTTTGGCAGCCGAGGCGGGTCTGGGAATATGTGAATGAACTGAAAGAGGCTAAACAGAGCCGGCAAACGATTCAGAACTACCTGAAGAGCATCAGAAGGTCAGGAACGTTTATCATTCATGTCACATCCATATAACGCCTTTTAATAAAACATTTTTATTAACTGCTATTTCTTTTTTACTTAGGTTCCTAAACTGAATTCACAAACCTGTGTCTTGAAGACAACGTCCTCCATCACGACTGTGAGGCCTTCCTTACTTTTATCGCCGATTTGCAGAGTGAAGTCTCAAAGCAAGTGATCAAGGTGAGTAGGAAAAGGTTGGCATTTGATTTCATTGCACGTTTGTTCTTAAAGTCCCCCTGTAGTCAGTCATTTTATCCCTTAAAATCCATCTTTGATCACCAAAATTACATATTTTCAAAGTTTTTTGCTTGAAAAAAACTTCTTCATGCCTTAAAATAGCTTGAATGTAACTCGACACCCTTGCCTCAATTAGTATGCGTGGTTCTATGAATATGCAAATGAGCGCCGCCTCCACTCACTCCCTCAGCTCAGAGATCCACTGGTTGACGATCACACGTTGATCTGATTGGTTACAAGGTAGTTTGTGACGTCAGAAACACCAGCGATTTCAAAGCGTGTTTTTGAGACTGTCTTTGGTTCACTGCAGTTTTAAGGAGAAAATACTCAGCAATGCTGTCGACTTATGAATTTACACATGGTTTGTTTTAAAGCGTATTAAAAACACCACATAGACACATAAACAACATTAAAAGCTGGATTTACACCACAGAGGGACTTTAAAAATGATATTGCAGCGCTTCGGGTGACCCGAGTTCAGGTCCCAGCTCATGGTCCTTTTCCTCTCTCCTCATGTCTCTCCTTTACTGTGCTTTCCATAAAGGCAAAAATGCCTCATCCGGTCTCATCCGCTTCTCGTTATTTTAGTTGTACAAAAGCTGTCTGTTATGTCTGTTACCTTTCCCGTCTGTCTGAAACTGCAGTTCATCGACTGGCCACTAGAGACCGGCTGCAGAAGAGAGTCAATCCCATAGACTCCCATGTTAAAATGCCCAACTTTACAGCAGAAAAATATGTTTACAGCCTGGTACTAAACGTGGTTTTGGTCTATATAGCAAATTTTGCTCTTCATGATGACTGTGAGGGGGGAATTTTTTTTTATAACTCATCCGTTTAAATTATATTAAGTCTTAAAGTTCTGCATAATTAAAGGCGTGGCCACTTGAGTGACAGGTGGATTGCCGCTGATGTCACTACTTGCCGTTTGTCTGCTGTCTGTTAGCGGCACATCACCTCAGCTAATCCGCCTTTATCCAGGAGTGACGCGCTGCCAAGATGGCGACCGCCGGCTCCGCCCACTTTGGGCTTCAAAAATGCTCTTCAGAAACACTACGGCAGACATAACACTACGTCCATATTTTTTACAGTGTATGTGCTTGATATTGCAATATTTGTTATCATGTTATATTATTTGTTATCGCAATCATAAACACACTGGTTTGTAGTGTGTATTTACAGCATTTTGTTATTCTTCCTGTTATTTGTCTATTGAATCAGAAGTGCCCACACAATCTCAGATAACAGCTTACTTCCACGTTGCACTTGTTTTCCTGGCAGATACGAGCGTTCTCCTGAGAGGTCACACACACCTGTCCAGTGCTGCGCTGTATTAGAGGCGGCCAGAACACACTTCCTGAAAGACATCAGGACGCTTTCCGGCTCCGGCAACAATCTGACCAAAGCAGAACGCCAGCTTGTGCTGTATTATCTGGAGGCCGTTTTGGTCTCGGAGTCGTACAGCACATGACTGTAAGTGTTTGTCAAGTCAAGTCAGCCTCACTTAGAGAGAGCTTTATATAATACAGATTGTTTTAAAGCAGCTTTACAGTGATAACAGGAAAATTATGATTCAATGATCCAAACAGCTGTACAGCAGATCTAGAAGAAAACATTGTCCAGCTGAAGTTAGTTCGGTGTTGATTCAGGTCTATTATAAAGATCATCAATTATTAATTTAGTTCATTTCATCTATAAAGTACGGTGGCGCATTGCTGCCACATGCTTATTATTTTTTCCACACAATTATGTTGTAATAAAAAGATGTTATGTGATTTTAACGACTTCTTTTTCTCGTAAAATAACTAGATGTTATGACGTTAAAACGACATCTTTTCTCGTAATAACTAGATGTTATGATGTTAAAACGACATCTTTTCTCGTAATAACTAGATATTATGTCGTTAAAACATCTTTTCTCGTAAAAACGAGATGTTATGTCGTTTTAACGATATCTTTTCTCGTAATAACTAGATGTTATAATGTTAAAACGACATCTTTTCTCGTAAAAACGAGATGTTATGTCGTTTTAACGATATCTTTTCTCCTTAAACGATGTTTTCTCGTAATAACTAGATGTTATGTCGTTTTAATGACATATTGTTCTCGTAATAACTAGATGTTATGTCGTTAAAACAACATCTTTTCTCGTAATAACTAGATGTTATAACGTTAAAACGACATCTTTTCTCGTAATAACTAGATGTTATAACGTTAAAACGACATATTTTCTCGTAATAACTAGATGTTATGACATTAAAACGGCATCTTTTCTCGTAATAACTAGATGTTATAACGTTAAAACGACATCTTTTCTCGTAATAACTAGATGTTATGACGTTAAAACGACAACTTTCCTCATAATAACTAGATGTTATGACGTTAAAACGACATCTTTCCTCGTAATAACTAGATGTTATGATGTTAAAACGACATCTTTTTCGTAATAACTAGATGTTATAATGTTAAAACGACATCTTTTCTCGTAATAACTAGATGTTATGATGTTAAAACAACATCTTTTCTCGTAATAACTAGATGTTATAACGTTAAAACAACATCTTTTCTCGTAATAACTAGATGTTATAACGTTAAAACATATTTTCTCGTAATAACTAGATGTTATAACGTTAAAACAACATATTTTCTCGTAATAACTAGATGTTATGACATTAAAACAACATCTTTTCTCATAATAACTAGATGTTATGATGTTAAAACAACATCTTTTCTCGTAATAACTAGATGTTATAACGTTAAAACAACATATTTTCTCGTAATAACTAGATGTTATAACGTTAAAACAACATATTTTCTCGTAATAACTAGATGTTATAACATTAAAACAACATATTTTCTCGTAATAACTAGATGTTATAACGTTAAAACAACATCTTTTCTCGATAAACGAGATGTTATGTCGTTTTAACAATATCTTTTCTCCTTAAACGACATTTTCTCGTAATAACTAGATGTTATAACGTTAAAACAACATCTTTTCTCGATAAACGAGATGTTATGTCGTTTTAACAATATCTTTTCTCCTTAAACGACATTTTCTCGTAATAACTAGATGTTATGACGTTAAAACGACATCTTTCCTCGTAATAACTAGATGTTATGATGTTAAAACGACATCTTTTTCGTAATAACTAGATGTTATGACATTAAAACAACATCTTTTCTCGTAATAACTAGATGTTATAATGTTAAAACGACATCTTTTCTCGTAATAACTAGATGTTATGACATTAAAACAACATCTTTTCTCATAATAACTAGATGTTATGATGTTAAAACAACATCTTTTCTCGTAATAACTAGATGTTATAACGTTAAAACAACATCTTTTCTCGTAATAACTAGATGTTATAACGTTAAAACATATTTTCTCGTAATAACTAGATGTTATAACGTTAAAACAACATATTTTCTCGTAATAACTAGATGTTATGACATTAAAACAACATCTTTTCTCATAATAACTAGATGTTATGACGTTAAAACAACATCTTTTCTCGTAATAACTAGATGTTATAACGTTAAAACAACATATTTTCTCGTAATAACTAGATGTTATAACGTTAAAACAACATATTTTCTCGTAATAACTAGATGTTATAACATTAAAACAACATATTTTCTCGTAATAACTAGATGTTATAACGTTAAAACAACATCTTTTCTCGATAAACGAGATGTTATGTCGTTTTAACAATATCTTTTCTCCTTAAACGACATTTTCTCGTAATAACTAGATGTTATAACGTTAAAACAACATCTTTTCTCGATAAACGAGATGTTATGTCGTTTTAACGATATCTTTTCTCCTTAAACGACATTTTCTCCTAATAACTAGATGTTATAACGTTAAAACAACATCTTTTCTCGAAAAAACGAGATGTCGTTTTAACGATATCTTTTCTCCTTAAACTACATTTTCTCGTAATAACTAGATGTTACATCATTTTAATGGCATATTTTTCTCATAATAACTAGATGTTATGTCGTTTTAACGATATCTTTTCTCCTTAAAACAACGTTTTCTCGTAATAAGGACACACTGTTGTATAGTGACACGTAATACGCCTTTATCCACATTAGAGAATTTATATAGCATATCGTGCCTTCATCACACTTTCACGTTTGAAAAGCAGAAGCTAATAGCATACGTAAAATACCTTCCGCTGCCTGCATGGTAAGGTAGAAAAGCTTCCAAATGCGACTGATATACCAGTGCGATTTATCGGGTTTCTCTCAAAAACTTAAGACTTGATGCATGTACTCAGTTGCGACTTATTTTCCAGAAAATAAGTATAGGCTACAGTATAAAATTGTGCTTTATTAAAAAGTGCATATATACACATAGAGATATGCAATAAAACAATTATAATTTGTTCTAATAAAGCAGTTATAGGCTAATGATGAGGGGTTCTTGGAAACTGTTCTACCTTATAAGCCGTCCATGGCCCCAAAACGTTTGAGAAAGTTTGGTTTAGATGAAATAGGCTATCTGTGATGAACTGTACATCAATAAATCACAACAATCTTGTGTTATGGGCACTGCCATTGATACAGGCAGCGGAAGGTATTTTACATATATGCTATTTGCTTCTGCTTTTCTAACGTGGAAGTGTGATATGCCAACGCATTCTCATCCTTGGGCGTCATAATACTGACGCTTTTGACATTTCGTCTACATCGAACGCACATGGCACCCTTTAGCGTCAATATGAGACGCACAGAGCTTTGTTAGGTTATGGGTAGGTTTAGGTCTGGTGTAGGGTTAGGGTTAGACCGCTAGGAGGCGCCTTCTGGCCCATTTCTATCTGCGTCTCATATTGACGCTAAAGGGTGCCATGTGCGTTCGATGTAGACGAAATGTCAAAAGCGTCAATATATGACGCCCTAGGATGAGAACGGGCTGGATATGCTATATAAATTCTCTAATGTGGATAAAGGCATATTACAACATATGTCCTTATTAAGAGAAAATATGTAGTTTTAACAAGAAAAATATGTCATCTTGTTATTACAAGAAAAGATAGAAAAAAAATAGTATGTGGCAGCAATGCATCACAGTAATAAAGCAATTGTGCTGTAAGAACTAACCTCAAGCAAGACCGGTTACAAGTTGAGCAGGCCACAAATTGTTAGAGATTGGCAACATTTGGTTTATCGAATATATTTTTTGGTAGACTCATATTTTGAACTTGTTTTTTGCAGGTTGGCAAATGGTTAAGCAGGAAAAGTGGGCATGTTGCTGTAAAGGTGAAGGCTACCGCACAGTTGGCGACGTTTACCCTTTCCGAGGAGGAGGAAATGGTATGATTATGTGAAACTAAATTCTAATAACAGCTTACTATGGATCTAGAAGAACCAGAGCTCACAGAACATGTTTCTTTTCCAGTGGTTTGAAATGTATTTTAGAAATGTTCGCCCTGTAATGGTTGGTCAGAAAAGCTCAGACAACCTGGAAGAAACCAACCAGGAGAGATTCTTCATCTCTTCCACGGGGAAACCCATTTATAAGGTCTCCAATGATGTAGAAAAGCTTCATCTAAAGTAAGTGCACAACCTTAGGTTGAAGAATCAAACCATGCAGTTTGAGGTAGATGTCATACTGAAGTTGTGTTGCAGGTCTAAACCCCCCAACGTCACCAGATGTGCGTCTCAAATGGCAAGAAAACTGAGAGACATGCAGGAAACATGCATGAGTCATACAATTCTGAATAAATGTAGATTTTTTTTGTTTAAAACAGAGATCATGATTTTCTCGTGATTCTGAACAAAACAAAATAACTTTACTAGAGTTTCTGACTAAATGTTGCTGCAGTCTATTTAAAAATGTATTTATTTAATTTGAATAAAAACAAGTAATAAAAATTCGGTGAGTGTTTTAGCGCAATTTTCTGACCTCATGGGATCATATACACTAAGAGATAGTAAATCTTTTCCTGGTTTTTTTTTTGTGCGTTCCCGAGATTAGACTTTCCTTAACATAATGCCGAAAACCCGAAGTCTCTAGGTGGTCTGGTTGAGGAGTAGATAGAAGTGCAAGATTGGTGCGCACAGACAGAACAGAAATCATGAGTTAACAATCGCAATTTTGTCCGGTGGAAAATTGCGCTAAAAACTAATCAGTTTGAGTGAATGATTCAATGACTCACTCATAAAGACCTGAATTTTTGTTCAATTCAATTAATTAAAATAAGCAAAAGTAACACGATTGTTTACTATTTTGTCACAACTTAATTTAATTGTGTTCAATCAACCTAATATATTTAAAACTGAAGTTTACTTAATTTGTGTGAAAACTACATGAATCATTTTTGTTGACAACTAACTGGGCAGTGGATCTGTAGTTCCCAGCATGCTTTGCAAGGGACTGCATTAGGAGGGTAAATTTAGGGATTAAAGGCAGGGTAGGTAGGAATGGTCTAAAAAACTTCTTTTTCAAATTTGTTTAAACTTTATGTTCATATCAATACATAATTAAAATGTAAGTACTCTGAAAAAGAAAGTATAAAAATCGAGTGTCTGTAGACCTCTCAGGACTGTTTTAAAGACAGTTCATTATTTCCATTCACTCCACCCCCTCCCTTCTGGGCTCCTTCCAAAGCCACGCCCCCAAAACACATGAACGCGCGACTCCAACCGCTGAGCTGAAGACGCATTATTTACCTGAGACAAGCAGAGAGGAAGGAGCACAGTGCATGTAGTGACATCATGTCAGAATCACATGTAATAAAAAAATCTAACGCTAATTGCTTATGAATATAAACAAATAAGATGTATTTTAGTACTCACTATCAAGCTAGCATATTGATATTGGTAAATTTAAAATATATATTTTTTGATTCGCTAACGAGCTAGTTATATAAGCTAAAAACAGGTTGCATTGATACACTTTTTTACATTACCATCAGTTATATTGTGATGAAGATGAATTTCGTGTAAGATTCATAACATATATGGTGTTCTGCATGTAGGGGTGGGAGATATTGACAAAAATGAATATCTCGATATTTTTTTCCAATATCTAGATATAGATATTCAGGCGATATTTTTGCCATCCTTCAAAGAAATGTGAGCAAACTGGCAAAGAAGGTCCAGTTGGTCTTTTGACTTGCTGCATTTGACCTATATTATTCTAGGCTATAGAAAAAACAATAAAGGAGCTAACTAAACAGAATCTGTGGCACCCCCTACTTTTTCCACTTACAAAAAAAAAAAAAAAAAAAAAAACTTAACTAGGCACTTCTTGCAACAGTGATTATTAAATCAAACAACAATATTGTTGATGATCAATTCAAAGTAAAAAAAAATTAACATTTTCAAAACGGTATAAATCCATTCATTTTTCCCCCAAAACGCTATAAATCCATCTTTTTTTTTTTTTTTTCTAAATTTATGGTTTGTCTTTTTAAAAAAGTTTTTGTCTTTTATTTTTCGTGTTTGCATTTATGAGGAAAAAACAATATTACTTGACAGTTCTCCATTATGGACGCGAGCGCTCTGAAAGCTGCACTGAGACTTTCAAACTTTAACAGAGACCTCAAAACAGAAAGCACAAAGCCTTTCTTTAAAACGAATTTCGTTTTGTATTAATTGTATCTTAATTTTAATATATTTTTTTTTCATTAATTCATTAATATTTTCATTCCTGCATTAAATACATAAAGTAAATATAGGCTATCAATCACAACATAAGGTGCTTGAACTGGAGATTATATCATCGTGAACCGAACCGTAGCCTCGCCTCACAGGCCTAAAAAATGTGGAATATATTTACAGAAATCTGGTTCTAAACAAAACCATCCAAAACAAAATAAAACTATGTAGCCTAAATGTGCATTTCTCCGGTGCATGCGTTCACTAGCCTACTGCGAAGATCGCGAGTCAAATATCGTCAACTTCATCTTTGCAGCCGACACAGAAATTAATAAACAATTAAAATGTCTTATTGCAATATTTTACACATTCATAATCATTACTTTTGCTGGTTCTTTGAGGCAGCTTTTTAGGTTTATGGCGTTTTGGAAAAGAGCTCTTCACGTACAAACACCGTTTCACCAAGGCACAGCAGCCCTTCAGCACATAAGAACAAAAAGAGAAAAAGCACGGACTTACTAATTACGAAACTTTGATGTGGTTGAACAGCTGAAACAGTCACAAATTCCTCTGCAACTCAAACATTCGAAGGAAGAGAACAGCATTACAGTTTTCAGCGCGTCCTCCTTTGATTGCTGTGTTGTGACTGGAAAAGTGCATGCAGGAGCACATGCGCAAAATGTAGGTTTGTAAAATGTCCTTTTGTAAAATAAAAATAATTTTAGGGCGAAGCAGAGGAGGTCGTGCAAGAGGCCGTGGCGTGCAACTAGGGTCCGAGGAAGTAGAGGCTGAGGACGGGGTGGTCGCTGGAAAGCTACGCTGATATTGACACCCGTTTTATTTCTTTGTTTATCCAAAGACTTTTTGTTCATTACCTTTTCTTGTACTGTCTTCTTTTTTTTGCCTTGTTTGCCTTCACTAACTGCATGCCGGTAATGTGAATTTTGATTGCTCTTTCTCTGCCATTGTTTTGCTATTCCTAGGTTCAGTGCCTCTCGAATTCCTCAAATCAAACGTGCGCGCGGCCGCGCGCAAGTGGGCAGATCCCGTGGCAAAAGGGTTGTTGCCATGGTTGCGAGAGAGAGTGACAGTCGCCTAAGCCAATCCTTTGATTCGTCCCGAATCGAAATAATGAGCTGTGTTTAATACAGATTAAACGGTCTAGAGTCACTTGATTTTTATACTCTTTTTTTCAGAGTACTTACATTTTAATTATGTATTGATATATATAGAAAGTTTTAACAAATTTGGATCTTTTTTTTTTTTTATAGTCCTACCTACCCTGCCTTTAAGTGTTATTTTCTGTGTTTTTCTGTAAATGGAAAGATGTTGTTAGTAATATTCAATATTACTATGTAAAAAGAGGCTTTAATTCTTTAATTAAATTGAACACTAGTGACTATCGTTGGAAATAACTGTTGGTGATTTTAGGCAGGCCAAAGATTAATTGTGGTAAACCTGACAAAACTTTATCTAGCAGGAATGACTAAATGAATTTAAGTTCATACAACAAGATTACAACAAATCATTTCCAACAAATTAGATTTTGTTGGAAAAATTTTATTCATTTTCGTGGAAAAGTTTTCCTTAATTTAATCAAGTTTGTTCAAACAAGAAGTCTTTTGCTGGGGAAGATCTGGACTTGTTATGGGTCTAAATCTGCAGATTTCTCTGAGAAACCTCTTGTGGATTCGGTTTTGATTTTGAATCCCACTGCAGTTTGAGTGCTTCTTTGGAGAAGATTAATATTTTACTTTAGTTTCCTTTCGTTTTGTCTTTTTCTGATTTAAATTTGTTCAACTCTAAATATGTTATTCCAACAATAAATACTTGATTCCACATCTTGTTTCCTGTGTTCATTTTTCATTGTTCATTATTTGCCAGTGCTTCTGATCTGATATTTCTGATAGAAATATCTTTCAGTAGCGTAAGCTCCACATAATGATGTAAACAGTGTGTGCATGTATAGGTTGCGCATTATTATTGCCC
>NC_139968.1:5254274-5571774 GCF_963993115.1 Abramis brama | reverse complement strand
GTAACTGATGCTTTATCTGTATTTGTTGTTCCTGTGCAGCCACTACAAAGTTATTTTATGATCAGCATTTTTACAACGCCATGATTTCCAAGTTTCTTACTGAAGATTAATTACAACATTGTGGTGGTTGTAATCTTTCCAACAAGATAAGGCAAGCATGAGAAAGATGGACTTAAGGAAGGAATTGAACTGTCTATGTTTGTCTTTCCACTTTTCTAGACAAAATAAAGCAAGAAGGCAATAAGTGCAATGGGAGATTCAGATCAGCTCTACTGGGTTTGGCTCTGTTTCCTTCTACGTTGAGGTGTTGATTTACCTCAGTCATCTGGCTTTTAGAGCTGGAAAGTAAAAAGCCTGACAAACAAATATGGATATTTAGGGTACCTGTGGGTGAAATATTTCACAGGACACCTTCACATCTTGCTGGCCGTGGTCAGGGCCAAGAACGACCCCGACACAGAACCCAACAGGCTGAAATGAAAAACACACAAACACAATCACCACGCTATAATGGCAGAGAGAAAGCAGAATGTTTGGAACACTTCATCAAATAAAACTTTTTATGGTGTGAGAAAAACAACAGAAAATGTTAATAGTGCTGGATGTTAGGTCCATCAGATGGGATCCAGCTCGAGAACATGGACGCTGGCAGGAACTCACCTTTTTACCTTGATGTCCCGGCTCACACTGGCCCTCTGGGAATGGAGCGAGAGAGCACTCCTGAACGGTGTACTCCACAAAACTAGCGGAAACAGGGGAGCTCTGAGAAACACGGAATAAAAAGATTCATTCAGTCTGGCCAGGGAACAGAGTCACTGTATTAGAGAAATTCTGTCATCACATACGGACTGCATTTTTATTAAATAACTTGGATTTCAGGTGGCTTCAGAAGACTGCAACGCAACACACAAGTGGTCTAAAGCAATTTTATGCCGCTTTTCTGTCCTTTTTAGAGCATGACAGTGTCCGTACCCATTCATTAATTATTGCATTTACTGGACGAACTAAGCCTTTAAGGATAGAAATGTGGATTCAACAGTTCACACTTACAAATTATCCGATAAAGTAGTTTGCGTGTTTGGCGTGTTGTCCGAGGAGAGGGCTCAGAGCTCGGTATTTTGGCCCGAACCCAGAGAACTCCCCCCATATGTCTAGTTAGGAAAGTAAGCAGGCAAGTGTGAGGAGATGAACGTTTGAATGAATGAAACTCTGATGAATGTTTAAATGTGAATAAAAGCCTAATTTAAATCTGTTCATCATTTAAACCCACATATAGCAGCAACATTGGGACGTCCCAGATCCGGCCCACATCTGGCACACATGGAAAGATGATCTGGGCCACAAGCAGGCCATAGCAATGCCACATGTCAGCCAAGAGCAAAGAAATACACCAGAACTGGATCTTATCTGAGTCACAGAACCTGTGTATATTAAATATGGAGTCATCTCAGGCTTAATAAGCCTGTTAACAAGCAGAATCACTGAAGGAAAGAAGAGAACAGAAAAAGAGACGAGCAGAAATAAAAGAACTACAACTGACTTCAGCCACAGCCTAAGATGAAATCAACTGAAGAGGAAAGAAGACATTAAATCTGTGAAGATCTCAGCAGAGGAGGATTAAACAACTCCACAAACAGCATTACCAGCTTCACTTATTACTAACCAGACTGACTTTATTTCTGTCAGACGGCTACACAAGTTTTTATTGAGAATTAACAACGGTTCAACTCTAATGTGTTTCATTTGAAGTCACCATAACAGTGATTAGTGTTTCAATTAGTTGGGCTCTTAACTCTTATTATGTCTTTTGTATTTTTTAGCTGCTGTGACAGTGTGTGTGTTAAACATATATTGCTTTCTGTTTTTGAACTAAAACCCACAGCTTCACTATTAGTAGAGACAAGCTGCACAGGATTCATTCACACAGGCAATCGCTTTCTCTCCAATGCATTCAAATCTTACTGTTCTACTTTATCAGTATCTGATTGAGAACGAACAGAAATCTGTGAAAAATATAACAACCCATAGACAAAATAACTGATAAAATAAGCTGTTATGTCGGAGCAATAGCGTGTTAGCACAAATGTGTCGCAGCTGTGCACAAGGCGACACGAGTTTAATTGGCTTGAGGTTCAGGTTACTCCAACATTAAGTTTGTCCACAAACTTTAGCATTTAGTTGCAAGGCATTCCCTGATTAGTCAACGTTAACTTGACTTCAAGCACCTAAAAGACGACTTCAAAATATCAGAAACCCCCCCCCCCAAAAAAAGCTTTAAACTGAGATACAATTTCACAGCGTATAACCGTCGTGGCAAACCTACTGTAAATGAAACCTCAATTTAATGAACTGCAAAATCTACAAATTGCTGATCTGTCGTCCATTGTAACCTGATGGGCGGCTCTGGTGATGGTGTTCACAGTCAGGCTGACAGGAAGAGTGCTTTGTATGTTGTATTTAAGGAGGGACGTCCTAGCTGTGGCGATGGCTTCATTACTGTCGACCGGCAGCAGCACAGGACAGTCTGGACACGTCAGACGCAACTTCTCTGGAGGGTCTTGGGGAAGAAAAAGACAGAGAGTGAGTAGGATAAAAGAAAAATCTGGAATTGTAATTGCATTGCAGTAGTTTAGTTAATTTCACAAAAGCAAGAAATATAAACTTTTTCATCAAGAACCGAAAAATAAAATAATTTTCAATCATGGCCCTTGCTATTAAACAGAATTTGCACTTGCTATTAAGCAGTATCAATAAAAGCATTTTTTTTAATGGCATCCCGGATCGTGTTGAAGGATTCATACTGTATGTTTGTTCGGAGCATTTGATTGTAGATTGTTTTGTAATAGAGGCACAGTGTAATGGAGAGTTTGCAAAGGAACTTTTGTTGATGGAGCAGCCGACTGAACTGGATCTGACAGAAGCTACATTGCAAACCACAAGTTAACAATTTCATAATGCTTTGTCTGTAAAAGATGGTTTTATATGTTTAATAATATGGATAAAGCATTCCTATGCAATATCTTAAATACTGATCATTTTATACAAAAGGCCAGAATGATGGATCAAAATAAGAATATTTCTGCATAGAAATATGCTTTATATATATATATATATATATATATATATATATATATATATATATACACTACCGTTCAAGAGTTTGGGGTCAGTAAGATTTTTTTATGTTTTTAAAAGAAGTATCTTCTGCTCACCAAGGCTATATTCATTTGATAAAAAAACCCCAGTAATATTGTGAAATATTATGACAATTTAAAATGACTGTTTTCTATTTTAATATATTTTAAACTGTAATGTATTCCTGTGATCAAAGCTGAATTTTCAGCATCATTACTCCAGTCGTCAGTGTCACATGATACTTCAGAAATCAGTCTAATATGATGATTTGATGCTCAACAAACATTCATTATTATTATCAATGTTGAAAACTTTCAAAATTCTTTGATGAATAGAAAGTTCAAAAGAACAACATTTATTTAAAATAGAATATTTTCTAACATTATAAATGTCTTTACTGTCACTTTTGATCAGTTTAACTCATCCTTTATGAATAAAAGTATTGATTTATTTTATTTCTTTCCCCCAAAAATAAAATTAAAATTCTTACTGACCCCAAACTTTTGAACGGTAGTGTTTAATGTTACAAAAGCTTTACATTTCAGATAAATGCTGTTCTTTTGGACTTTCTATTCATCATAGCATCATGAAATAAAAATGTAAATAACTGTTTTCAACATTGATAATAATCATAAATGTTTCTACTTATTAAGGTTGAGAGTTCCAGTATGCAGGGAACTCCTGTAAATGTGTGCAGTCAGAAATGTAAATAAATATTTGACCTGGAACGAGCGTGCAGTCATAGCTGTAGAGGTATGAGAAGCCCTCTGGTGTGTGGAGCACTGTGGTGTTACAGTTTCCAGAGATTTGCTACAACACAAGGAACATACATTAATTGTACATGAACCAATCTAAACCAATCAGACACATTCTCTTTTCAAAACATAGTAAAATCAGAGATTCTGCAAACCATCTGCACTGAGTTACTTGATAAATTACTTCAAGGTAGAAGTTGGATTAAAGGGGTCGTCATATGATGCTTTTGAATGTTTTCCTTTTCCTTAATGTTCATGTATAAGATCTGCAAAGCTACAAAGCTTATAGTCTCCTACAAAGGGGATTTATTCTATCTAACAAAAAACACTGCTCCAGGCCTGCCTAAAACACCTCGATCCAACCCTGCCTTCACATGCTATCTGAATTATAATAAATGCGAGTTTCATGGTCAGAAAGACTTTTTTCCAAGTCAAGTTGTATTTACTATTGGGAAACTCAAGAGTTTCAGAATTGGGAGTGCCACCATAATCATTAGTGTCTTTCCACAACAGCTACATCACCTTGTTGTTCATGTAGTGCATATAAGCCTATGCATATATGAAATATATGAATAACCATGTGAAGCATATTGTATGTTTTATACAGTATGGCCAAAAGTTGTGGCAGTGACGTAAATTGTGTTTCACAAAGTTAGCTGCTTCAGTATTTGTGCTGTAGATTATTTTGTGACATGTTTCTATGGTAAACTGGTAAAAAAAAAAAAATCAGCATTTCATATGTTTTATAGCCATTTATTGGCAAAGAAATTCAATACATGCAAAGATATTTATCAATGATATATCAATATTTCCAGTGTTGACCCTTCTTCTTCATAACCTTCACTTAAGCATACTCAGGCAATCCATTCTTGCCTTATTAGTGCTCGGAGTTGATAACAATTTGTGAGCTTCTGCTTGTCCACTCATCTTTTGAGGATTGACCACGGGATCTCTACAGGATTAAGATCTGGGAGTTGCCTGGCCACGGATCCAAAATGTCAATGTAATGATCTCTGAGCCACTTCATTATCAGTCTTGCCTTGTGGCATGGTGCTCCATCATGCTGGAAACTGCATGGTTCATCATCAAATTGCTCCTGGGATGTTAGGAGAAGTTGCTCTTGCAGGAAAGAACGATTTGATAACGTTAAGGTTACAAAACTATCCTTGAATTTTGGGTCAAGAAATGTGGCTGTGTGCATTATCATCTGCAGATCCGTGTCCTCATCTCTGTTTGAGATCTCCTCTAATAAAATTGTCTTTAAGTTGATGTTTTAGGTTGCTGTCACTTTCTTCAACTGCCAAAGTAGAAAATATCTTCCAACTCAGGGGCAGGACTGCAGAGTGAGTGGTGTGTTTTCAGCTAGACCTCAACAGACCACTTGGCTGCTGTGTCCGAGCTTGTGGGCTCATCATGGATCATTCTGTGTTTGCAGTTGGAAATCCTTTTATTTCTTCTTCTGTCTCAACATCCTTGGTGAACCGCTGAAGGCAGACACTGTCTTTCTCAACCTCAACAGTGCTCCGGACACACAGTCTATATCCAGGCCTTGTTAACGGTTAGGTGCAAGTTGTGCCCAAAGAAGGGGACTCATGTGAAGTCCTGCAGAAATGCTTTCTGGTTTGCTGAGGCATTATCAGTGGTAATACCAGCCAATTGACATGTCCAGCTTCCTTGTTTCTTGTACTATCTCCTCCAATGCCTACATCAAGCATTCTCCTGAGTGCTCAGAGTTCAGCCCAACACAACCCAAACAGCAGCTCTGCATGTCCCAGGATTCAGATCAAATTTGCAAAGTTACTGCAATGAGTGTGGAAGTGGCCCTGCTGGACCATAGGTCAGTGGTGCATGAAAAAAGAGATTCCCTCAAGATTGTTCATGAGTAAATCTTTTGTTTCAATGGGCTGGGATTTCAGTGTACATGAAATAATTAATAATAAGGAAGGGCATACCTGTTATGTAACTGTTCAAGAAGTTGTCTGAACCCAGGTTTCTCAACAGTATACACCCACACTCTACAGCCCAGTTCAGTTTCTAATCTTCATTTGAGTTTGCTTCATACTTTCTTTGTTGTTCAAATAAAGGTAGTAGGGTAGGCTGTAAGTGTTTTTTTGTTGTTGTTGCTCCTCAGCAAAAATTGGGGAATAAATTTGAAAACTGCTTTTTCCCATTTTTGAACGGTCTCCATTGACAAATAATGCAACAAAGACTGCTAAAGCAAAAAAAGCCCTTTTAAAGCCCTCATTATCAGTTCCAGCATGTAGACACAAGTGTAATGACTGCTTACTTTACAATGTGACCTTGTAAAAGTATAGTTTTAAGGTAAAATGGGAAATTAAATAAATAAATTGCATAAATTGCAAGATATTGAAATTATTGGTTAACATTCAAAAAAAGTTAAGCCCCTTAGCACCCCCAAGACAAAAATCCTGGGGCCACCACTGTCCACGGTGGAGCCGATGGAGGGAGGAGCCATAGTGGAGCCTTGGTGGAGGGGCCTTGCGGAACCAGGTAGACGACTGGTCGAGGTGGAGCAGAAAACCCAGGGTGACGCTGAAGCCCTGGGGGGCCACAGTGGAGCTGCAGGCAGGAGTGACCGAGGTGGAGGCGTGGGCTTGGCAGACCGTGGCGGAGACAGTGGGAGTGAGGACAATGGAAAAACCAAAGGGAAGTAGTGACAGTGGCGGAGGGAGGTTGGGCGGGACCATCTGCAATTAAGGAGACTTGGGGCTGGGTGACGCAGATGACTTGAAACTGCTGGCTTAACCAGCAACGACTTGAACAACTTGGAGCTGGGCTTATTCAGCAAAGACTTAGACAACTTGGAGCTGGGCTTATCCAGCGATGACTTGGACAACTTGGAGCTGGGCTTATCCAACGATGATTTGGACAACTTGGAGCTGGGCTTATCCAGCGATGACTTGGACAACTTGGAGCTTGGCTTATCCAGCAGTGACTTGGACAACTTGGAGCTTGGCTTATTCAGCGATGACTTGGACAACTTGGAGCTGGGCTTATTCAGCGATGACTTGGACAACTTGGAGCTGGGCTTATCCAGCGATGACTTGGACAACTTGGAGCTGGGCTTATCCAACGATGATTTGGACAACTTGGAGCTGGGCTTATTCAGCGATGACTTGGACAACTTGGAGCTGGGCTTATTCAGCGATGATTTGGACAACTTGGAGCTTGGCTTATTCAGCGATGATTTGGACAACTTGGAGCTGGGCTTATTCAGCGATGACTTGGACAACTTGGAGCTGGGCTTATTCAGCGATGACTTGGACAACTTGGAGCTGGGCTTATCCAACGATGACTTGGACAACTTGGAGCTGGGCTTATCCAACGATGATTTGGACAACTTGGAGCTGGGCTTATTCAGCGATGACTTGGACAACTTGGAGCTGGGCTTATTCAGCGATGACTTGGACAACTTGGAGCTGGGCTTATCCAACGATGATTTGGACAACTTGGAGCTGGGCTTATTCAGCGATGACTTGGACAACTTGGAGCTGGGCTTATCCAACGATGACTTGGACAACTTGGAGCTGGGCTTATCCAACGATGATTTGGACAACTTGGAGCTGGGCTTATTCAGCGATGACTTGGACAACTTGGAGCTGGGCTTATTCAGCGATGACTTGGACAACTTGGAGCTGGGCTTATCCAACGATGATTTGGACAACTTGGAGCTGGGCTTATTCAGCGATGACTTGGACAACTTGGAGCTGGGCTTATTCAGCGATGATTTGGACAACTTGGAGCTTGGCTTATTCAGCGGTGACTTGGACAACTTGGAGCTGGGCTTATCCAACGATGATTTGGACAACTTGGAGCTGGGCTTATTCAGCGATGACTTGGACAACTTGGAGCTGGGCTTATTCAGCGATGACTTGGACAACTTGGAGCTGGGCTTATCCAACGATGATTTGGACAACTTGGAGCTGGGCTTATTCAGCGATGACTTGGACAACTTGGAGCTGGGCTTATTCAGCGATGACTTGGACAACTTGGAGCTGGGCTTATCCAACGATGACTTGGACAACTTGGAGCTGGGCTTATTCAGCCATGATTTGGACAACTTGGAGCTTGGCTTATTCAGCGGTGACTTGGACAACTTGGAGCTGGGCTTATCCAGCGATGACTTGGATGACTTGAAACTGGATGGGACCAGCGGTGGCTGCAGACCAGCAAACATCAAACATCAATGTCGAGCTCCAGCTTGGTTTACATACCTTAGCCTTAGGAGTGTGGGTGTGGCTCCAATAAATTCCCTCAAACTCCAACTAAAATGCCCTCTGTGGTGGACCCTGTTGCCGGCTTACACACTTGTACAGACTCTGCGTTGGGCTCGTCCTTTGGGAAGAAAACAGCCTCTGGCGATCACTCTGGCTCTTTCTCCGTTGCGGGCATGGCTGACAGCTGACTGGGCTCTGGGTCTAAAGTGGGACTGGTGAGGTCTTCCTCAATGGGGCAGATGGTGAAAAGTGAGCCACACTGCACCAGCACCCACATACTGCAAATCCCCTTTTTTTGGCCTTCCGAAAACAGATTAAATTAACGCTGTTCCTGAGCAGTAAAACCCAGTAAAAAGTTATCTTGTGCACTGTGCATTTTACAGAGGACAGCTTCCTAAATCTGGGAGAGTACAGCGTCAGCTCTTTCACAAAGACCACTGTGAAATTTTCTGCTCAAGTCGTGCTTGGTTCCGATCGATCTGCTTGATCATCTGCATTTTCAGAATCTGACTCAGGCTCGAACTGACATGGTAAAACCGAGGACATTGTTAAACTGTTTACAATTTCTTTAGAAGCCTTGGAAGCTGAAGCTTGTGATCATGGTAAGTGGTGTTATATTTCCAACACTCTTGAGATGTTTGGCCAATCACAATGCACTGGGTCAGCTGGCCAATCAGAGCACTCTTTCCAGAGCTTTTTGGAAAGAGGATCTTTGTAGAAATCAGTGTGTTTCAGACAGACTGGGAATAGAGGTGCTGCAATAATATACAGTATGTGAAAAAATAGTGTTTTTTGAAGATTAAAGAATATTAACCTATTCATATTCACCCCCCCCCCCCCCCCCCCCAAAAAAAAACTAAAACTAAATAATGCCCTTTTAAAATAGCATCATATGACCTTTACAAGATGGAATTTTGAACAGAGATAAACAACACTTCCACACCATCAACCATATATTCTATTTGGACTTTAAACATTCCTTGAGATATACAGTAGCAGCAAATAATCAAGGAGCTGAAGCCTTACTGTTTCCATGAACGGTCTTATAGCACATTTTTTCCACGATTTGGGACTGAGGACATGGCACTTGGTCTCAAGGACATCTAAATCAAGATAATAGACCTTTCCAGCAGGACCCTACAGCAAGGGAAAGTAGACCTGTGAAATAAACAGTCTCTTGCAAAAATGACAAATACATATATATATATATTATGACTTTGAATCTGCAAAACAATTTGTTATTAATAATTAATTTAATAATATGAGTAGATCTACTACTACTGTGGTTGCCTTTTCACTGGTAAAAATAACAGCACCTTTTACCAACCTGTTGATGCGCCTGGACGTTTGTGATTCTGTTAAGGGCAAATTTGTAACCTGTTTGTCTGTCCTCATTTATGTACGTGACGGCCAGTCGGGACAACTTCTCCACAATCTTGTCATCACAGGGAACGTGAACTAAATTTGTCCCCAAGACACACAAAATGTTTGCGGCCAAAAAAATCCAAATCAGAGTCAACATCTTTAATTCGTTTTACAGAAAATGTCCTGCAGAAGATAAGCAGTTTTATTTCAAATGCAGTCGGTTTATACCATGAGATGAATGTGACTTTGGAATCAGGTTTGATAAACATTAACAAGATGATCAATGTGTGTGCCCCGACTGTGATGTAAACAGCATGTGTGCCATAGTCAACGCTAGGCTCAAAATATACCCCAAACCTATTAAAACTGATTCATAATATACACTTATGAAGTGTTAATAATGTATCACAGAGTGTTAATGAAAATACAAGCAGAGTAATCAATTAATAACTAAAATACAAATAAACACTTTACCTCAGGAATGCTCAGTTCTCCCGTCTACAGCAGAGTTTAGTTCCAGCTCTGCAAGCAGCACAAAAACGTACATTTTCATGTGAAAATAAAGAGCTTGATTGGTTGGTTCAGGTGTGTTTGTTTAGAGATGATATAACTTTTTGTCTCTATTTTCGCATGTAGTCGTCATTCTACCACACGATGGCGCTGGATTCGCAATGACTCCAGCAAAAGTTTATCAACAGATGCTGAAGAAACTGTAGATGCCCAGATGCACATATAGGAAAGAAAGCAAACTGGATCCAATTTTGCGCATCATTATCTTCCTCATAAAAGAAAGCAGGCTGTGGTTAAATGTCGTCACCAAGATGTCAACAGAAAAGTACTATGGTACATAATTTATGGCATCACATCATGGTAATACCTTGTACTTTGATATTTATTATGATTATCATATCCATGCAGAATTTAGCATAACATATACGTTTTATTTTAGTTTAACATAAAAGGGAGACTGAGGAAACTTCAGAGATTAAAATAAAACAATGTGTTGTCTTTTATTAATTGTCAATAAAATAATCTCAATTTAACGTGATTCATGAAGCTCCCATAAACAACTGTGGGAAACACTTAAAGTCCCCCTGTGGTTAAAATCAAGCTTTTAATGTTGTTTATATGTCTATGTGGTGTTTTTAATATGCTTTAAGACAAACCATGTGTAAATTCATGACTGCAGTGAACCAAAGACAGTCTCAAAAACACGGCTTGAAATCGCTGGTGTTTCTGACGTCACAAACTACCTTGTAACCAAGGAAGTAATTACATGATAAAATTAAAGGTAATTTATTCTATTTTATTATTTATTATCATGTTATTTTCTGCGACTATCGACTATTTTATTTGTCGTATCTGTATCAAAAGAGATTGAACGTCTTTCACTAACCACAAAGCGCTGGAATTTTACAGACACTTTGTTTTCACACTTAACGGTTTAAATTCGTTCATAGACCTAAACACAAAATGACAGACTACAGATGCGTTGAGTTCGGATGACAGATTTTGCGCGAGAGGGAGTGTCAGAGCGCGCGCACCTCTCCAACACACACACACACACATAGCAGTCAACACGAGCCTCACGCGCATCCAGTAGCCTACACTCAACCGCACAACGATCCACACACATTTGCGCGAATGTCCTCTGTGAATATGATGTTTATGAGGAAGGTCTGCTGCTTTCTGCTCTGTTGTGTCTTTGAGGCGAGCGTGGCGCGCAGGGCTGAAGAAGCGGACACTCTGGAGAAGATCGAGAGCGCGCGTTGCGTCTCGCGCTGCCTCACGCTTCACATCACGCAGATCACCGCGTCATTCAAACACCTGCAGGTAAGCGAGGACGACTGGCAATATTTCTCTAGTTTGAAAGTACATCTTTGTATGACCTTCAAGAAAAATCTTTGTTGACACTTATATTGTCACAATAGGAACTTGCTGGTTCTTGACCATAAAGAAATACATAAATACTACTAAATGTTAAAAGTCCATCTTCCCACAAACAACATACATGAAAGTGCAAACACGTAAAAGGTAACATACAAAATATCAAATAATAGGTTTAGTCAACAGAAATTGTATGCCAGTGTGATTTTTTTTTTTTTTTTTTTTTTTTTTTTTTTGTGTGTGTGTCTCCTTTACAAATGCTGTTGCAAAAATAGATGAAGATATTGGAATGATGATAATAGGTAATATTAATACTGTTTTAAACGAAGTGTTTGAATAACTAGGTGCTTGAAACCAACATAGATAACTTCTCCATAAATATCAATTTGTAGAATTGGTATTTTGATTCAAAAACGTCCCCAAGCATGTGACAACTAGCCCCAGTCTGCTTTCAAATGCCGATTTGGGATCTTTTGTGAGCACATGCACTTGGTTTAGTGGATGGGAAACACATTGCTTCGTGTGTGTGTGTGTGTGTGTGAATGAAGTGTTTAATGGCTGTTTTCACCTGTTTTCTCCATGAGGTTATTCCCTAACTGACTGGAGATCAGCTTTAGAGCAGTTGTAGTTAATTATGTGGTATTTCGAGCGAGAATCCTGAAAGCATATGGTCTGACAGGCCACCATGCAGCATGACTCTCCTCTCCGTCTTTCTCTTCTGTTTGCTGTGCATCTCTTTAACTGAAATCAGCTTATGTTTGTGGCAACTCAGTGAACCGATTGTCTCAACCCAACCATAATTAAATCATAATTAGAGGCATTTTATGAAAAACTATCCACTTTAGTAGTTCCAGACATTAAACTTAGTCTCTGATCTACTTCTAATGTAATTTTCTCCTCCAGTTCGTTTCTGTAAATCTTGATTTGACTTGTAAATCTATGATTTCATCATAAAATTGCATCTGGATACCAGAGACCCCTTTTGTCGCATACTTTTTGCATTTGCATGTTGGATGTAAACAGCTAAATATATTACTTTAGAATGAATTACAAATTACTTTATTTTTAGGATCATTTGAGACTTTTTCTAGATGCGGATTTAAACATGCTATGTTAAAAGGGCAGAGAGTGTACAGTCTTATTGATAGTTGGAGCATAATATTTCATAAACGAACACGCAAGGGGAGGGAGATTTGTAGAACATGTGTGAGTTCTGTGGTGCAGATGATTTACAGTCCTAAAGTCCCCCTGTAGTCAATAACTGTATCCCTTAAAACTCATCTTTGATCACCAAAATGACATATTTAAATGTTTTCCTGTGGGGGAAAAAATCCCCATGCCTTAAAATATCTTGAATGTAACTCTACACCCTTGCTTCATTTAGTATGCGCGGTTCTATGAATATGCAAATGAGCCCCGCCTCCACTCACTCGCTCAGCTCAGAGATCCACTGGTTGACGATCACACGTTGATCTGATTGGTTACAAGGTAGTTTGTGACGTCAGAAACACCAGCGATTTCAAAGCGTGTTTTTGAGACTGTCTTTGGTTCACTGCAGTTTTAAGGAGGAAATACTCAGCAATGGAGTCGACTTATGAATTTACACATGGTTTGTCTTAAAGCATATTAAAAACACCACATAGACATATAAACTACATTAAAAACTTGATTTCCACCACAGGGGGACTTTAACCATCGATGCCAATGAAGAACCTTAATTTTTAAGAGTGTATAAAGAGTGGAATGGAAAGGCTCCATGGATGTTAAAAATTCTTCAGGGAACCATAGATGCCAATAAAGGACCTTTATTTTAGAGGTCTGCTCATTACCCATAATGCAACATGTTTTAGAACGAGACCACTGACGCTCATATATGATGGCGTGTTGGATCACAGTTGCCTGTTTACTGTGGGAATTCTGGGAGATAACACGAGGACCTGCCTTGTAAAGGACTCGCTAACACATTCTTCTGAGAACTTTGGTAGGACGGCTTCTGAAAAAGCATAACGGCCTCATAAATTACTCTTACAATTGCTGTAATTAAATAAGGATGAGATTACTCATTGCAGACTACAGTTCTTCTCAGAGTTTCTTCATGCTAACACAGAATTCCAGCCATAATTTCTGTTTGTGAGACATTGTGCAGGTTTCATGTTACCTCTCAGAGCACAGCTGGGGGTTTTGAAGAAGGTTTCCTCACATTCTTCCTCAGCCCTTTAAAAGTCAAAAAACCAAATCCAGCTCAGCGTCTTTACACGCACCAGTAAAGGAATGTTTGATAAGTCATCATCTCTCTCTCTCTCTCTCTCTCTCTCTCTCTCTCTCTCTCTCTCTCTCTCTCTCTCTCTCTCTCTCTCTCCCCCTCTCTCTCTCTCTCTCTCTCTCTCTTTGTGGCTGCAGGTGGACAATTTACGACGTCTCGAGACAATGGTATTTGTTGTGTTAATGGTGCGCATATCCAGTGTCAGCACAAATTGTTGTACTGTGGTAAAAATGTAAGTTATCGCACATGACAGGTGTAGAGTGACGGAGATCAAACAAATGCAGGCAGAGTTTTCATTGCGGTAGAGTTACACTCCTCCTTTGTTCTTCTTACCTTAAAGAGGTGTTCACACGGTTCACACAAGGGCGGAGGGTTTGGCTGATTAGCATGGGTCATTACTACACCGTTCTGGAGAAACCGCATGTAGAACTTCAGTAGTCAAGTCTCCTTCATTTTAACAATATGGACTGTTTCAAAGCAGCTTTACAGTGATAATAGGAGATTACAGTAACAGAGATTGTTTTGGCTTTACAGCAGCTCTAAAATAAAGTTATTGTCCAGATAAAGTTAGTTTTGATCGATTAAGTACATTTGTTGGTATAATAAATTGACATACTTAAAGTCTGCTAAATTGGAACAAGTAATTTTGTACTTAATACTTTAGGTTTCCAAAAATAGTGTTTAGGTCCAACTAAAGATATACTGAAGAATATTTGATTGTGCTAAAGTGGAAATGCAAGTATACTTTAGGCACTCTATCTCTACAGTGATCATACTATCCTTACTAATAGTGATATTAAAACACATTTTAGGCTTAATATTAAGAAATGTACATTGTGCAATAAAGAAGTACTCCACGTACAGTTTAATTATAATATTATTACTTATATATTAAGTCTCAAACAATGTCAGTAAATATGTTAATGGGTTTGTAGTATACTTAAATGTATTTTAAATACATTTTGGTATAGGTTTTTTGTCCCACTAAATAAATAATTGTTTTCAGATTTATGCTGATTCTAAACAATTTTAATAAATGCATTTTTTAAATATGATTATTTGGTAACACTTTACAATAAGGTTCATTAGTTAACTACATTAGTTAACATTAACTAATAATGAACTGCACTTATACAGCATTTGTTCATCTTTGTTAATGTTAATTTCAACATTTACTAATACTTTATTAAAATATTGTTAACATTAGTTAATGCACTGTGAACTAACATGAACAAACAATGAACAGCTGTATTTTCATTAACTAACATTAACAAAGATTAACAAAAACAGTAATAAATGTATTGCTCATTGTTAGTTCATGTTAGTTAATACATTTACTAATGTTTAATAAAGGAACCTTATTGTAAATTGTTACCGATTATTTAAATAAAATCAAATATGCAAGAGTTAATGCTGAGTTGATGAGTTAATGTATTGCTTGACTGACAAATATGCATCACTTTTTTTTTTTCTTTTTTTTACAATTTATTAATTTATGGAAATTTGATATGCAATTAAAATACATCAATCTTAAATTTAGGCCTAAGTATTGTTTTTAATGTGTGTTTTAGCATTGACGGTCATGTAGCTTTGTATTCTGATTATTATTTTTTTTAACTAAATATAAATAGTAAATATTTCATTATAGCAGATGCTTCATCAGAGACCGATTTATTTGAGGAGGCTCTTAAAAACATGAAATGCACTTTGTGATGTGGCAGAATAGTTTTAGTGAAGGTCTTGGGACTTCGCATTCCTGTCAGGACATTGTTTTCCTGTGGCTCCAGAGTAATTAGATGCATGGCATTTATGGCTCAGGTGATTGGCTTTTTATAACTGAGTTGCTATGAGCTAAGATGGCATCATGCAGGCCTCAAACGCTCATTAAAAATAAATCACTATGTGCTTGCTCGACTACAGTATCTGTCTGATATGTCACGAGGAATGTACCTGATGTGCTATCTGTAGATCTTCTCAGTCTACCACAGTGAATGTAGGACCCGATCTCTGTGAAAGTGCTTACATTTACATTTGAAACTTTATTTGTCTGAATCTTTTCATTTATTTTAAAAAATCATTTCAAATTGAATTTTATTAAAAATAATTATTGAAAAAAAAATGTGGGTCATAAATGTCAAGGCGACTGTTCTGAGATCTTCAGATCTCATTAAAACAGGTATTTTTTATTGTTTATGAAATAATTAGGCATATTAATATTATTATTATTTCTTAAAGTGAAACAATATTTTAAGAAATAATATTTTAAAACATTAATAATAAAAACAAAATTGTCCAACAAAGCTCCAGTATGTGGTAAAAGCAATATAAATTAAAAACATCAAATAATAGGAGCTTTTTATGACACACAAGGTTAGCTTAAGTTACATCTTACGTGATATACCCCCCCCCCCCCCCCCACACACACACACACACACACACACACTCACACTCAATGATATTTGTGTAAAAAATGTTTAAAATGAATAATGATTAAGAATTGTAATGCTCAGTCCACCCCATCTTGGCCTTTACACATAACCCCTTATAAGTTACTCGTCTTCTATTAATAACTAACATGATTGACAGATCTCTGATTGCTATTTCTCTGGTATTCAAGAAAAGTATTGCCATGTCTTGGCAATACAGTTTTGAGTAACTTTCGCCATATCAGACCTACATTATATACAGCTAAGTTAGTAGAAAAGGTAGTCTTCGCTCAGTAAATCGCACTTGGGAAAAAATAACCTGTATGAACATTTTCAATCAGCTTTCCACCCCTCTGTAATACAGGGACGGTCCTCTTCCAGGTAGCGACCTCCTCCTTTCATCAGACTCTTCATACTCTCAGACCAGACCAGTCTTCTGTCCTCCTCACTCGCTGATCTGCTGTTGAGTTACCAGTGCTGACCGTCAGTGGCTAACACATCTCTCAGCAAACACAATTCTCTATCTATGAAGACGAAAAGTGTCCAGGGTGCTCAGGGAGTTCAGTCAGATGTTAGAAGGTGCTCTTTGGGGTCGGGAATTCAAATAAATGTGGAAAAGAGAAAATCCAAGGCACTCTTCTTCAAAATTATTTAAAAAGCCTTTATTTTACTGGCTATTTCATAATAGAAAAATTAAAAGACATAGGGAGAAGCAACTTGCGTAGCGGCGCAAACAGCCATCTTCCAAGAGGCTTTTTAAATCATTTTGAAGAAGAGTGCTTTGGATTTTCTCTTTTCCACAAATCTCTCTCTGTTGCTGTTTCACAAGGTGTACCTCAAGGGTCGGTTCTTGGACCTCTTCTTTTTCTGATCGATATGCTTCTGTGTGCTTAGATCATTCGATGTCATGAGGCCTTTTCACACCAAGACCAATATTCAGTGAGAAAATGTTTGTGCGATAAATATTTTAATTTAAATTATTTAATTATTTAATTTTGATGCGTTTATTCAGACCAACACTAACATTCTTACAGAGAGGTGTGCTAATCTCTTTTCCATTGCACTGCCAATAAAGCTGGCCAGCCAGTAGTAGGATTCACACATTTGGTCACATGCTTAGAGCTGCTGCGGTTACATACTGTACAGTGAAACTACGACTCGGTGGCGTTCACAGTCAGATGTTTTTTGCTAAGCTACAGAGAATAACAGAAGAAGAAATCAGAACCGGCTGTCTTGTCTCTTTACTCTTGTATTTGTTGTTGTGTGATAAACACAGTAAAGAATACATGCTTTCTTCTCCGCGAAACAGAAACAGAAAGTTGTGCAGCATTGCTTTGTGTACCATAGTCAAGTCAAGTCACCTTTATTTATATAATGCTTTTTACAATACAGATTGTATCAAAGCAGCTTCACAGTGATAACATGAAAATAATACAACAAAGTTTGTTTATAGAAGAAAATTGTGTCATCATCCACCTTAAGTAAGGCAGATCAATAATATTGTTGAATATTAAATCTCCCCAACTAAGCAAGCCAAAAGCCAAGGCGACAGTGGCAAAATAGTAACTAGGGCATCTATTTTTTCTGCTTTTCCATAAGCGCCATCTTCTGTCAGAGAGTGAATTTACATGTGCCTGTCAGACATTTTTTACTCATGGGTCTGAACAGATATTCGGACCACATTTTCTAATTAGCTAATTAGCATATTCATAGAACCGCGTATACTAAATTAAGCAAGGGTGTAGAGTTACATTCATGCCTTTCCAATCTGATATGTGATGGAAGAGGGAGTTCGGCAAAAGGCGGATTCGAACTCGCGTCAAAAGTATCTGCCTTACGAATTAGAGACGTTTGTTAGTTTTGTCCAGCCCAACCAGACATTGGTGGGCGGAGTTAGAGTAAATAGCTTCTACTAACAAGGCATGCTATTTGCGCTTGGTGTAAATAGACACTCCGTTTTTGGCATAATAGATAATAGTGATATTATTAATAGTGATGCTTACCAAGCAATGCATCACTATTATTATCTCACGTTTATTATTATTCTTCCTCTTTCATACTAATTTTGGCATCTAACATTTTTTAAGGCATGTGGAAAACTGGTTGAAATATCCCATAGACTTAACATTGAGAAGGAATTAGAGAGATGATATCTCTGCATTAGAACGTCACAGAAACTTGTGGTGGGCTCCTTTGTCTCGGCCTTGCAACCAGAAGGTGACAAAACCTTATTCATCCTCTACAAACCTATTTATCAATTACTCAGATAACTCTCTTGTGTAAATGTTCAGGTTGCACTAAACAAATATCTCCAGCCTGATACTCTTTAAATGTGTACATTGTGTTTCTCATTTGTGTTGTTGTATGGCTTTACTAAAATAACTAATTTCAATTATTATGTGCATAGTGATGTGTTACGGTCAAAACCACAAGAGCTTCTGGTAATTTGTGTTAAAATATAAAGGCTGGTTAGTCACAGACACTATAAAAATCCAGCAGAACAACTTTATTGAAATGCTGTTTACAGGAAGAGACCACACCACAGAGAGCTGTGCTAATCTGTTTCTCTTTAGCTCTTCATTTGAAACAATACTGAAAAGGGAGGCTTTTAAAAAACGGGCAAGCATTGGTGAGGCTATAAATGCGGTTCAGGGAAATGTCGTCAGGTTGGTAGACACACACTCTCTTACAATAGGGCATGTGGTGAAGACTGAGGTCCGAGCAAACATCACGTGATTATGAGACACTGAACAATGTTAAGCTTTGTAGAAATAAGAAATGGGTTTATGGCATGGAACATATAGTTATTTTCTGCAGCACTAAAATGAAAGCAATGTGGCATAATTCTCTGGTGGCTTTGATGGTGGTCTGTGGTGGGATCATGAAAGAAAGGTATGAAAACTCATATGAGCTGAACGACAATTTAAACTGTCCAAGAATGACAGGAATGAATGAGAGGAAGTTACAATGCCAATGACTGATTAAAAAAAAAAGTTGAAATACTTTTATGTTGTGGTTGATTTTAATATGGTTTGTATTTTGTCTCAAGTATATTGTTTCAGAAATATGTACAAATTGTTACTTATATTTATTAAACTATCATTAGAGTAACATTGAATGAAAAGTAGCCTGCCCCACACAAGTCCTGGTGTGAATATTAGACCCCATAGCAGTATGGATTAGACCATGCTCATCTATAAAATGTCTTGTTACACCACTGTATAAAAACATTGATGTTGTCTTGATGATATTTTTTATTTGCAATGAAGGGATTGATTGCCTTACAAAAATGTTGTCAGTTTTTAAAAACGTTGACGGATAATTAAAAAAATGTCCCGTTATTAAAGGGATAGTTCAGCCAAAAATTAAAATTACCCCATGAATTACTCACCTTCAAGCCATCCTTGGTGTATATGACTTTCTTCTTTCAGAAAAACACAATCGGAGTTATATTAAAAAATGTCCTGGCTGTCACCATTATGTTCAGTTTTGTTTTGTTTTCATGGACTTTCAGTTTGTTGTCAAGTCAAGTCAAGTCACATTTATTTATACAGCGCTTTTTACAATACAGATTGTTTCAAAGCAGCTTTACAGAGAAAATAGGAAAATAATGCAACAAAGTTTGTTTCCAGGAGAAAAAAGCGTCACAGTCCAGCTTAAGTAAGTTCAGTGATGTTTCATTTTTGTTTTAAAAACGTATTAATTTAGTTCATTTATATATATCAATATTATTGTTGAAAATTAAATTTAATGTCCCCAACTAAGCAAGCCAAGCCGAAGGCAAAAAAGGTGAAAAAGGCGACAGTGGCAGGAACCCAAACCCCATCAGTGACAGAATGGAGAAATAAACCTTGGGAGAACCCAGACTCAGTAGCTCAGTTCTCCTCTGGCCAACGAGCGAACAGTGTATGATTATGATCCAGGCAGCATTACAGGGCAGAAGTCAGATTGGTTTGGATCAATCAGAATATTATCCAGTTCCTTCTGGTTGAAGATCAGAGTCATCACGCCGGTGTGGAGACGGGTTTGTTGAGGATCAGTGCCGATGGCTGTCGTGTCGATGAGGCCTTCACAGGGGAGAGTCTAGTTGACACAATCTCTGCTGACAATTCAGGGATGCAGTGTGGTCGTGTCTAGGCGCAGGTCCTCCATCTGTTCTGGATCCGGCCTGGATCCGGCTGACCAAATCATGCGTTGTGGTCGTGTCTAGGCGCAGGTCCTCCATCTGTTCTGGATCCGGCTGACCACATCATGCGTTGTGGTCGTGTCTAGGCGCAGGTCCTCCATCTTTTCTGGATCCGGCTGACCACATCATGCGTTGTGGTCGTGTCTAGGCGCAGGTCCTCCATCTGGTCTGGATACGGCCTGGATCCGGCTGACCACATCATGCGTTGTGGTCGTGTCTAGGCGCAGGTCCTCCATCTGTTCTGGATCCGGCCTGGATCCGGCTGACCACATCATGCGTTGTGGTCGTGTCTAGGCGCAGGTCCTCCATCTGGTCTGGATACGGCCTGGATCCGGCTGACCACATCATGCGTTGTGGTCGTGTCTAGGCGCAGGTCCTCCATCTGGTCTGGATACGGCCTGGATCCGGCTGACCACATCATGCGTTGTGGTCGTGTCTAGGCGCAGGTCCTCCATCTGGTCTGGATACGGCCTGGATCCAGCTGACCACATCATGCGTTGTGGTCGTGTCTAGGCACTGGTCCTCCATCTGTTCTGGATACGGCCTGGATCCGGCTGACCACATCATGCGTTGTGGTCGTGTCTAGGCGCAGGTCCTCCATCTGTTCTGGATCCGGCCTGGATCCGGCTGACCACATCATGCGTTGTGGTCGTGTCTAGACGCAGGTCCTCCATCTGTTCTGGATCCGGCCTGGATCCGGCTGACCACATCATGCGTTGTGGTCGTGTCTAGGCACAGGTCCTCCATCTGTTCTGGATCCGGCCTGGATCCGGCTGACCACATCATGCGTTGTGGTCGTGTCGAGGCGCAGGTCCTCCATCAAATTACTATTTGTGAGAAGTAACTAGTAACTAATTCCTTTTAATTTGGCCTCGCCTCGCTGACTGATTTTACACACGTGCTTCAGACGCAATCACGCTAAGGCGTTCCCAAAGTGTCCTTGACGCAGTGTCTCATTCCCTTCTCAGGGAACAACAGTTACAGTCGTAACCTGAGACGTTTATATGGGAATAAAAGCCTAAATTAAAACTGTTAATCATATAGAGAGATCAAATTTTCATTTTTGGTTGACGCTTTCATTTGATTTGAGAGTGAATCAAGAAAAAGTTTCCCATCAAGAGTCCCATTGACAGTCATAATACGGACAAAAACTGCTGAAACATTTTGTGTTCTGACAGAAGAAAGTCATATGAGACATGAAGATGAGATGTACAAGACATAAATAATGACTTAATTTATTACTGACCTATTTAACAATGCATTTCGGATTTCAGCTGATGGGTTAACTCGAGTGCACTTCAAGTATAAATCGTTTAGATGGTAAGTGTATGTTAGTTTTGGCTAGACTTCAGAAGACACCAAGAGACCTATGAGCTGAGCTTTAGCTCTGTCATATATTTATCCTCAACTGTCCAAGCAAACACATCACAGTTCATGAACCCCACTTGTGTTCATTTAATATACATTAACTGTTTTCCCACAGTGATATATAGCAGCTACATAACGTTTTTGGATAAATGGTTGAGATTCAATCTAAATCTCTCATTAAGGGACTAAATCTCTGTTCTCTGGTAAGTGGGCAGGACTTGTCCTCAAGCCCCAAAGACGAAGGATTTAACTTCAATTTTATCTTCTTGTTTTCTGTGTTTAAAGAAAGAAACCCTTATAAAACAAACCTAAGAGGATTTATTGGTTTTCTCTCCATGAAAGTTTGTGAAACAGACCTGTAAGTGTTATGGGTTTAGTTGGTTTAGTTTAAAGGTGTGGAGTGAGAGCTTTAGTCTGGGAAGCTCATCAAGAAGGATTTAGCCTTGATGTGATCTCCTGAGATGATGTTACGCTCCAGCATTCCTTTGGAGATCACTTCTGGAGACTTCATGACACACAATGGGCTCCCTCTGTCCCTAAAGTCCTAATTAAACCCTCACAAAAGCCTTGTGGGACCTCAGAGGAGGCGTGACTCACGTTTGCTGAGGATAAATATTGGTTACCCAGAGGGAGTGTCTGGAGGATTGCTGTGGCGTTCGCCTGAGCGCTGATCACTCGTGTGTGTGTTTGCATTTGCCATCATTTCAGAGCAGCATTCAGATCGCATTTTACATGAGGTTACAGAGGAGTCTTTATGTTTGTGGTGTCGGCTGTCCCATCATTCATGAAGACTCTATGACAAAACACAGTCTAAACACAGACACTTCTGGACCGTCATTCATTAGCTATGGTTAACTCCTCACCCGCACTTTTCCAAAGCAAGGGTTGGTTAGGTGTTGACGTCCGCTTGAGGCTGTGGTTATGGTGTGTTCGGTGTGATTCATTCTTGCCCGTGTCGTCCCACGCTGGAAGGAGTCCTGCCCTCAGGCTTCAAATGCCACTGAAGGCCCACAGTAAATATAAATTGTAAATTAACGTTTAGTAATAGATATGAGTCTGGTCATCTCGTGTTAAACTGTTAAAACTGTCTTAAAAACAAGCATGACTAGTAATGATGCCAAAATTGTATCTAACGCAACTCAATATAGGCATTCATTGACCAATGAGAATTAAAAGCAATGTGTTTAGTTTGTCACATTTATCTTGTAGTCTTTATTGGTCTAAGATTATTTGATGTTTATTTGACTGAACCTGTCTTTACATTTCTTTGTATTGGTTTATTTTTGCGTCTAGTTTAGTTCTCTTTATCGTGTATGTATTTCTAGCCCTGGGTTTTAGCTGTCTTTTGTCTGCTCTTCATTTACTTCACTGGTTAATCTGTTGTGTTTTACAGTTCTTTGGGATTACCTTCTTTTAGTGATGAGAGAAATTAAGCTTTTTTAAAACTTTGAATCGATTGCTTTGCAAAATGAATCACTGTATCGAAGCTCACAAACACTGCTTCACTGCAACAAAACAGGCCAAACATTAATAAAACACCTTTTACAATCCAACTGCAAATGTTTTATTGAAACTGTAATCTATTAAACCAATTAACAAATCAAGTCAAGTCACATTTATTTATAAAGTGCTTTTTACAATACAGATTGTTTCAAAGCAGCTTTACAGAGAAAATAATGCAACTAAGTTTGTTTCCAGAAGAAAAAATAGCGTCACAGTCCAGCTTAAGTAAATTCAGTGATGGTTCATTTTTGTTTCAAAAAAAGTTATTAATTTAGTTAATTTATATATATAAGCCGCTATGGAGAAAACCATGATGTCATCGTCCAGCTCAGTTCAGTTCTTGTATAATAGTGTCAGTGAAGGCAGTTCAATAATATTGTTGAATATTAAATTTAATGTTAAATTTAATGTCCCCAACTAAGCAAGCCAAGCCGATGGCAACAAAGTTGGAAAAAGGCGACAGTGGCAGGAACCATCAGGGCAGAATGGAGAAATAAACCTTTGGAGAACCCAGACTCAGTCGACAAATCATCTAATACTGTACCATTGTTTTGTTTGTTTTCTGGAGAGCTTGGTTAATCAGGGCAATAAGAGACTATTTTACAACTCTTCATCATACAAATGTGTCAATAAAAATGTCTACAACTTGTATTAAACTGATCTGAGATTAGGTAAAAACCATATAGACACTAGTTCATAGTTTCAACAGATTTCAGTAAATGAGTTTTTGTTGCATCTCAACTGTTGCGAAACATTTCACTAGTTGCGACCCTTTAGAAGTTCGATACGCACTTCGAAACATTGCTTCAAAACAAATGATTCACAAAGATTTCAAAGCTTTCGAAAGCACCCGTCGCTACCTTCTTCTTCTGAAGAAGAAAGGTCTTGTGCATTGTCTTATTTATTTATTTTAATAAATGTTATGCTGCGATTAGATCCTCAACTCTTGACACACTTGTGCTTTCAGAAAACTTATTTGCTGAATTCCTGCTTGATGTCAAACTGACCACTTCCAAACATAACCTCAAAACACATCTTATAAACCCTGTCTGCCAGAGCTTTCTCTAGTGTGGCAGATGAAAATATAATTCACACTCCTATTTTATACTATTAATACTTGATGAAACAGTTGTGTTGTCATTGCATCATGTGTGTGTGTTTCTTGGTCTCTTTCAGAATGAGCTTGTGTTGGGTTGGTGCGAGAACCACAGAAGGTGTTCACAGGTAAGAGCTTGACATTATTCATTAAGCGTACAGCTTCTCACACTGCCTCAACGCTGCTAAATTAAACTCTGCTCAAATCTAATTTCCTTTAGTATAGGAAATGGCCAAAGGTTAATGCCTTTATACAAACCACATGCCCTGTACGTTCACTAAACCTCACTCATGTCTAATGGCTTCTGGAAACCGATGTAAACAGCACTGAGAGCCGCTGTTATATCCTGAGCCAGTTTACAGTTATTACCCTGTTACAGCTCTTTCCCTCCACCAGATTACTGTCATTTTGGGACATTATTAGATAAATAGACAGATTTAGATTTTAATATTTGGTGTTCCTTACACTTCCATTTTCTGAACATAAGATGTAATATTGTATTGAGCCTGGGTCATGTGTGCATATTGTTCCAAAGGGGGAAAAAACATTTTTCATAATCTTTCATCAAAATATAATAACTCATTTTATTATTTTAATTAGTCAACTTAATTTTTAATTATTTCCTCCCCCTCCGACCATGTGTCATATAGTGATCACTGATGACCAGTTCCTGGATAAAATCAGTCACATTACTGAAGTAAAACGGGTTGTGAACATGTTTTTCTTTTTTTATTGGTTTGCCCCCAAGGAAATTATTATTATTATAAGGATATGATGGGGTAATAATCATTTACAGCACACCTCTCCTTCCACCTAGAGTCCATTTGCAAGGATGCATTTATCAAAAGAGTTCGGAAATATCCAGACTCGGCTCATTGGAAAATCATGCCTCTTCCAACACTTTTGCAAAACTCCAAAAACGTACATACATACAACTCATTTAATTTCCTTTCACACTATTTCCTTTTCATTTTGGATTTAATTTCCAAACTGCCACGATACGTGCAACCTCCAATGTAATAAACCGTTGCCAGATTTATGTTCTTCTACTTCAGATAAAACTGAATGCGGCACTCACTGAAAATGTGATATCATGTTGCAAAATTGTTGTCACAGACGTGTTTTTCCAATGAGCCTGATTTGGAAATAGTAGCAATGTTAACGTAGACTCAGACATTGCCTAACTTGTAGCCTTTTTAACATTTTAAAATGATTTTGCATCCCGAGGTTTTAAATGGGCTTTAAATGGCACAGTTTCACTCAAACAGTGCCAGTTGTGCTTCCTTATAGCTCTCAAACGCAGAGGAACCGAGACTCAAGCGGACCATGAAGACTGCCAGAGTTTTCAGAATGGTGATACGTGACTGTAATTGCCCTCCGATAAGCCCGTAAACATGGTTAGCTCATTAATGGTAATTGCCTAAACCCAGACATCTCTGGCTGCCGTCCGCCAGTCATCAAGAGCCGCTCACCCCGAGGCCCTGAGCTTTAAAATCCCTCAATGAGAAAGAGCAAAATCATTCCTCGTGAAAGCCGTATTTCTCACACCAAGCGTTCAAGCCGTCCTAATTGCTTTCAGATGGAAGTAATCCACCGTCAGCCTTTCCAATAACAGGTAAAGTAAATGTTGTGTTTCTTATGAAAATAAGCTGTTTCACATCCTCCCCGGCTGAGCTGTGTGTCTGAAATTAGCTGCTGTTTATTCGTTTAAAGCCCGGGCCAGGAAGACGCTGCTTTTTTCTTTTTCTTGTTATGTTTTGTTTGGTTGTGAAGGATTTTCTACGTCTTAATTTTTTGTTTGTATATTTTTTGAGTGCATGATCAGTTAAACCGAATCTCCCCTCCTATCCCTTACAAAAAATACGTCTACTCAAGTGTGGAGCTGTTAGGATACTTCTTTTAAACAAATTTTTTTTTTTCATTTATAGTGCTTAGATATACTTAACAAAAGTATACTTAATTAACTGACAATTGTATAATAGTATATTATATAATAGTATTATACAAGTCTAAGAATATTTGGGCCTATACACTGTTAAAAGTGATCGGTTGATAACTTAAAAAAGTGAGGAAACTCGTTGCCTTGTAATTGAAAAAATTAAATTACATGGAATTGTCAAGTTCACAAAACTTATTTTTTTCAATTAGTATGCATGAAGTTTATTAATTAATTTTAAGGCAACAGGTTTCCTCAATTTATTAAGTTAAGTCAACTAAACACTTACAGTGTACTTGTACTTAATAAAAACGGTATAATGTAGTAAATATGTATATACACACATTACTGTTACACTTAAAATACACTTTTTATAAAACTAAAAAGTGGACCAATTTAGTCCCAAGAAGTATTGAAATTTAATTTAGTTAACATTCATTTTACTACACAAAGTATAATTGGAAGATATATTTAAACTTTATTCAAGGCAAGACATTACAGGCTCTTGGGCTATTTTAATCCTATAATATTTCTTCTTTCAGACTAGGAGAATGAAAACATCTAAAGTATTAGACACGAGTGTTGATTTTATTAGTTTTTCTATTTTGCATCTGTAGATTTCATACATGAAGGTCGTTTTCTCAAAATGAGTTTTTTCTCTCTTACATACAGCAAACTTTCCACTTTTACTCCTATCTATATTCCAAAGGCATTTACTGAGGGCTTTGTTCATATATCATATATAATATTTTATTCCTAAAACATGGTGATTTTTTTTCTGATTTATGGAGCAATAAAAAGAGAAATTCAAAATTCCTCTCTCTAAAACCCTTTAAATTTAAAAATGTCAGAAAAAATTAACCAGGCTTTGTCCAATGTTCAGATTTATGTCCTGGAAATGCATGCAAATGTGTGTATTTGTAAATAGATAATGCCTCATTTGCATATTTAAACATACCATTACAGAAATCTTGTAATACTAAATGTTATGTTTTATTATACATTTATGCATTTGGCAGACGCTTTTATCCAAAGCGACTTACATTGCATTTCTAGGTACACATTTACATTGTTATCGGTTCTTGCTTTCCCTGGGAATCGAACCCATGACCTTGGCGTTGCGAGCTCTGCTGTTTGAGCTCCAGCCTACAGCAAATCACTATACTGTGACCAACTGGCTGGGGAAGTATGGTGATATCTATTAGTTAAAATATTTACCCTGTTCACCTGTGGTGTCTTGCCTTTACAGTTGTTTCAAACTGCTTACACACATTTTCAAAACTTTGCCCTTTTTTTTCCAAAAATTTCCACACAAATCCAAGAATTGCACTCACAAAATGCAAAATTCCTCACATCTCTTGCAAAATGAAGCACTGCATTCAAAATATCACAAACACATCTCAAAAGCAAACATTTGTCTTACGTTGCAAGCACCTTTATCTTATAAATCATTTATCTTTATCATCATATACACACACTGTCATTCAAAACCTAAAGCTCTTCTTTCATGAGCTCCTATGTACATTTCTGTACAAGATTTACAGTAATTGGCAGAGAGATTCACGGTAAACATGAAAGCAAGACTGAAACCAAGCTATTTATTTTTTTACTGTAAGCATTTGTGTTTGTGAATACAGTATTACACAGTCCGAAAGACCTATAACTCGACCTTTGGCCCATTATAGGCCTATTCTAAAGCACTGATTGGTTAGTGTTCAGTAAAGCAATGAGTGTTTGTGTGTGAGGAGTGTGTGTGAGGCTCTGATGAATTTCTGTGGCATTTTGATAGGTTGTGTTTGAAAACGGAAATCAGAATACTTCCTGTTAGATTTGTGTGTGTTACATGGAGAATTGTGTGTTGTGGTCTGCAGAAAGTGTTTTATGAAATTGTCGAAGAGTCGAAGGCCGAGATTTAGTGTATGGTTTTGCAGATTTGGTGTGTGGTTCTGGTGTTTGAGTGTCAGGTTTCAGATATTGTGTGAGAAGTAAGGATTTTGTGTGTAAGCAGTCAATCAACAAACTTGAAGTAAACTTGAACAAACTTGAAGTGTTTGTAAGGGATATCCTTCAGTCCTGACCAGCGTCTGAGCGGAGGCCAGTGTTTGGATCTTGATCCGGGCGTCTCCCAGCGCTTGTCCAGTGTGATCCGTCAGGCCTGAGCCTGTGTGAACAGCAGCGCTGGCAGATGTTCACTGTGGCATTACTGCGCCTCTGGAGCAGGATTAACCCCGCAGAAGCAGAGCTTGACCCGACCCGACCCGGGCTCTGGACCCGGATCAGCAGGTGAACCGGACGCCTGAGGGTCATCGAGCAGCGCTGTGTGTGTGTGTGTGTGTGTGTGAGTGTGTGTGTGTGTGTGTGTGTGGCCAAGCCGAAGCCACGAGGCCAGTGACGGACACTGATGACCCCGCAGGTTCAAGTGTCGTATTGTCTGGAGAGCTCATTACATTTAACCGTTGCTTTAAGGCGAGACACTACAGGTGAATATAGGGTAACATTTTAAAATAATAGATATCACCATGAAACTTCCTCAGTTTACTTACACATAGATATAAAAAAAATGTATTACAAGTTTTTGAAATTTGTATGTTTAATTATGCAAATTAGGCATTATCTTATTAAATATGCATGATTTTGCATATATTTTCGGTAGATTGATCTGAACATATGATAAAGCCAGGTGCAAAATTATTTTTCAGAGGTATTTTTGAGGATATATGCTTTCATTACCTACGAAATCAAAATACACTGTCCATAGCCTTAAAAAAAAAAAGATTTTCTCCATATTTCTTTGATTAAAGTGTCACATAAATCAGGCCAGGAATGATTTATTAACAAATCCCTCTGAAAATATCTTCAGAATACTGCTAAGTGTATAACTGGAGAGTTTGGTGTACACAGGCTGAGATGTTTGTACTGGAGAATGACAAAAAACTCATTTTGAGAAAACGGCATTTAAAGATTTAAACAGCTCTAAATGAGATTTCGTCATCAGCTTTAAATCCCCCTTTGGACATTCACGATTGGTTACTGATAGAAAGGAAATGCCCATATTTGGGATAGCGTTGTGCAGGAGACTCAGAGCTTCACAACGAGACCGGTCAAGACAGACTTCAGTGAACGGACGGATCTTGGCATGTCGCGTTGTAATGCTGACTTCCTAGTAAATTCGCGAGAAACTTACGGCCGCAAGTAAACAAAATGTAATAAAATAAACATCTTAATGTATTTTTTCAATGTTTTCTTTATAGCAGCTTGGAAGAACACATATTGAAGGAGTAAACTAGCCCAAAATCTCAAAACTGACCACTGCATGAAGAATCTATGTTTTTGCCTGCCGTGTCTCGCCTTAAGTTTCACAGGAGAACTTATTCCAGCTTTGTTTGGCAACTGGTGATATTGGAGATTTAAAACGAGTCTCGTGTATCTGAAAGCAGGAATATTGTCCTTGGTTTCTCATAGTAGTGCCTGGTCTTATCACGATGCCCAAGCCACAATACGGCCCATCAGAACTAGCCAAGAACTAGTCCAACGTCCAATTAAAATTGCCCAACCTAAAATGCATATTTTACTGACATTGTTACGCATAAACACAGTATCATAATATCATAAAACCAGTCTGTTATCATAAATAAAAATATCTTGTACACAAATGGTGAACAAAATCTTTCAGTGGCGATGGAAATCCTTTAGTTTTAAACTACTTAAAAAATTACAGTTTACAAGCTAAAATAAACATTGTAAAATATTCCTAATAAGTTCATTTACTAGCAACGATCCTCGGGCTGGATTCACAAAAATCTTAGGAACGAAGTTAATAAATGTCAGCACTCTTTGTTAATTGTTTTAATAGTTATTATTAAAGAGCCTGTGTTAAGATAGAGCGGCCTGTTGATTTCAGTTGTACTGCGTCATCTCTTTACTCTAAAGAGCAGATGTGTTATGTGTGTGAGTGTGAGAGTGTGAACGCGTGTGAACTAAAGTGACCGTGGCTCGTGGCTTTCAGTGTGGAGTTTGCGTGTTCTCCGTGTGTCAGCGGGGATTTCCTCCGGGTTCTCCGGGTTCTCCGGTTTCCCTCACAGTCCAAAGACATGCAGGTGAGGACTGGAGATGCCGAATCCTCGGAGGAGTGTGAGGGTTGTGTCAGGATGGGCATCCGACGTAAAACCTGTGCCAAATCAAATGTGTGTGTGTGTGTGTGTGTGTGTGAAGCGAACCCTGCAAACGAGCGGAAATAACGCTAGGACTTCAGAGGACTGGTGCACAGTCCTAGTCAACATATGTTACCTTTAAAATCCAGTTTTCCTGACGAAATGGAAGTTGTGTTTTCACAGTGAATGCACTGCAGATATATAGCTGGTGTTATACTGCAAGATGTGATTAACGTATTGTGTCGCCATCTATGATTTTTTCCAGAAGCTTAAATGCATCAATTATGTAACATTAAACCCCAGTTCAAGCGGCTCCACGGTTAAAGCGCTCCACACACTCTTACATGAAAGCACCAAAATAACACAACAGCGTGAAATCAACTAAAGGTTTCAAAACCGCAGGGTCTCAAAGCCAACATTACAGTTCCTAAAGTAAACCATGGTTGGTTAGCATTTACATATCTGAAATATGCTCTGTTACCTTTAACGGCACGTAAAATAGTTTATGATGAGGGATTCATGTGAACCATATGAGAGAGCGCCGCTGTGTGTGGATCCTGAACCCCGTGGCCTCGTGTCGTAGTTCCTCCGCCCTGAGCAACATGTTTCTGCGAGTGTGTTGCGTGTGGCCCGCAGACACCTGAACTGCAGTGGCATTGCAAAAGTCAATGGATTGCAGACGTTCAGAACACCCAGGTTGTTCCCACAATGCACCAGTGCAGATTGTGCACTGATTTAAACCGCAGCGAGCGGATGTCTTCCAGTTCGTTTGCCGCCCCGTGTGACACCTTAATGACCGGCCGGTCCTGTATTCATCACTCGTACTGGAGCCCTCTCGGGGTTCAGAAACACTCTGAGTCTGAATGAAAGATGTTTCTGCACATATGGTTTCTGTCATCGTGAGGCTGGAGCCCTTGAGAATGCACATGTCAGGACACTAAATCAGAGCTCGCTCTTGAATCACGCTCAGGCGGAGGTCAAGACGGGACCTCTGGACAGCGTCTTTCAAAACCAAGTCCAGGATGATTTGTGTTTCGTTAGGGGGGGGGTGGACGTTTGTCATCAGCTTCCATATGGATAAGCCATTTGAGTTATTCACGACACTGAGAAATGAATGGACTCGTGCTACTCTAGCTCTCCTAATGTTTCAGTTCTTCACGTCTGGCGTTTGAAGGTTCATGGGAGGTGAGAAGGGGAACACAGGCCATCGCTCTTTCTTCCTCTGGCCTCTTGCAGCGAGCACAGCTTTCTCTCATATTTGTTGCCATCTCGTTCGGCACGGCTTTCCAAAGGTCTCTGAGGGTTCCTCGCTCGTTCTCCGAAAGATTTCCTCAATTTGTTCCACCGCGTCGAACAGCCCTTTTAAAGCTCCTCTGGTTTATGACGACATCCATACAAAATAATCTTCTGATCAGAAGAGCATTCATTCGTTAACACTATGGATGCACCGAAATAAAAAAATTCTGGGCCGAAACCGGAAATTAAGAAAGCACTAGGCCAAAAACCAAAACCAAAAGTAAATAATACATTAATAATCAATTAATTATTCAAACTTATTTAATAATCAACATTCAAGTAGCTTAAACCGAGTTAAATTGCACATTATATCAACTTTTTTAATAACAGAATTGTTTCTACTTTAGTTTGTTGGAGAAAAAAACTAACTTTTTTACTGCAATAACTTGATTATTTATTCAAATATGCATTGAATAATGAAGACATCACTAACAGGTTAAGTAGAAATACAGTGAACATATGTGCCAGATAACTAATGGATTTATGGACAGTTTGCTTCATATTAAAAGTAACTCAACACAAAGCTTAATGCGATTTATTGGATGGTGAATTGGAGTGTTTAGTGAAGTTTTTAGTTTAGTTTAGTGACAGACTACAGCACAGACTAAAAGACTTTAGATTTAAGAAACCATATCATTACCAATTAAATCCAGAGCAGCTGACACGTTTAAGTGCTGTAGTTTATCCATGTTGTGTCACGAAATAGACGCTGAACAGTCAAAACGTGATAATTAAATGTCTGTTTCGCTCACTAATTTCGACCATCCAAAAACATTTGGGCCCGAAACCGAAATGCAAATACCAGTCTATGTCAACACAATCATGAATCTGAGATGATAGTTAGATGATACAGGTCTGTAAGTTGTTTATGTTCATTATTATTGTAATGTTGTGCTTTGAGACATGAGAGAGTTCAAACGCCGCCTCTCGTGACTCTTTGCAGACTCGGCTGTGTTTGGAGGAGGCGTGGCTTTAGAAGGGGGGTCTCATGCTTTCAAAGCTAGCTCGCTATTGCTAGCCTCTCTGAAAATTACCTACCCTACCTTTAATGAAAGTTAATGAAAGTTAATGGGCCCTTAATGTAAAGAGTGATTTGTTTGGTAGTTTGTATAGTGCGTGAGCGTTTATGAAGTCACACATGGTTGAAAACAGTCAAGTAAGATGTCTGTAATACTCAAGAGTGAGTACTTGGCAAAAAATGGTTCCTTGACTTTGGTTTTGGCACTCTTTATCATCCAATTATTTGACTGAATTATTGTTCATGCACAACATTTGAGCTCAAATGTAATTTTACAATGAGCTCAGAAGTGCCTCAGGGTGCCTGTTTTCTGTCGTCTAATGCAGTTATTTCTGAACGTTCAGCATCATGTTTCTGATTGACTTCAGTGGCTTATTTCAGTTTCTTGGCCTCATGTGGTCTCATTAGTTTCCTTCACACCTAATGCTTTATTTGTTGTAGCTTATGCTCGTTCATTTCTTATTTCCTTTTGAACGTTTATAACCCTCTGGCTGTAGTGCGGGTCTAAATAAATCAGTCCTCTCTGGTGGTCAGACTCTGTTTTCAGAATTTCCGTTTGTCCAAAGTAATAATCACAGATTGTTTCATGTAACTCAGAATATACAGTTCTGCTTGTGGATATCTAGTGTACCTGCTAAACAAAACTATGGGTATCTTTGAAACATTTAATGCCACTAAACTGAATCCAGAGACTAATTCTTCCTCATTGGATCCACCAGGAATCTTGTAAACACAACTTCATTTCCAATCAGATTGGAACTACTGTCATTTACCTCGTGCCATTTTTGTTTGCATGTCTTAATCATTATTTAAAGGGGTGATGAACTGAGAAATCAAAATTTCCTTGAGCTTTTGGCATATAAGAGGTCATCATACTATAAGAATATCCTGTAAGTTTCAGAACTGAAAACTTCCTTGTTAGTCCAATAAAAGCTTTTACTGACCCCAGCGAACAACAGGTTTTTCAAAGTGGGGATCTATGAGGTCAAAGGGTATCAAACCCCGCCTCCGCAGAAGAAGATCAACGCCCACTTCAACACTGCCGGTTTAGCCCCGCCCACCGATTCACGCATTACACGAAACTCATTATAATATGCAAAACTGTTATCCAATCATAGCAGTGGGTGTTTACTTCCAAGTCTTCAGTGCGACACAGCCATAAAAGCCAAGCGTTTCAGGAGCTAGGCTCAAAACCAGGGGAGAAAATAGCCTATTACTTCTTCATTTTGATGTTTTTGAATGTAAAAACCAAGCGAACGTCATAAGTTGACCTCAGGCAACAACATAAAAAAAATTAAAAAGCCAGTTCATGACCCCTTTAACCATTTTAGTCTTGCTTTTTTCTGTAAAAATATCCAAACATCTTTAAAAAGATAGTAAGTAAAGATAAATAAAAAAAGATTCAAAGCCTGTTCACATCAAGGACGGTAACTGTAACGATAACGATCTAAAATCGTTGATAAACAGAATTTCAGAGAAACAGAATTATAGACATTATTTTCGGAATAATTTTTTTGCAGCTGTTGAACAAAAACATTGACAGCCAATCAGAATCCATCCTGCTTTACAGAGACCTCGAGCATTTAAAGCGGCAGACGACCAAACTGAAACGATTTAGAAACCTATCTAATAAAGTTATTGTTCTTGGTGTGAACAGGCTTTTGGACTAGACTAGATTTCTTTAAAATATCAGGAGGTGGTTTAAGATTTATTCAAGACTTTACCTAGCCAAGCGTTATTTTACCTGGTTGTTCAAGCTACTGAATTATGACTTTTCTTCTGTGTGCCACAATATGGCCGTTTTGTAGCATCACACTCCACACTCGAGTGTCACTTTTCATCAGCCAAATGCACAAACTGATGCAAATGAAACTGAGGATGTTTTTTTCTTTTGTTCCCTGTGTAAGCCAGATAAATAAACTCGCTGTACTGATGAGGTTCATGGCCAGTTCACGTTCTTATCCCTGATTGATTGGATCGTTCATTACAAAAGATCCATTTGAAAGCGCTTAACGCACCAGCTACTGATGGGAAACTGTTTTATAAGCAAGCACGATATCGATATCACCTCCACAACAGATGTGAGAAACTCACTCACTCACTCACAGATGTTTGCAACCATGGGAAAAAGCAGTTGAAGGGTTTAAAGAGTTTATGAACTCATGTCAACCTCAATCTGATGTTTCTGTAAAATCAGTCTGTTTTTATTTGTCTCAATGTGATTATGCCTTGTTTCAAACGGTGATGTATAACTACTTAAAGGGTAACTGTAACCTAAATGCAACCTAGGGTCTTTTTGTGAATCTACCCGTGGCAAACTTTCATTTAAAAGCATAATTAGAATGGAAACGCCACTTTTAAGATTCACCGTATTTTCGTTTTCGGTCAAATTGCCTTTTGAATGGGAGTGAATGGGGCACGACTATGATAGCATCAAAATCTCTATTTTTAAAACACTAAGAAGGCTCGACACAACATGAAACTGTGCTGGAAGTCTCACCAGGGGCTCTACACATGAACTCCAGCATTGAGAACAGTGTGTGTGTACACAGAGTTTACTAAAAAGAAAGATTTTGAACAACTCACTGTTGCTGTTGTTGTTTCCGTCCGCCGGCATTTTGTCAGTCAAAAATAGTCGATCTCCGAATGCACCGTAACAGAGGAGAGTAAAGATGGAAAGCTCCTAAAGCTTAGTTTCATATAAATTCACGGATAATTTGTTGTTTTGTCGTGAGTGAAAATCAATATTGACCTTGTATTGGAAAAAGGATCCTCATGTAAGAAGCAATACTAAAATTCAGAGTCAGTTCATTCGCATTCGGAGATCGACTATTTTTGACTGACAAAATGCCGGCGGACGGAAACAACAACAGCTTCAGTGAGTTGTTCAAAATCTTTCTTTTTAGTAAACTCTGTGTACACAATGTTCTCAATGCTGGAGTTCATGTGAAGAGCCCCTGGTGATACTTCTAACACAGTTTCATGTTGTGTCGAGCCGCATTAGTGTTTTAAAAATAGCGATTGTGATGCTATCATAGTCGTGCCCCATTCACTCCCATTCAAAAGGCAATTTGACTGAAAACGAAAATACGGTCAAACTTAAAAGTGGCGTTTCCATTCTAATTATGCTTTTAAACGAAAGTTTGCCTCGAGTAGATTAACAAAAAGAGCCTAGGTTGCATTTTGCCGAGAGTTACGCTTTAAGTCATATGGACTCATTTTTATGGTGTTTTTTTTTTTATCTTGTAACACTGACAATAATTATACTTTGGACCAGCTTAAAGTGCCCCTATTATGCTTTTTCAGATATTCAATTTCATGCAGTGTGTAATATGGTTGTTTGTGAATTTAAAAGCTCTGCAAACTTTTAAAAATCAAAGTGCAGATAAATAAAGAGACTGTCTCCTAAAAGAAAGAAGCGATTCTGAACTGAAACGAGTTGTCAGTAATTCCAGTCTCACTTCCTGATGAACCTGCGTAACCGTGTAACACATTTGCATAATGCCCGTCTGTGTTCTTGATTGGCTGCCGATGAACGACGCCTCCTGTGACCCTCAAACCCTGTAGTTGTGGCTGAGACTGGAAGAGTTTGGTTCGTGTTGTTCATGGCGAGAATACACTGTTTTCTGTTCTGCGAATACACTTGATGCACTTCCAAAGAAATGAGACTCGCACTCGAATTGAAAAAACCCGGTAGCACCCGGCACAAAAAAAAAATCGAATTTGTTACAGACATTGTTTTTCTCTAATTATATTTATGGATTGGTTCAAACCTTAAGTGTTATATATATTTATTTTTTCTGAGTGAAGGTAGCTGTATTATATCACTACTATCACTAACAGAAGAGCACATGTGCTCCTATGCAGGAAATGAGGTCAGGTCGCAGGAATGGATTTGATTGGACAGGAGCCCTCTTGACTGCTTCATTCATCTGGTGACTTTTTTATACTGCCTTTCAGCCACGACGTCTCACACTTTTTTTCTGCCAGGCCTGGATGTCATCTGTCTTTTATTTTAAGAGGAGAGCCAGTAAAGCAGCAGGATGGCTGGACAGTGAACCTCTTCACAGGTCCTGAGGCTGCCTCCATATACACATCTCAGAATGGACGCCTGTCCAAGCATCTCCCATACGTTCATCCCAGGATTCCCTTCAAACCACGCAAACGCTTCTGAGCAGAACACAAAATCAGACTCAGAAATGTGTGGAAAAGCTTGAGATTTCTTGAACCAGAGCTAAGATGTATGTGTAACTCGAGTCCATCTGCATGTCCCGTGATTTTCAGTATGGAGCTGAGGGGTAGACTAACTAAAAACGGAAAACTCTTTATGCGTTTTGGTCGTTCATTTACACGATAATGATGCTTTGGGAGCCTGAAAAGGTAAACTTTCGAAAATGTGTTTCGCAGTGCAAGTTTTTAAAATCAATACCATTACCGTCTCTGTGTAAACACATGAATTAGTGAAAACGCTGGCCTGGCATGAATAATACCGCGTTTTTGAACAGGGAACTTTTGACAATGTTGACATCTGTAAGTGAAAAACGCGAAGGAAAAACGTTTCCGTTATCAGGACATTGTTGTCATGTGAACGTACTCTGAAGCTGTCAGAAATGTTGAGTGGAAATATGCAGCATAGTTCACACAAAAATGAAAATTCTGTCATTTTTTACTGTCTAAACCAGTGAGACCTTCTTACATTTGAGAAACACAAAAGGAAAGTTAGGCAGAATGTTTTTCTCTTTTTTATATTGCACTTTTTGAGATTTGATGATGAATTCCACAGTATAAAACCTGCAAATGACTTTTGTTAAACGCCCTATTTCTTAAATGTCCGCTCGTAAATCTTTGATTTAGCAATAATTAACCTGTAAAGAGGGCCTTTCTACTTCTAAATCATTTACAGACTTTGATCTTCAGTTTCAATCAGCTCACATTCAGATCGGCCTTCATCCAGTCAAAAACTTGGGGGTCCCACCCTCCATTTTCCGTTTTACTGGGATGTACGTCACAATAAAAAATGGACCCGCCTATAGGTGCACATTACTAACGCGCTCATTAAATAACAAAAAAAACATTGCACCATTGACCTTAGAGCAGGTTTCTGTTGGTCAATGGCTCAGTCTATTTCTGTTGCCTCAAAATAGCAACGCTCCAACAATGCGCCAGAACACACCTGGTTTTCAGACCAGCAGCCCATGGGCGCACAGATGGGCGCAAATGCATTTGCTATTTAAACAACGTGGCGCAGGACGTGAAAATGATAACTGCGTCGGGCTGAAACTAGCAAAAAAACACTTGGGTCACGCCTGGCGCTGCATTGCGCCGGGTGTAAGATAGGGCCCTAAACATATTAAGCTCATGCATTAACTTTGACGGAAAGTATATATTTATAAATTCTCTGCATTAGATGCTTTTTACTTAATATTGAATGTCTTAGGAAAGAATGTTTTTCTGTTCAAGCGAATGGAGGGAACATTAGTTCACCAATATTTCTATCCACTGAGATTGAACTCTTGTTTGATTTCTTTGTAGAGCTGGCCAGAATGACTGAAGGCCTTCTCGATGAGTCTGGTTTCAGGTGTGCTGGTGTGAAAAAGGCACCCAGTTCACCTTATAGTGTTGAAGTGAGTCTTCATAATTTATAGGCTGGCGTATGACTCAGATTCCAGAGCCTGTGAGGAGCGTCGCCCGCTGCGGGCAGAAGAGCACATGCCATCACACCCGAGCTGTGGCGAAATCGCAAGCGCAGGGATGATTTGACCCTTGGGATTCTCCGTTCTGTGCTTCCCGCTGCATTTCCAGCTCATCCACGGCAGCTCCTATTACATTAGTGACAAAATGATATTCTGGAATGTTTTGTTCCTGCGGCTTCCTTGAACCTTCCCTCGAATCTCTTGGTATTACTCTTACACTGATAGGAAAAATCTGTAGACAAATGGAAAAGGGTACAGATAATTTTCTGCACTTAACGTTATCCGTTAAGTTCATGGACATTTCCTTTAACCCTGAAACACAATGCAATGCGTATTTCAAAATACATGTGTGAGACACATGTGAAAAATTAAACGGGAAAATTCCTTCATATTAACAGTGCACTGTGCCCTATTTTTACAGACCTCACGGAGAATAAAGTGGAATATAGATATACAGTGAGCTTGTAGTAATGATTTTAATAACTGAATGTTCAGATCTTGATTTATTTGGACAGTGTCAGTTTTGTAGGATTAAACGTTTTTAACAACTGCGTGATGGAATGTCTTTAACAGATAATAAATTGTGTAATTTATTCCTGTGATGGCAAATCTCCATGTTCAACAGCCATTACTCCAGTCTTCAGTGTCTCAGGATCCTTCAGAAATCATTTGGTTCTGATTATTTTCCAGTAAACATTTTTTTCTTCTTCAGTACAATCACAGTTTTTATGAAAGTGACTAGTTTTATATTATGTCCTCATCAGTGTGTACTATGAAACACCGAAAAAATTGTTTTTTAAAAGAAACACATCGCAGGTGAACCTCATTCCGCAAATCATCAGCACCTTCAGGTGCATCAAGTTACCAACATTATGGAAACACCAGGAATAACACAACATACCATATGTAATGGTATGGTATGTTGTTCTCGACTGCGATGAGGTTCACCTGCGATGTGTTTCTTTTAAAAAACAATTTTTTCGGTGTTTCATAGTACACACTGATGATGGCTTAGGCCGAAACGCGTTTGTGAGGACATAGTAATAATAAATGTATGAAAATAGAACCTGAGAGTGCGGTTTTTCATCTTTACTTTTGATAAACGTTTTTTATTACTCGCACCCACAAACTATTTTGCGAGTTGAGCGCGCCTGCTCTTAATACTATTTGAAGACTTTTCGTCGTTTGACGCTGCTCCTCCATAGTTAATCACCATGTCCTATGAAGATATAGACAAACTTACAGACACAAGAGCTTCCACTCTGGCCTTCTCCGAATTAGATTCCGAAAGGATTCTATTTCCACCGGATTCGACACTTTCTACTGACTTCCTTGGGTCTTTATCCCAGCGTTTGGAATTTCTGAAGAAGAAGGAAATCCGCAATTCGCTTCATGGCTCAACCCTTTCGCAATATTGGAGGAATAAACGTATTCCAAGGGGACTTAGAATCAACAAGGAACCTACTATAGGACGACTCAATGAGAGATTTTGTAAAAAGTGGTGTGATATCTTGAACAAATGCTCACTGGATCTTATGCTTTTGGTCATTGAACACGCGAATGAAGAAATCTCAAAGGTGCGGGTGGAAATTACCGACGTCCAAAATGAAATGAAAAGTAAGTTTGACACTCAGCAACTAAAAGATATTGATGATCGTTGCACTGCTCTTTTGGATAGCTACAGAAAGGAAATATCTGATGTGAAAATACGGAAATACCGCCGAGACACCTTGGATTATAAAAATGATCGGGTCTACCAGTGGTTGTCTAACCCTGTTCATGTGCGGAAAATGCGTTCTTCACGCCAAATGACTGACTCCCTTTCCAGTGGTCTTTCTACCGATGAATCTGGAAGCGACAATGCATTAACAGGTACTACATATCGTTTTTTATCTCAAGGGGGGAGACAGGGACTTCGGTCGCAAAACAGAAGAGGAGACCTACACGGAGGGGCGGTAAGAAACACAGAGCCTGCAGCACGAAGGGGGCGGACACAGAGATATCCAATGTAGTAAATCTGTCTAAAAGACCACTTAGTGTCGAAGAGACCGACGTTCTGTCAAAGGGTCTTTCCTTTGTTCCCTCGAAATATACTGATCCCTTTTTGACAAAAATTGAACTTTTCAAATTTTTCAGGTTAATAAAATTGAAGTCCTTTTTTTCCTGTGGAACTAGTCCTTTGCTTTCAGTTCAGCCTATAGTTAGAACTCATCCTAAGGTACATTTGGAGAAGAGCCGTTTCCGGCCTAAAAGTACATTTATGCCCCCTGTATCAAACCCTTCTGTCCAGACTTTTTGCCGGCTGGTTGATCAGGATGTTTTTCACCTATTCACAAGAGATCGACATTTCTTCCCGACCCTTTCGATCAGAGAACGTGAAGCTTTGAGGGCTCTTAGTGAAGACGTTTCAATTGTGATCAAGCCTGCCGACAAAGGTGGTGCTGTTGTAATACAAGACAAAGATTCATATCGTAATGAAATTTTTAATCAACTTGGAGACCAGGAATTCTACTCCTCCCTGTCTTGCGATCCCACGAGTCGCTTCTTTAATATGATAAAAAAAACTTTGATTGGTGGCGAATCAGACAATTACATCACTAAGGAGGAATCTGACTTTTTATTACAAACTCATCCAGTACGACCGGTTTTTTACACCTTGCCGAAAATCCACAAAAAATGCGAGGGAACTATTCCAGGCCGTCCAATCGTGGCCGGTTGCCAGTCCTTAACTGAGCCTATCTCTCAGTATGTAGACTGGCACATTAAGCCAATTGTCTGGACATTACCCTCATATTTAAGGGACACTACTGATTTTTTGAGTAAACTGATGAATGTCAATGTATCAGATGATGATTTGTTATGCACTATGGATGTAACTAGCCTATATACTAATATTCCACATGATTTAGGTTTATGTGCTTTAGAACATTATTTAAAATCTAGAGATGTTGACAAGCCTCCAACAAAGTTCTTATGGGATCTGGCACATACGGTGCTGACCATGAACTATTTCAAATTTGAAAACGGTTTTTATCATCAAGTGAAAGGTACGGCTATGGGTTCTCCATTTGCCCCTAATTACGCAAACTTGTTCATGGGCAAATTTGAAGCAGACTTTGTGTATTCTTCAAGTAACATTTTTCATCACTGTTTGAAGTGTTGGTTTCGATATATTGACGATGTGTTTTTCGTTTTTAGTGGAACAGTTGAAGAACTTAATCAATTTCACGAATTCTTAAATTCCAGACTTGACTCCATACGATTTTCATTGGAATACAGTATGTCTTCTATATCGTTTCTTGATGTTAAGGTTTTTAGATCTACTGGACAGACTCTTCAGACGACAGTATATCGTAAATCCACAGATAAGAATAATTTTTTACATTCTAAAAGTTATCACCCTCCTTCTATGAAAAAAAGCCTCCCGTATAGTCAGTTTTTGCGTATAAGAAGGATTTGTAGTACTGATGAAGAATTTGAAAACCAGGTGAAAGTAGTATATAACCGGTTCCTTTCAAAAGGTTACGATAATATGAATCTCGACTCGAGTTTGGACAGGGTACGTGGTATTGAACGTGAATCACTTTTTAAGAAAAAAACAGTCATTTCAGATAATCGAGTTGTCTTATCTACGACATTTTCTCCCCTTTCGGGTAAAATCAAATCAATAGTGAATAAACATTGGCATATTTTATCGAGTGACACACAGATCGGCCAGACTTTTCAAAACCCTCCGCTTTTTGCTTATAAGAGAGATATGCTGGTTAGAGCTGATTCTTACACTTCGCCTACCAATTGGCTTACAGCCCTAGATCCGGGCAATTTCCCTTGTAGGAGTTGCATTAATTGTAATGCGATGATTATGGGTAATTCCTTTTCACATCCACGGACCGGCAAGACATATTCTGTGAGAGGGTGAATTTCTTGCCGTACGTCCTTTGTTGTTTACTTGCTTAAATGCCCATGTGGGCTTTGTTATGTTGGTAAAACAAAAAGAGAGTTAAGAACAAGATTACACGAACACAAAAGTAATATACGCAATCACGATATTAAGTCACCCGTGGCGAGACATTTTAATGAGTTTGGACATGATATCTGTACTTTGAAATTTCAAGGCATTGAGTTAGTTAAATCTTTTCAACGGGGTGGAGATAGGGAGCGTTACCTTCTTCAGCGAGAGGCATTTTGGATTTTTACACTTCAAACAGTATACCCTAATGGTTTAAATGAAGAATTGCCTTTGAATTGTTTTTTATGAAATCATGTAATTTGTCATTGAGATCATGTAAAAATGTATTTACCATGTATTTTGAAACTAATTTGTTTATACAGTTCAAATAGTATACCCTAATGGTCTAAATGAAGAATTGCCTTTGAATTGTTTATGAAATCATGTAATTTGTAATTATTTTTTATATATAATTTTATTTTATTTTATTTTATTTTATTTTTTTTTATTTATTTTTTTTTTGTATTTTTTTTTTTTTGTATAACTTGTTCATAAGGGTCACATGGACATTACATATGGTATGTTGTGTTATTCCTGGTGTTTCCATAATGTTGGTAACTTGATGCACCTGAAGGTGCTGATGATTTGCGGAATGAGGTTCACCTGCGATGTGTTTCTTTTAAAAAACAATTTTTTCGGTGTTTCATAGTACACACTGATGATGGCTTAGGCCGAAACGCGTTTGTGAGGACATAGTAATAATAAATGTATGAAAATAGAACCTGAGAGTGCGGTTTTTCATCTTTACTTTTGATAAACGTTTTTTATTACTCGCACCCACAAACTATTTTGCGAGTTGAGCGCGCCTGCTCTTAATAATAGTTTTATATTATACCATTTTATTTGTGTCCTTTGCAGTGCATCATGGGATTAGTAGTCCTAATGAAATAATTTAAGAACACAGTCTAGTTGTAAGGGTTATGTTTGGTTTCATTGTGTTTTAGGGTACATTTACACAACAACGATGTACTAAAAACGTTTTTTAACCTTCCGACGACAACGTTGTCAAAATGATCCCGGTTCACAATGATCCGCGAAAAACATGAAAACGCTGTATTATTCATGTCAGGTCAGTAGATGGCGGTCACTTTGTAAAGAAACACTATGTGCCTATAGACTGAACACGTAATACGTCACCGTTTTCACAGATTCACAGGTTTTGTAGTTTACACGGAGACTATAACAGTATCGTTTTCAAAAACTTGCATGTTTTCAAAAGTTTGCGTTTTCAGGCCACCAAAGCGCTGTTGTCGTGTAAAATGAACAACCAAAACACATTTTTTTTAAAAATGTGGACCTAAACTAACGGACCTTTAGTTTGGTTTTCCCTGTTCCCTTTTGCCTGAGTTCTCGTTCCTTGTTCGTTTCCATGGTTTCTAATTGAGTTACTCACCTGTTCCCTGTTGTGGTGATTATCTTCTCTTGTGAATTTAAGCCCTTGGTTTTTAGCTCCTTGTCCTGTGTTTAAGTTATCCTAGTTGTTTGGTGGATGGAAAATTATCATTTGATATTATCATATTATGACACTTTTTTTCAGTTTTGAATTTTTTGCTTTAAATCAGAAGTTGAAATGTTGCCTCTCATCTTGGAGCTGATTGGTTCGGTTTATGGCTTAGAAGATTTTTTTTAAGTGATGAGAGAAAATGAATGTCAAAAATACTTAAGTCTGCTAAAAAAAAAAAAAAATAGGATATCAATGTTGCACTTTATAGGAAGCATTATAGGAAAAAATTAAATATCTAAATTATTAAGTGAACATTTGATCTGCTGGTCCTTCTAATTCTTTTACTTATCCCCTGATGAAATTTTAATCACAACCCTCATCTCGTGTTGAAATGTCAGCTTTTCTTCGCTGTCAAAGAAGATGAAGTGTACAGAAAAGTCTCCCACAGCGTTTCCGTCAGGGAGCAGTCAGTGCAGCTTGACAAGGGCAAAGAGTCAGCGAGAGCTTGAAGAAAACATGTTCCTCTCTCTGGACGAGGAGGAGGACGAGGATGAGGAGCCCTCTTCCCTGCGGGGCGGCGCTCACTAAACATTCATCTTCAACACCAATGCTTTTGGTCATCGGAATTCTCTCAGAACAACTTATCCATCAATCCTTAATATAATAAACAATAACAATCTCACCTGGTAACACTGATCAGAATTAAACTGTGCAGAAATACAGTGAAATGCAGACATTTATAAATGTTATGGCTCCTCAAAAAAGAGGTGTGCAAAAGATGCTTTCAGATTCAACTGGTCTCTGAGTTTATCTGAATAACAATATAATTAACTAGTCGGTCGACTAGTCCTGTATAAAGCTGATTTATAGTCAAGAAGCTTCTTGTATTTTGTATTTTGTCAAGCTACACTGGAACCATCATTTATAGTAGTTCAAAAACTGTCAAGCCACTCTGTTAAAAAAGTTGTGGTTGCTAACTGTCAGCGTTGGGTTGAATAAAGGCAGAAAATGAAAGTGATGGTTCTACTCGCAAGCAGTTTTCTTTAATAAAACAAACGATAATACACTCAGCGAACAGAACAACCACATATATTAGACGAGATCAGACAAAGACTAACTGAAAATGTGTGCTATTATTAAACATGGATAGACACTATAGGGACAAAACAAGGTAATTCATTAAACGGGTGTTACACATGATGGCAAACCAAAGATCATGTTAACAAATGAACACACACAAAGGAAACCGATCTAGAAAAAGTGAAACACAACTCAAGCAAACTCAAACAGATCAAACGTGACACTAACATGATTTTCATAATATGTGAGTATTTGACAAAGCAATCACAATAAAACATGCATTACATCCTCTCATGTGACATTTTGCGTGGATTTTTCCCTTTTGCCATCACATTCACACCATCTTAGTTGCTCAGTGAGAACATGAAGAGCTCAAAGAAGCCAAAGGGTCATTCCTTCCTCTGATCATGTATCCATTGGTGTTGCATTTAGTAATACGTGCTTTGCTTTGTTTTGATTTGTTTTCACTTTATTTTTTCATCCTAGAAAATGGGATAGTACAGTTCCGCCACTGATATGCCATAATAATACAGGTTTCTTATCTCGTAACATCAACCAGCTTCACTAACTACGGTTAAGTAAACATCTTGCCTATGCTGGTCCACTAGCTAGAGCAAACCATGCTGGAACAGTATAGAGACTCCATGGCTGTAATGCAGTTCATGCTGTACAATATCACAATAGCGGTGCAGAATTCGATTCTCTTCATTGTTTTGTCGCCAATTTGAATTCATATCTGTAGCAGCAGTGCTGTGAAGAAGATGAACTTACTTCTCTGAGAAGTTTTACCATACTGACAGTTTTTGAAAGATTGCATATACTGGCAATGGAGACAGCATTGTAAATGATCATTTTCACAAGCCCTGTTATTGCCAAAATTTCTGGTAGCAACATTTTTAGTTTTACAGGTTGAACAAAATTTTACAGTAATATTGCCAAAGGTTGCCCACCCTTTACAACTATAAGAGCTTCAACTCTTCTGGGAAGGCTTTCTACAAGGTTTAGGAGTGTGTTTATGAAAATTTTTGACCATTCTTCTAGAAGTGCATTTGTGAGGTCAGGCACTGGTGTTGGACGCCTGGCTCGCAGTCTCGCTCTAATTCATCCCAAAGTTGTTCTATGGGGTTGAGGTCAGGACAGTCCAGTTCCTCCACACCAAACTCCTCATCCATGTCTTTATGGACCTTGCTTTGTGCACTGGAGCGCAGTCATGCTGAAACAGGAACATCCCCAAACTGTTCCCACAAAGTTGGGAGCATGAAATTGTTCAAAATGTCTTGGTATGCTGAAACATTAAGAGTTCCTTTCACTGGAACTAAGGGGTCAACCCCTGAAAAACAGCCCCACACCATAATCCCCCCTCCACCAAACTTTACACTTGGCACAATGCAGTCAGGCAAGTACCGTTCTCCTGGCAACCGCCAAACCCCGACTCGTCCATCGGATTGCCAGACAGAGAAGCGTGATTCGCCGCTTTGTATTGCACTTGGTGATGTAAGGCTTGGATATGAAGCTGCTCGGTCATTGAAACCCACTCCATGAAGCTCTACGCACTGTTCTTGAGCTAATCTGAAGGCCACAGAAGTTTGGAGGTCTGTAGCTGCTGACTCTGCAGAACGTTGGCGACTTCTGCACACTGTGAGCCTCAGCATGCGCTGACCCCGCTCTGTGATTTTACGTGGCCTACCACCTTGTGGCTGAGTTTCTGTTGTTCCCAATTCTTTCCAGTTTGTTATAATACCACTAACAGTTGACCGTGGAATATTTAGTAGTGAGGAAATTTCACGAATGGACTTATTGCACAGGTATCTGTAAACCTATCACGATACCACACTTGAATTCACTGAGCTCCTGAGAGCGACCCATTCTTTCACAAATGTCTGTAGAAGCGTCTGCATGCCTAGGTGCTTGATTTTATACAACTGTGGCCATGGACGTGATTGGAACACCTGAATTCAATGATTTGGAAGGGTATTCCAATACTTTTGGCAATATATTTCGTTATTTTGTTGCCTGCACCTGCACCCAGGGGCGTAAATTTCATCTAAATGTTGGGGGGGACAATTAACATAACTTTCCTCAAGAGCAATTTTTGAAGGGGACACCAATAATACAGGCAAAATTGTACTTTCTATGGATATGTGTACACAGAGGAAAGCCTTACTACTATTATTAGTGTAGCATGGAGACCGTGCCATTATCCTTCTTTTCAAAGTTTCTCTCTGGTTCATTGAAAAAGCTGACTAAATTGACCAAAATATTCTTCATTGCTTTGTGAAATTGACAAAAAATGATCTCTATATTTTCAGGGATTTTATCGATAACGATATTTTGCTGAGTGTGTTATTGTGCTGGTAACTTGGCATGTTTAGGACTGCCGTGGACAGCCGACTCCTAAAGTTTTTGATATTCTTCATATTCTGTGTGGGGGTCAGTTCACAGCAGTGACAGAAATCATTTTTCCAATAAGTTTCAATAGATGTTTACCTTCATTGGCATTTTTATCTTTATAAATGTATTTTTAAACCTAATTATATGCATGCATCATCTTTTGTGTCAATTTCATACATTTAATTAAATTAAATTTAATTATAATAATAAGACACAATAGGGCTGTTACCAATCAAATTAAATAAGTATCAACAAAATATTTGCAATGGAGAGGAAACACAGAAGCTGCATTTGAAATGGCATTTAGATGCTTTTATTTACACAGACATAATGTTTTGTTTAAAACATAAAACGTTGAATATTGATATATAAAATTATTTAAAACATGAAAAGATCATGTAAATGTGGAATTAAAACCGCCAGTAGGTGGCAGCAATTCATTGGTAATGAGTGAGTCATTGAGATTCAACTGATTCGTTCAAAAAGCTGATTCATAATTCAGTAAGGAAATACCTCGTGTGTTTCTCAGAGACGCAAATACAGTGCTATGGCTTAGTTTTCAAATATTTTCGTTGGCGAAATAGAGTTAAAACAGGCAATATGGTGTCTAAAAGTAAACTTTTCATTTATCAATTTATTAAATCACATTTATTATCATGTTAATATCTGGAGAAAACTGCACTCTTTGTGTGATATTATATTAGATTAACTATATTAAATTATATAAACTGACTAAATCACACAGTGAAAGCGTGAAAATGTAAATGCGCACCTGCACTTGTCTAATCTACAAGACGTTAGGCCTACGCTACACGCATGTGTACACTTTATTGGTGTGTGTGAGGGAACGGTTTTAAACAATCGCGGTAAACGCACAGACTGTATAAAACAAGGTCACCAACATAGCGAGGCGGACTACATCGGTGACAAAAGTACATTGCTTATCATTACAATTTTTTTTTAAGTGAATAAAATAGCCTTGACTTACTGGAGTTTCACAACTGAAAAACCTTGTTCTCTCCCACTATTTGTGTTTCTGTTTGTGATGAGGTAAAATGGGAGCAGGCAGTGGACCAAAGCACTGTGAGGGAAGGGAGGGGGACTCAAAATGTTAAAACGTTTTTTTTTGTTTTTGTTTTTTGCCCCGTTTGCATTTTTATTGTTTTACTACTTAAACAGTTATTTTAAGTATATATCATTATATTATTTACAATACACATATTTTAATTATATTTTTAGGAGGGGACAACCCTCAGATAGGGGGGGTCCGGACCCCCCCGACCCCCCCGCGATTTCCGCCTATGCCTGCACCTCCTCATCAACGAATCATATATACACCATCATCACCTTCACTTCATTGTCTGGTCTCGTCCTTTCCAAAAGATGCACCGACCACCCTCCTGTGTTACTCTCCTGGAGTTACTCACCTCAGCATGGCCTTGTCCCCTCATCTATTAATCTACTTACATGTCTGTTCCCTTCTGTTGTGTGACAAAAGACCAGACAAAAAAAAAGTTGATTTTCAAACTTGCAGGATAGATCCTGGCTCAAAATAGCCGCTATCTGTTTGAATACACAGAAGGATTCTGTCGTCTTGCAGTCACCTGTCCCTTGAACAATGAAATCATTAAGCCATTGTACCGGATTAGGGAGAACTTTGTACATCCAAGGGGAAGCTCCCAGATGTCTCAGGACTGGGCTGGAGAGAGGCCATCTTCAGATGTCTAGAGAGCTTCGTTCCCCAATATATAAAACAGCCAGCTCCAGAGTCTCGTCCATTCAAAGCCGCCCTTCCAGAGTCTTGTCCCAAGATAGCCGTCCTTCCAGAGTCTCGTTCCATCATGGCCGCCCTTCCAGAGTCTCGTCCCAAGATAGCCGTCTTTCCAGAGTCTCATCCAGTCAAGGCCGCCCTTCCAGAGTCTCGTCCCAAGATAGCCGTCCTTCCAGAGTCTCATCCAGTCAAGGCCGCCCTTCCAGAGTTTTGTCCCAAGATAGCCATCCTTCCAGAGTCTCGTCCCATCATGGCCGCCCTTCCAGAGTCTCGTCCCAAGATAGCCGTCTTTCCAGAGTCTCATCCAGTCAAGGCCGCCCTTCCAGAGTCTCGTCCCAAGATAGCCGTCCTTCCAGAGTCTCATCCAGTCAAGGCCGCCCTTCCAGAGTTTTGTCCCAAGATAGCCATCCTTCCAGAGTCTCGTCCCATCATGGCCGCCCTTCCAGAGTCTTGTCCCAAGATAGCCATCCTTCCAGAGTCTCGTCCCATCATGGCCGCCCTTCCAGAGTCTCGTCCCAAGATAGCCGTCCTTCCAGAGTCTCATCCAGTCAAGGCCGCCCTTCCAGAGTCTCGTCCCAAGATAGCCGTCCTTCCAGAGTCTCATCCAGTCAAGGCCGCCCTTCCAGAGTCTCGTCCCAAGATAGCCGTCCTTCCAGAGTCTCATCCAGTCAAGGCCGCCCTTCCAGAGTCTCGTCCCAAGATAGCCATCCTTCCAGAGTCTCGTCCCATCATGGCCGCCCTTCCAGAGTCTTGTCCCAAGATAGCCATCCTTCCAGAGTCTCGTCCCATCATGGCCGCCCTTCCAGAGTCTCGTCCCAAGATAGCCGTCCTTCCAGAGTCTCATCCAGTCAAGGCCGACCTTCCAGAGTCTCGTCCCAAGATAGCCGTCCTTCCAGAGTCTCATCCAGTCAAGGCCGCCCTTCCAGAGTCTCGTCCCAAGATAGCCATCCTTCCAGAGTCTCGTCCCATCATGGCCACCCTTCCAGAGTCTTGTCCCAAGATAGCCATCCTTCCAGAGTCTCGTCCCATCATGGCCGCCCTTCCAGAGTCTCGTCCCAAGATAGCCGTCCTTCCAGAGTCTCATCCAGTCAAGGCCGCCCTTCCAGAGTCTCGTCCCAAGATAGCCGTCCTTCCAGAGTCTCATCCAGTCAAGGCCGCCCTTCCAGAGTCTCGTCCCAAGATAGCCATCCTTCCAGAGTCTCGTCCCATCATGGCCGCCCTTCCAGAGTCTTGTCCCAAGATAGCCATCCTTCCAGAGTCTCATCCAGTCAAGGCCGTCCTTTCAGAGTCTCGTCCCAAGATGGCCACCCTTCCAGAGTCTCATCCCAAGATGGCCACCATGCCTGAGCCCTTGGTCAAGATGACCGCCACCGTGCCTAAGTCCCCTGTTCCCATCCTCGTCCAGAGTCCAGAGACAACTCCAGACCCTGTCCCGGGTCCAGAGACTCCACTGGTCCCCCGAGTTGCCGGCTCCGCCCCACTTGACCATTTTTGCGTGAGGATGCACTATCCGGGAGGGGGAAGTACTGTCACAGTAACCATCTCAGTAACCAGCTCAGTAACCCGTCGACACTACATTTCCCAGCATCCCTCCTGGCCCTCACCTGCACTCAGTCAGCCATCACCACACCTGCTACAGATCATCACCTGTACACTGATTCACTGCACCTGCACTTCCCCATCAACCCACCCTATATCTACCATCATCACCTTCACTTCATTGTCTGGTCTCGTCCTTTCCACAAGACGCACCAACCACCCTCTTGTGTTACTCTCCTGGAGCTACTCACCTGAGCATCGCCTTGTCCCCTCATCTGTCTTCGATCATCCTCCACCTGGATCCAGTTCCCGGTCTCCTTCTGCCATTACAAGAATATTTTACCTCTTACCTGTCTGTTCCTTTCTGTTGTGTGACAAGATTAAAGCTACACTGTGTAATTTTTTAAGTTGATTCTTAGCAAAAAACACTTTCAAAATGATATGTGCTCATTAATGTGTAATTACTTATACCAACTAATCAAGTATTCTCATAAGCGTAGAATCTGCCATTTAGAATACATACGAGCGAGTCGCTCGAATGGCGGCAGCCATGTTGCGCCTCCATCTTGAAAATACATTAGCCAAAGAGGGACATACCTGGAAATTCAAGCTTCGCCTTTCGCATTTTTAAACTCAGTGGCACCGTGACGAATGCGAGGGGGAGATTACTCGCGACTGTCGGCAGATTTGAAATAATACGGCCACCGTAGGAGTTAAAACGCCCTCAGAATGGGAGGGGCTAGAAAGTAATATTCAGTTGGTAGTCATAAACAATTTCACCACTAGATGGGAGAAAATCCTACACAGTGTAGCTTTAAGGAAACTGTTAATTAACATATTTTAACTAGCTTTTTTTATTTTTATTTACCTTAACTTTTGCAGTGTCTTACATGCACATAACAAAACCGTACAAAACATCATGTAAACTTGAACTCTGTTTTCTTTTTTAGGGAAGAGAAAGTGGTTTAACACATCATGTGGTGTATGTATTTAACTGCAAATGCTTTCTTGTCTTATACAGCTTTCTCACAATAGGCGGTTTTCTGCCATGTCTGTGAGCGTTATCACTGTAACAGGCACTGTTAGGAAAAGCTCAGTACACTAAAATCCAGCAAGCATCACTTCATTCATCCCCTTTAAAGCACCCCTCATAAGATAAACTCAATAGTTGACCTTGTAAATGCCTAAATGTGAGATGAACCTGCATTCAGAGGAGTTCAGTCCTTCACTGACTCGCTGAGATCTTTTGTAAACAGAAGCAGCAGTTGCTTGACTCATTCATCCATCATCATATCCCACAATCGCATGTGTGTCATGCCAGAGGGAAATTAGTCAGTGATAACCTGTGTCCCAGCTACTGATCTCCCTGTGCCGACCCCCTGCCGCAGTGTGTGTGTAGTTCACCAAACGCAGGGAGACGCCGACCCGTAATACAGTCCAGACCTCTGGCTCTCTCCCATCAGCCCCTTCCTCTCAGGAGTGTGCTGTCATATTGATGACTCACAGGCAGAGTGTGTGTGTGTGTGTGTGTGTGTGTGTGTGTGTGTGTGTGTGTGTGTGTGTGTGTGTGTGTGTGTTTATGTTGTGTTGAGCAGCAGTCATTAGATGGAGGTCGGACACACAGGAGCTATACTGACCTCAACTGAATAGACAGAAATTTGAAAACACTCCGTCGGGACGTCATAACTTACAATTCATGAATTTACATTCCCATATAATCTTTGATTGATAAAGGTAAACAAATATGTTGTCCACATACTGTATGGAGGGGCTTGAGGAGAAGATTTTTTGCCATTGTTCGACAAACTGACAGTCACACGTTTTGAAAAAGAAGTGTACTTAATTGTATTGAATATGCATTTGTAGTGTACTTCAAATATTAAAAGTGTAATTTAAAATACTGTATTTTCAGACAATATAAATGGCCACTCTTTGAGTGCACTTTCATGACTGTTTCTTAAAAGTGCACTTTGTAATAATGTCAAGTGAAAGGGTTTTACTTTAAGATACATTTAAATCGTGTTTTAATTATTTTGTCATGTTTTGAAGATGTACACTTATTATGAAGTGTGGACTAACATACTAAAGCACATGCAAAGTACCTGATTATAATTTGAACTGTAGAGTGTTATTCAGACCGATGTTTTTTGTTGAAGAATTTATTTTGGTATATTTTACCTTTTTGAGAGTATTAGTATTGGATGAGTTTGGTTGTTTTGCTTTCTGCAGACTGTCAGACTGTAGTGATACGGGCATTGGCTGGACAATTAGAATCACCAGAAGGAAAACAAATCCTATTTATCTTAAGAGGTGAACTTTTTTTGAACAGAATCCTTGTTTCCATTTGAATCAAAGTCTGTATGAATGACTGATTTAGACTTTGATTATCTTGATAATAAGATTATCTTTGCAGTAAGGTGAAACCAGCCTCACTCCATGCCTCTGTTCTCTCCTATTTTCAGGTTGTTTTCTTCTTTCTTGAACGTGGTCTTGACTTTGAGTTCAGCCAAATGAAAGCTGTCTGTTCAGGTGGGGGATAGATGGGGGCAGATGTCAGAATAATCCATCATGTAACACACAGCAGATGTGTGTGAATGTTCCAGCACATGAGCGACTGGAGGCCGGGCCAGCAGGGGTTCGACAGGAGCGTCTCAGGCAACGGAGAGCTTACATTAGAGAGCGAAAACACACTTGATTCTGAAACAGAACAAATGTGCTCATCCTTTGTACTGAATGTTTGAATCCTTGTATAATTAAGCCTTGAATCCTAAGGCATTGTTCTTCACACAAATCCCATCTTTTTTCCCTAATTAATAAAATGTAATCTGTTTGTGCAGATGGTGTAGTCAATATCCAATATATCTCCATCATTTCCATTGTAATCACTAAAACATCAGAACAAAGCTAATATAATTACTCTTTTTCACTCATGGACCATTTTGGCTACTACATTTTTAAGTTACCAGCCATTCAGAGCTATTATAAAATTTGGATTTCATACATTCATTTCTTATTCGAACAAATCATCCAGTCATCCAGCATCTCCTCCCTTCCTCTTTCATCCTCATCCTTTTCACCAAAAATGTGTTTTAGATGGACAGATCAATACAGCACAAAGAACATCAAAAAAATTTAGGATGTTGGAAAATAAAGTCTTTTCTGTCAACCAAATGCTTTTTAATCTTCGCTATTGCTTCAATGCAAATGATCAAGCGCACCGTTATTTGTTGCGTAGAGACGTTTGTTCAAGTAAGCCAGATATGTGGATATTCTGCGTAATATGCTGTATTTAATACATCATCATGACTCACGAGTTGAGTATTTGCGCTAAATCTGCGCAGATTTGGTTTACACATTGTCAACAAAATCAGGCCAAAACATAGTTTGTTTCGGGACTTTGAAACGGCTTGCATAGCGAGCTTTCTGGAAAAGTTTGCTCTGGCTGGTAAACACCTTTGAACTCTCATTGGTCAGTGGTGATGATGTAATATGTAGGTGTGCTTTTTTAGGTGTAAATCTTCTCCGGTTCATTTCTTCTGTTCAGTCCGTCGAGGTCAGACGCGTGTAAAAACATGAACACACTGGAGAGTTTCTTTATAGTAGAAATTGAAGTGTAATTAATTGAAAGCAGCACTGACACTGTTTTAATACTGTAAGTTGATGCTTTTAAACAATCTATTGTATGAAGTGCTGTATAAATAAACGTGACGTGACTTTACTGGAGTGCCGAATTCCAGAGCTCATGCAAACATCCACATCTCGATGATCAGATGCTTTCTGAACGGCTGTTTTCTCACCGCTGTCAGTTTTGTTGTGTTTATTTTGTTATTGAGAGAACATTTTCATCTAACCGCCGCTGGTGCCGTGACCCGGATAAGACTGAGGGTTGGGGCGTTGAGTGGAACCTAAGCAAGATTGTGAGAACTGTAAAATGGGAGTGAATGGCACCTAAGATTTTGATGTCCAAAAAAGTGCATCCGTCCATCATAAAAGTAAACCATACGACTCCAGGCAGTTAATAAAGGCCTTCTGAAGGGAAGTGATGCGTTTGTGTAAGAAAAATATCCATATTTATAACTTTAGAAACTATAATCACTAGCTTCCATCCGCAAGTCGTAAGGCTGTTACCGGATGCCAGTGATTATAGTTCATAAAGTTATAAATATGGATATTTTTCTTACAAAAACGCATTACTTTGCTTCAGAAGGCCTTTATTAACCCCCCGGAGTTAACTTATATCATGGATAGATGCACTTTTTTGGGCTTTAAAATCTGTGGTACCAATATCCTGAGCCAGGATATTTTTTAATATAACCCTGAATTTGTTTGGCTGAAAGAAGAAAGTCATGTACACCTAGGATGGCTTGAAGGTGACAGTATAGTTCACTTTATGGGGAAAGAGTGAGTGAAAATAATTCAATGCAGTTTCAATTCCTGCTTAAAATGGAGGGTTAGAGTAGGAACATGAACGTATTTGAATCTAGCAACATTTAGACAGGGTCAAGTTTAAGACCCAAGACTGCAACCCATGAAATATTCATCGATCTGTCAATATTTCCAGCAGCTTGTCACATTAGTTTGAAGTCCTGCGGTCTACACAATGCAACACAGTTTGAGCGGCCGCTGTACTGCGACACTGCAGTGCTTGTGCTCACATGCAAATGTTTGTGTGTTCTGTCTCTCCATGGATTTAAAACCTATAGACCATACTCAGGTCTGTTTATTTGTTTGTCTGCAGTGCCTACAACCATGCAAGGAATTATGGGAAACAAGACGAGCCCTGTCTCCCAAGACCTGCGAGGTAAGTCTCTCCACAGAAATCCTGCCTTGTGTTTGTGCTGACTGTAGATTGTTACAGCCGTGACGGAAAGGCTACTTGCGTAGGATGTTTCTCTGATTAAAAAGCAGGCAAATCAACACAATACCTCTGAGACGAGCGTACGCCTGCATGAGATGAATTAGCACACGTCCATGGAGTCACGCTCCGCAATCAAAGCATGTGTGAGGTTTTCTGTGCGTCAGGCGAGTCCAAATTGAAGCAGAAACTGAATGACTCTCCGAATTCCACTGTGATTTTATGGCCCTTTCATCCCGCGTCCCCAGAGTTGAACGCAGAGATTACGTTTCCCTCAGCGGAGATCAGCACGTTATTGAAGCGAAGCAGATAAGAGCTGTATTTACGTCCAGACCTTTGTTCTTCACAGCGAGCGCAACAACTGTTAACATCTTGTTGAAATTCAGCGATCATTATCTCAGCAAAGCTTTAATTTAAGCCGTCAGCGTGAAGTGTTTCAACGCTTGAGGTCCGTCAGATGGACGTGCTGTGTGGTTCAGCTGTGCGTAAGACTCGTCGGGTAATAATAAGTACCCAGAATGCTTCACAGCCACTTAGAAACATGCAGTGAAGCCCTTTGTTGTTTTCCCAATTCTGTGATTCACCCAATGGAAGAAATATGCGCCTGATTGAGACTGACAGAAGTGTTGAGTTGAGTAATCTTGGAGATGTTGTGCAGATGAAGTTTCCAGAGTGCCACATGTGTGTTCAGACTCAGAGAGGTGCTGTGTGTGTGTGTGTGTGTGTGTGTGTGTGTTTGACTACAGTACCGTGAGTCAGTACAAACACACGATGGGACAGAGACCTCATCGGGCATGTTTGGGTGGTTGGCTTTGTCTAACCGCTGCGTCCCACTCGGTGTCTGTCTTTCCTTCACTTTTTGTCACTCCCTGATTTTCCAGCTGCCTCTCATTAGTGGTGTGTGTTAAATCAAGCATCACTGTTACTATTGCTATTAAGGTTAGTGAATTGAACAAACCCTATACAGTGCCTCCAGAATTTAACGCAAAAACAAGCAAACTCGGCCTTATTTGCAGCGGTTTGCATTTTTGTCTGTTTTCAGCATAAAATGTTAACCTGAGTGGGAGGAAGCAATATTAGCTATTCAAAATCAAAAGAGATTCAGGGATTGACTGACTTATGAAGCACCGGGACATTAGCCCTATTCGGACAGGATTCATTTTACAGGGGGAGATGGAGTGATTTTACCACAGGACTGTGATAATAATGGCCAATTCGCACGGGATAAGAAATCTCAGTTAAACTAGCAGAAGTGGGAGGGGTAACTCGATTTTACACACCGCCATCACCTTCCGGTCATCACACTCTAAAAAACACACTGGGTTAAAAACAACCCAGGGGCTGGGTAAATATAGGACAGAACACATGTTGGGTTTATTTTACCCAGCAAATTGGGTTGTTTATTTAACCCAGCATAATGGGTTGATTTAATGTATTAAGTAAATTCAGATTGGATTGTGTTTGTAATAGGCACTAACCTAACACTAAAATAAGTTTTGTGCCTTTAACAAGTGCTTTCCACCTTCTTTTTGATCTGAATGGTGTGTGTGGAAAACACTTGAGTTTTGCCACAGACTCGTCCCACTGCCTAGAATGCAACTGAATGCTTTTTAAACGTCTCCATTCTTGAAAAACCTTGGAAAGCTATGTTTGATAGTTAATGCATTCTTTAACGTTTAGGGGTAAACTAAATCAATCAGGCTCTGTAAGGATAAATATGAAATATTTTGACTTTGAAACACATTTAAACAATTTATTAGTCATTACTTAAACTATTGACATCAGCAGCTTCGTCATAAACATTACTGAAAGGCACAGGATTAGTTTGTCATTAATTTCACTGATCCTCCTTATCAAACATAGAAAATACTAAATACACTAATAATTTATCTTAAAAGGTCCTAATCTATTTTGTGATATTCTCTTTCCCATCAAACTAAACCTACTGTGACTACAACAGTTCCTGAGGAATCGGTTCCCAAAAAAATAGGCAAACAGGAAACATGAACTAAGGTCAGGGAACGTTTGCTGGGATCAGTAGTTCACTCTCCATCCAGACACAGGCCGTGATGATACTGTACCTCCGTTCTTGGACCACACAACATCACTTAACTGGGCTGAATACTAGTTGTAGTACATGTGTATTTGATTGTAAGTTTATGATAAATCATGAGCTGACATTGGTAAGTTGTTAACAGTGAATTAATTATGATGTGCCCCCTCAAGTAAAGTCATGACACAGTCATGCATTAACAAGCCATTACTTTATGATAGTGTATGGTTAGTTAATAATGGATTAATTATGATGTGCCTCCTCAAGTAAAGTCATGACACAATGATGCACTTACAAATCATTAACTAAAATATGAATAAACATATACAATAAGAGTGCCATCCTTATTCCTTTACACCCATGGTACAAAAAAACAAAGACAAAAATGATGTGTAATTCTTTTGTTATTATTTATACAATTAAACATATATGGACTTAAAGGAAAGCCCAATCATACCTGTAAAGACACACAATATGGCACATTTACATGTAAAATAGGGCATAAGCTATAATCTAATGCTAATCGAAGCATATACATTTAAACAACAAAATTAATTAATTATTGTACATAACCTCCTGAAAACTCCCAAATACAACATACATGCAAACAGGTCTTTAGCTATTAATTCTGTTTACCAAAGCAGTCAACTTTTATGAGATTAAAATGCCAGCATTACCATAGTGACCACTAATGAGTGTTAAATCATATGATTAAATCAAATTTAGATTACTTCTTATTTATTCTTACAGAGCCTGATTGATTTAGTTTACCCTTAAACGTTAATGAATGCATTAACTATCAAACATGTACTAACATGTTCAAGGCTGCTGTTATTCATGCATGAATCATTATGACTCCTGTCGTAGTTAAGGATAGCTCTTCATTGGTTCATGATTAGCTCATATCTTCACTAATCATGCGTTCATGTTGAAGTAACTATTAATTCAGGTATTAGTACATGATTATTCATGCCCTGTTATTGTAAAGTGTTACCAATTACTTTACCCTACGTCTCCATGTTAAACTAATCCTGTCCGAACACCGTCAGGTTTATATACTGTAGAATTGTTCATAGTTCAGAAGGTGATATTTAATATTTCCAAATGATCTCTCCAAGTATCCAATTTAATCCAAATGTAATGTATACTGTAATATTTGCTTGTAAAATCTAGCCTTTGATCCTTGTCTCTGTACCGTGGGCCAGAAGCATCACGAGTGTGTGACCAGCGCTGAGTTTGTGCGCTCGCTGCGGGTCCAGAAGCAGGGGGACTGTCCTCCGGCCCAGCGGGCGGCAGGGTTCGCCGCTGCCTGTGTGGAGGGCTGTGCGGTCGACCGAGAGTGCTCCGGCTTCAAGAAGTGCTGCTCCAACGGGTGCGGACACACCTGCCAGTCCCCCGCCAACCTCTACAGAGGTACAACACACCAGGCTGCGATGGCAATGGGTTATTCACATTAACATTACGTGACTCATTCAGGTCAGAATTGTGGATTGAAATGAATTTGATCTAGAATAAAGACTAGGGGCTCGTTAAAGGGATTATCCATCCAAAAATGTCTCCTCTGTCATATTTACTCACCCTCCAAACATGTATGACTTTGTTTCTTGCGTGGAACATGAATATATTTTGAAGAATGTTGGTGACAGTTTCGGTTCCCATTGACTTCCATTGTTTGGGGAAAATCATTGTTCAAAATATCTTCTTTTATGTTCCTCAGAAGAAAGATACAGAATGACATCAGGGTGAGTAATTGATGACAGCATTTTCAATTTTTGGTTGGAAAATGCTAAAAATTCATTCACTAAAATTAGTTTTAAAGCTTTTTTATTTAAAAAATATTTTAATACAGAAATACAGTTAAAATGTACGAAAGTAACATGAATAGAAAATTACTATTAGATTACAAAGGTCTGGCACATGCATTTAAACTAGATTTTTAAATAATTTCCTTCATCGCAGACATCCTTATTTTTCTCTGACCCAAATTCAATTCACAGCTGTGTCTACTGTTGTTTGTAAAAGGCAAGAATTAAATTCTCATTGAGGCTTTTTATATACCGTTGTAATTTTGACCTGATTAGCTGATTTACTGTCACCCTTATTGGCCAAACAGTCTTCGCTTGATTCAGAAAAAACTAAAACGTTTGCTTTCTTATTTTTGCGTAGGAGTCCCTTTGAAGCCAAGGAGAGACATCTCCTTCTCCGAGGACCAGCAGGGCCATCTGAAGGTGACGTGGATGTCCAAGTTTAACGTCTCTGTGGAGCCGGTCCTCTATGTTCTTCAGAGGAGGTGGAATCATGGGATTCACCCCAGCGAGGACGAAGCGTCGGCCTGGCAGACTGTTCTCATGGTAAATGTTCACAGACACAAGGCTGTGATTAAGATTAAGCGTTGAGTTTATTCAGAGTAAAGACATGTGGGTTTGGGGTTTGTAGAGGACATCTTAAACCCACTGTACACATAATTCTTCAAACCTCTGAGTAACATCTTTCAGGGACTCTTCTTAGAGAAAACCTCCTTTCTGTTGGGTTTAACAGATGTGTAATAAAGTGAATGGCCATAACATTCATACTCACTGTTGTGTGTATACTTAGGTAGAACTATTTTATATGATCATATGCTTCATTAGCAATGGGTCTGTGATGTTTAAAGCATTTAGAGAGTGTTTATAATATACTGTGCTGTAGAGTTAGACACAGTGCCCCTATGGTTGATCGAAGCCACAGATTCAGTCCATCTGTACCTCTCACACACTACTATAACCAAGTATTAGCAACGACGTTAGATGTACAAAGACGGTGCACTCACATTACTATGAATATGACGGAATAACTCCCGCCTTCTAAATAAAGAGCCAATCGCCAATTGTTAAAGTGCTTTGTCATTTCACCTCTTTCACCTCATAGTTCATTACTTTACCCTTAAGTGTGCTTAACTTTAATGAATGTGCACTTGTTGTTTACTTCAACTCTTAAAAGTATATATTTTTAAAACTATACTTGCAGATAATATAGTATTAATGAAATTAAAGGCTACTTAAGTGCGCTTAATGAGAGACACTTTCATGACTGTGATTATTAAGACACTTAAGAAGACTTTTAACAAGTGCACTTTGTAGTAAGGTAAACGTTTGACTTTGAAATACATTTTAAATCATTGTTTTAATAATCTTTTGTCATGCTTTGAAGAAGTACACTTATTTTGATGTGTTGACTAACATACTAAAGCACATGTAAAGTACTTGATTGTAATTTTAATAGTAGTGTGTTATTCAGTATTACATTTACCCCCAGTTTCACAGGCTTAAGCCAGTCTCAGACTGAAATGCATGCTTGAGCTGTCTTTAACTGAAAGCAACTTGCACTGATATATCTTAAAATATGTCAGTGCCATTGTCTCAAGATTCACACCAGTAATGTTTTATTCTAAGGCACGTTTATAAAAGCTACTTAAACGTCCTAATTGAGATCCTAACCCTGGCTTAATCTAAACCCTGTCTGTGAAACCAGGCCTTTAAGTTTTTATATTTTAAGTGTACTAAATTGCGACTTCTTGATTACAAATGTGTAATTTCAAATATATTTAAATACATATACAAGTTTCAATGACATTAAAGTATATTTTAGTTTTTCGTAATTGCTTGTCAGACAATAATTATAAAATGACAATTAAAGATGTGCATAAGTCCTTAAGTGGGTTAAAAAAGCAATCTAAAGTTCAGCTAATTACATTTAACAAAAAAAACAAAGTAAACATATATTGTTTTTGGAGCTTAATTAAATAAATGTTTTGTTTTTAATGAGCTCTGAAATTTGCAGGATGTTTTAATGGTTCAAAGACCTCTCATATGTCAAAAGACAAAGGCAAATTTAGGAAGAAAAAGATTTCTCTTTTGATTTAAAGTATGTTAAAGTGTACTTGTTTTTCACAAAGGTCAAATCTTTCATTTTTTAAACATTTCTTGCACATTATACGTTGGCATTGAATTGAAAATACCTTAGTGTGTGTGTAAAATCACTCTTAAACGAGTTTCTTCTTCATAAGCGCTAAAGCAGTTCTGAAAAGCAGGTCTTCTCGGGAGATTGAGACTCAGTGGGAGAAACAGGCGGCTCATTGTGCACGTCCCGAGCTCCCGGTGGGATCTGTGATGTAATGGATAGGGACGTTTGCGCTGTGCTTTTCAACAGGCTCTATAGAGAGATCTCCCTGTGCTGGATCAAGCTGTCATTACTGCCACTCTTATCAGCGCACAGCAGTGATGGAGCTCTTCAGGAGCGGATTCGTCTTAATTAAAGTCTCTCTGACCCCTCTTTCAGACCATGGAGGACCGCTGCGTGCTGAAGGACATCCGGCCCCACAGGTGGTACCAGTTTCGAGTCAGTGCGGTCAACAGTCAGGGCACAAGAGGCTTCACCACTCCCAGCAAGCACTTCTTTTCTGTACGAGGTAAAAAGCTCTTTCAGCAAAACGTTGTTTTCTGATGGAAAAAACTCTTTCTTTGTTTTGGATGATTAATTCAAATAGACTTCCTGTTAGACATGCACTGTTTCAGAGGTCGATATTCTACAGTACACAAACATCCACTTGTAATATCTTTTGAGCTTCACACAACTTGCATCATGTTGTGTTACTACATTGAGTATTTCCTTTAATATAACAGCCATAAATTATTGAAAGGGATATATTACAGACTTGCAAACCAAAGACAGTCTCAAAAACACGCTTTGAAATCGCTGGTGTTTCTGACGTCACAAACTACCTTGTAACCAATCAGATCAACGCGTGATCGACAACAAGTGGATCTCTGAGCTGAGTGAGTGAGTGGAGGCGGGGCTCATTTGCATATTCATAGAACTGCGCAGACTAAATGAGGCAAGGGTGTCGAGTTACATTCAAGATGTTTTAAGGCATGAAGAATTTTTTTTCAAAGAAATTTTTTTTTAAATATGGGTGATCAAAGATGAGTTTTAAGGAATAAAATTATTGACTACAGAGGGACTTTAAGAGGACTATGTGGACGTTTAATATGAGGCTTGTTTGGTTTTGATTTAATCCCTTTAATCTGAACTGTTTGGCACTATTATCATCCCTCCCATATGTTTGGCTGCTTGGATCTATTACTCCTCAAAGTAAATAGTTTCTGAAGTAATTTTAAGATATATTTATTTTGTACAGAATAAAACATGTGACAGATGGTAAACTATGGCTTAGGGGCTGGCGGATAGTTTCCAGGTTTGGGTTTGGACCCTGAGTTTGGATTTGGGTTGGAAAATCCATCTTGGATCAAGATTGAAGATATGATCAATATTATCTCAGAGCAGCAATCTGATGTGGCAAGCGTTTTTATGCATGTATGAACCCATACAGATGAGTTTAATCGCATAGTTTCTTCTAGGGATGCACTGATACCATAATAAAAATACACTGACATGTCTATGTACTAACTGAAAATACACTGTAAATGTACTTATTTCATGCTTCCATCAAGCTCAAGCTTAGTACACTACAAATTCATTTGAACAGCCGAACTCTCTAGAGTCACACTATAGTTCAGTAATTTATTTTTGTTGAATCCTCTTTTGACCTGTTATGATTCAATGTACAATACAACGAGCTGTATTTGAGTTCTACTTGTTGAGTATAAAAATAGTATAGATAAAAGTGTACAAGAACTGTCTTTTGAGTTGCAAAATAATAAAAATTCACAATCATGAAGTTTTTAAATTATGACCTTTACTTTTTCAATAATTTACCCACACTTTGAATATCAGATATTGTTTAATTCAATTAAAATCTATTTCTATAGCACTTTTCACAATTTTGCATAGTTGCGAAGCAGCTTTACATACATATAGAATTTATTTTTACTGATTATTTATTAATCAGCTTGAAGTTTAACACACTTTTATGTTCTATACAGTTTTGTGTTTATTAATGCTTTTCTGGACTTTAAATCCATATAATTTGTTTTGTCATTGATGGAAAAATCTGTTTGCTGAAAGTAGTTCTTGTAACAGTAAAGAAGGAACACAAAACCCAGTTTTGTGAGATGCATATCTGGCTGGTAAAACGAGTGCGCTTGTGTGGCAGCGAGCCGTGTTCGATTCCAGTCCATAGTGGTTCCTACATTCAATGTACAAATATCTGTTCCCATTGTCTCACTGATGTTCTCTGGATAATAAGTTAGTGTTATACTGTCTGTAAAAGACAAATTCTTAAGCAGTGCCATTATTTATAAAGATTACTTTATTGTAGCCTATTTGAAGCACACTATAATGATGCCATGAAGATGCAACTTCAGCACTGCTTTTGGACAACTAAAATGCATTTAGTACAAAATTAGCTGTTCCAATTTAACAGACTTTAAGTATACCAATTTATAGTGGGCCACAAATACATTTAGTTATACTAAAGTACATATGAATCAATTGTGCTTAAAGGGGTGGTATAATGCCCTTTTCACAAGATGTAAAATAAGTCTCTGATGTCCCCAGAGTGTGTGTGTGAAGTTTTAGCTCAAAACACCCCACAGATATTTTTATTTAGCATGTTAAAATTGTCAATTTTTAGGGTGAGCAAAAATGTACCGTTTTGTGTCTGTTCCTTTAAATGCAAATGAGCTGCTGCTCCCGGCACAGGGGGCGGAGGTTCAACAGCTCGTGTCCTTTTACCTCACATACACATGCACTGAAAATGTCTAAAACTTTTAGCCTGTTTATGTTCAAACTGGAGTCAGACAATGATGGAGAGACTCAAGAAGAAGTGACAACATGTAGAGGCAACAAATGGTTAGTTGATGAATTTATGCAGCTAATGTGAAGTTATCTTCTAGTCATTAATTAGCATATTCTGTCTTGATAATCTATAAATCGTGTTCCGGGGGCGGGGTTTATGTAAATTCTAGGGTTGGTGATGTCACTAACTCGGGAGGAATGTGGTGTAGTCTCTACCAGCCGTTTGTTGTAGTCCTTAAAAAGCGATTTCTTTAAAAGCAAATATCTCCCTTTGCTTTGAACTTTGAGCATTGTAACTTTGCAGATGTTGTTTATGATCAAACAGCAACATTACACACTAACTAAAGTTAGAAAAGTGAAATCATAATCAACCACCCCTTTAAATATACTATTTTCTCACTAGGGTAGCCATTCAGAATTGAGTTTACACTCCACTAAAGGCTTTGTGTCTGTGACACAGTGCAGAGAATGTGCAAATCCCCGAAGGACGAGGCCGAGACCGCAGCAGTCCTGCATCACCTCTGGTAAACCACTCTGCCATAAACCCCAGAATCCTCCCAGTGAGGGTTTGCAGACGCACGCGCACCCACGCACAGACACAACACCTCCTCGCCCGGGATCTGGCCAGTGCTCAGCATGTCAGATGTGAAACATGTTTCTAATAGTATGAAATAAGCTTTTCCATGGATGCTTAAAACATCCTTCTGGACAAGCTGAAATCAAACTCGGCAACAGATTAAAATCTGGGCTTTTGGGTTTGAACAGAGACATTTCTTTGGTACCAGTTTTTTAATTTCATATCTGTAATACTCTCTGATCTGAATGATACAGGCCATATCATTGGAGACCTCACCGGTGCTTGCGTTGGCATGTTTCGAGCGCAACACCACGGCCAAGATATAATTACACACAGACTGAGGCAACACTCGACCCGCTGCCAACAACGACTGGAATCAAACCTTCTGCTATTTTGAAAGATTACAAACTCTTGGAGAGCGTGTGCTAAACTGAGCAAGGATAAAACCAGTGTGAGAAATGTCTGACATCTTCCACTGATGCCCTGGGAGTGTCATCCAAGCTGTTTCTCAATGCCCGTTCTGCCTCACGTCAAGACAGTCAACATGCGCTAGCTCAAAGTGGAACGGACGTTAGCGTGCTCCAACACTGAAGCAATATCTCGTATATTATCTCCACAACCCATTGACACATAAACACGAGATTTGCACAGAACAAGAGCTTGGAAAGAACTTTCTACCACATGGATTTGGTTCATCCTACTTTAAGCCGGAGGATGTGAAGTCCGAGGGTTGGGAGGGGTCGGATTGCGAATGCTTGAGGTCAGAGGTCGTGCGCGTGGCTGCCGTTGCTGGAGGGAAACCTGCAGATGAAGGATCCTGCGTGACTTAATGACTCTGTGAGGAGAACAAATACAAAGTGTTGCTGCCCCCCAGTCTGAAATGAATCCGACATCAATGGGATCCGCAGACCAAACACGGTGTGTTCTGACGCGCCCCACAGGCACGACATTAGCATGTGCGCTAACCTGACATATCAAAGCAGCTTTCCTCTGTCATGGCTAATGCAAATGAAAGCACATTGATTGGCCTCCGGGGTAAAGCAGCTGGCCTTTTACTTTAATGGGAAACAGAGTGTGTGCTGTGTGTCTTTGAAACCCAATGGAAAGCATTATTTTTGTTCAATAAGTCAAGCATCACTATTAATATTGCTCATGCCAAAGCTTAGTGACTAATTCCGCATGCTTCAATCATGAATAATACCTCAAATAGTGTGGCTTGTCGAAAGAAGTTGACTAGATATATGGTTTTTGGCCAATGATAAAATGTAAGTAAGAACAATTGTGCACTTGTAGTGTACTTCGAATCTTAAAAGTAGATATTTTAGAAAATTGTAAATTGCAGATAATATAATATTAAAGGGTTAGTTCACCCAAAAATGAATTTTTTGTCATTATTTATTACCCGTAAGACCTTCGTTCATCTTCGAAACTCAAATGAAGATCTTTTTGATGAAATCTGAGAGCTGTCTGTCCCTCAGTAAACATAATTTACCATTGTATTTACAAAATATTAATCTTTAACGTGTTCACACAACAACGCCTGCTCTCCAGTCAACACTACACGCATACGTCGTGATGCTCTCATGAACGCGCTTTGGAGATTATTGTTTTGTAAATAAAGTGGTAAATTTTTTGCACAAACGAAGCACTCGCATCTCTTCATAAAATTGAGGTCAAACCAACACATGGATGACTTTAATGATGTCTTTACTGCCTTTCTGGAGCTTGAAAGTGGTAGTTGCGTAGACTGTCAATGGAGGGACAGAAAGCTCTCAGATTTCATTAAAAAGATCTTCATTTGTGTTCCTGAAGATGAACGAAACTCATACAGGGTTGGAATGACATGAGGGTGAGGAAATAATGACAGAATTTTCATTTTTGTGTGAACTAATCCTTTAATGAAACAAAAGGCCTCTTAAATATACTTTAAGAGAGTACACTTCTTTAAACACTTAAGTTCACTTTTTAAGTGCACTTTGTAATAATGTCAAACTGAATGTTTTACTTTAAAATACATTTTAAATATTCATAATTAATAATATTTTGTCATGCTTTAAAGAATCACACTTATTTTGATGTTTTGACTAACATACATGTCAAGTACTTTTTAACTGTTTTTTAACAATTTTATCTGTAGTGTGTTTTTCGATACTTCTTTTGGAGTTTTAGATGTGCTATATTGCAACTTCATCATTACAAATGTTTAATTATATTTAAAAGTATGCTGAAGAGTACTTCTTATTCACGAGAGATTGTAGCGAGGCCGAGGCATACAGATTTAAATGATCAACAAGCTTACACGATCATGAGTGAATGTTTCTACGTCTATAGTCATGACTGTTTTTAAGGTTATGGTGGGTGTGCTTACAGTAAAATGAGGCGCAGACTGAATGTTATGTCTACACTCTTGTTCTGTCTGGATTATTCGCGCATCACTGGCGGCGGTCATGTGTGTGTCTCGTCCAGCAGTGGCAGTGGACATCCGTCATTAGCACACTTACACACACTCACTTCTCGACTCGTGTCTGGAACGCCTCTCTTTGCCACATCAACAGAAACATCTCACCTCTATAGGAACCGAGAGGCGGTTCACAGGCGTAATGTTATTTTGATATAATCTATGGTTAACCCTACCTGTAAACACAACCCTTACAGAAAACTTTCTGCCTTTTTATTTTTTCCACACAAAAAAATCATATGTTTTATAAGCAGTTTTCCTAGTGGGGCCCGAACAAATGTCCTCTCAATTTAAAAAATGTCAGGTTTTACTATCTTTGTGTTGATATTTGGATCTCACAATGTGGGTTAAACAAGAACACACACACACTCACTGCTGAGCACTACGGTGGCTTATGAAAACACTCCACATGGAGCCAAGAAACACTAGACAACATTTGCTTGATCTTTTCTTATTTCAAGAATGCCAGCTCTCCGCTGCAGACGAACTGACTGGAAAGCTTCACGATAGAAGAGTTTAATTTGGGGTACAATCTGGACTTGTAAAACCTCTGATCTGGGTGTTATTATATGTATCCTAAATGTCTCATATTTCTGTCTGTATCTGTTTTCATTTATTTATTTATTAATTCATTTTTTAGGTAATTTGTTTTGATTGCAATTTTATTACAAGGATCAGTGGCCTGGACCTGGGTTTACTGTGAAGAAACCTACCTTTGTATGTGATCCTATCCATGAAAAAAAAAAAAAACGATATCCCAAAAAAAGAATGTCAGCTCTCTTAATAAGTGTGTGTGGAGCTGCATTTACTGGAACATGGAAAAATCACATCCCTGAAAATGTTACATGAGCAATAAAGTTGCCCATCAATTGTTTGTCCAGCTGAAGTTATTCTCCTGTCTGATGTTTCTTGTGGTTCAGTGTGGTTCTCTCCAGGTCATGTTGGGTGAACACAAACAAACTGACGAGAGTGTGATGAAAAGCAGTGGTTTGACTGAAGCACCTTCCCTTCTCTGTTTCAGATCCGTTTCCCCCAGAGTCCCCACAGAATGCCAGAGCAGGGAACCAGACGGTTCGACCCGACGGCACGGTGAGTGTCCTGGTCCTGTGGGAGGCCCCCAGCGAGAGCGACCTGGGGGTCCACCATTACAAGGTGACCTGGATCCCTCGAGGAACAGCCCCACACAGCCAGAGCCGGGCCGGACGGGTCACCGATGGGGTAAGCCCTCCTGAGCTCAGCCCTTTGTCTCACCCCTCTGCTGGCATATTCGCTCAAATACTGTGCATACTTTTATATCTCTGCTAAATTGTGAACCTGTAGGGGGTTGCGTTCAGTGTTTAAATATGTGGAAAGTTCATTTCAGAAGAATGAATAAGAAAATTAAGCCAGACCAAGGCTGTGGATAGAGGCCAAAGCTTGTTGAGGCTGTCGAGGTTAGAGCACAATTCTTACCTTTCCCTCATAAAGTTGAACCTGAACCCTCAGAGAGGGGAGAGATTTCCCCAAGTTGTTTTTCTTGGTTTCAGTCTTGGAATGTCAGACCCAGGAAGTGCTAAATCTGCAACTGAGTTTGAGGATTTAAACGTATGTTTTCACTGGTCAGCCTCGCAGGTGTTGGACTCATGTGCCCCACCTGTGATGTAGTAAAGTGCTAGAGCCAGTGAAGTCGGTTCCCCACAACGACCGCAAAACAAAGACGCAGCTGGCCTAGTGATCAGCATATTTTATTGTAGTCCAAGCGCTCTCCTGAAAGCCACAGCTCTCAAATGGTTTTGATTAGGTAATTTGTTTTTACAATGCAATAACCTCTATGTCTGAGAAAGCAATCTATTTTATTGAACAGTAGCCTATAAAGACCTATTTCAGCTGACAGATTTTTGTTCTCAGAATGTATTTCTGCAAGCGTTTAAGAGTTATTGAGAGTAATAGCAAATATCAGATCATTTTCAAACTGCCTGGAATTAAGAATCTGTTAAGTCCAAAAAACACAACTTAGTTGAAACTAAATGCACAGCGGCCCTATATGTCTGTTATTTTAGAATGTATGAATGACAAAAGTATGGCTCATTTAATAGCACTATTTGTCTCTCGTATGCACAGAAACTACTCCATTTGTACTCTTTATTTGACAGATTACAGTTATAGATGAAGATAGCATGATGACTTATTCAATGTGACTTCCTGCACAAAATCATTGTACATTTTTAATGGCTTAGCAAGGTTGCTCTTTATAGCAAAAAATATCTCACATTATTGTACATGTTCTCTGTGATGGATATGCCAGTCAAAAAACCCAAAATGAAACTGAGGTATGGTGTCCAGTTCTTAAACATGAATCCTGCACTGAGGAGGCCAGCTGGGCCACACATGTTTTCAAATAAACATAGAGGTCTCGCTGTGATGGTCACGAGTGAGCAGGTTGGATGGAGGCTGGAAACGTGCTCCAGCACAGAAGAACATACAGTATGATGGTTCGAGTAAGCAACTTTGTACCTCATAGTAATGTTTAAGTGGGTTTAGTGGGTCATCAAACACTAACCCTGGGTTCTTGGCTAACCTGGCTGATTTTAGTGATATTGAGTCCATCTGTACCGTGAATTTGTTGTTGGGCTGGCAAGGAATCTCCTCATGATTGAATTATGTCAGCATAGATTTATATAGCCCAAGATGTCTGAAATAGCAGCAAGAGATACAAGAGATATGCCGCATATATGGAGAAGTGTAGGGGGCCAAGGACTGAACCTTGAGGCACTCCAATGGTTAGTTGGTGTGGTTAGCTGGCGATCCCTTAAAATCTTGAAGGACGTAAGCCAGCAAAGTGCAGTGTTTGTACCAGGATTTAGAGAGGATGGACAGAAGGATTTAGTGATTTACACTGTCAAAGACAGCAGGACAGATGATCTGGAGGCAACTCTCAGTCACAGTTTCACAGACGGACAGCAGGACATTTCCTGAATGTCAGCTTTTGAAGCCAAATTGGTTGTCATTCAGCAGGTTGTTCTGTGAAATTCAAGTAACCTTTATTTATATATATCGCTTTTTACAATACATGTTGTATCAAAGCAGCTTCACAGTTATAACATGAAAATAATACAACAAAGTTTGTATCTAGAAGAAAATTGCGTCATCGTCCACCTGTAGTAAGGCAGATCAATAATATTGTTGAATATTAAATGTCCCCAAATAAGCAAGCCAAAAGCCAAGGCGACAGTGGCAGGAACCAAAACTCCATCAAGTTGACAGAATGGAGAAATAAACCTTGAGAGAACCCAGACTCAGTCGCTCAGTTCTCCTCTGGTCAACGAGTGAACAGTGTATGATTATGATCCAGGCAGCGTTACAGGTCAGAAGTCAGATTGGATCAGAACATTCTGAATATTATCCAGTTCATCTGTTTGGAAGTCAGAGTCATCACGCCGGTATGGAGACGGGTTTGTTGAGGATCAGTGCCGATGGCTGTCGTGTCGATGAGGCCTTCACAGGGCTGATGAGGCTGGCACTTCAGGGATGCGTCATGGATGGGTCCAGGCGCAGGTCCACCATCTGATCTGGATACGGCCCGGATCCGGCTGACTTCAGTAAACCTCGGAATATACAGAAAGACTAACATTAGCATAGATGCCATTCTTCTTATGATGTAACGAGTACATCAGGTGTTATAGGATGTGTCCTCGGTTCCGGCTGACATAATCTATGCAGCCTAATAAGAATAAAGAAAGTAGAAAGATGAAATGAATGAACAAAAAAATACATAATAAGTTATAAGGTCTGTCCCATATTGTCTGCTGAGGTTCAGGTAGATGGAGTGTCCTGTGTTGTTGGTAAAGTCCCTCCTAGGATGTTGATAGCATAGACTTTTTCAATTCTGGTTGACCTAGCTAATGCAGCATAATCATGTGTTTAGGTGATGAATTAGGTGTACACTTGGGTAAAGAGATGGGTCTGTAGTCTAGACTTAAACTGACAGTGTGTCTCTGAATCCTGAACAATGCTGGGAAGGCTATTATAGAGATTCAGAGCCAAATATGAAATAGATCTACCTCCTGCAGAGAATTTTTATATTCTTTATGTTATTAAATGACCAGAATGAACATGATGGACTATAGTGTGATTTGAGCTCAGTGAGGTACTAAGGAGCCGGACCATTCAAAACTTTATAAGTAACTAGCAGAATTTTTAAATGTGTATGAATGTTGTGACAGTAAAATTGACTGATATGATATTTCTTTGTTTTAGTAAGCACTCTAGCTGCTGCAAGCGTAACTAGTGTATTTAATAACCCTGCTGGAAATCCACCCAGAGTGCATTACAGTAATCTAGTCTTGAGGTCATGAATGCATGAAATAGCTTTTCAGCTTTAGAATTCAAAAGTATATGCCATAACTTATAAATATTTATATGGTGGAAGAATGCTGTTCTACAACTATTCTGCTGTTCTGGAAATGTGACTAAACAATAGAGTGCTACTCCACTTTTATGTAAGTTTGTGTTCTTTTAATTCAATTAAAATTTTACGTCACGCTGTGACGTATCAATATTCTGTTCCCCACATGTCTTCATGTGATATGAATTTGCATGTCAGAGTTCACTAATTCGAACTTGGGAACACAACGAAATACAAACCTTTTTCACATGAGCTGAGTCTCACTGACATAACAATGAAAACTAATTCCATGTTTACTGATAATATCTCCAAAAGGGAGCATATAGAAGGAGAAAAGCAGAGGACCTAACACTGAGCCCTGTGGCACTCCATATTTAACTTGTGATTGATATAACATATCTTCATTAACTTAAAGTGGTAACAGTCAAATAAACATGACTTAAATCACGCCAATTCCAGTTTGGTAATGCAAACCAGAATGCCATGATCTACGGTGTCAAAGGCAGCACTAAGATCCAATGGTACTATAATTAAGATGCATGTGCAGGAAGATAAAGCATTTAATTTGTAACTGTTATAGGTGCAGTCTCTGTACTGTGTAGGGCCTAAATCCTGAAATTTAAAAACAAAAATGCTGGGAGCACACGTACTCCTTATTTATTCTGGAATGTTTGACATGAGTTGGAGATTTGAGACAAGTCTGTTATTAACTAATTCGCCTGGATTAAGCTATAGTTTCTTGATTAAGAGGTTTGATAACCTCCAGCTTAAAAGTTTTTGTGACATGACTTAAAGATAGCGATGAATTAATAATTTGTTATGTGTGATTCGATAACAGTGTGTGTTTGTGTGTGTTCTCACTCACTTTCCTGACAAACTGCAAGCAGAGAGAATGCCGCCTTCAGCAGAAATGGACTCCCGCATTCTTTAGAACATTTGCAGTACACTGGTGGCAGATAGACGAAAGTGTAAAATATAAAAAGTGAGATGAGCAACATTATTTATTTTGCAGCCTTCTCCTGCATCGTCATTTCCAGGCAACTGGGGCAAACAGCTGCGGCTTTTTTATGATGCAAATACATCACGGCTAGGACCCAAATAATATAATTTGTACAAAATCCAGCGGGAGCGGTGGGGATGGGGGGGCAATTGAACTCAGGTTTGGACCAGGCAACGGGGATTGGTACTAAAGTCTGCTGGACAGTTGAAGAGCACTGGTATAGGGTCTAACATACATACATTGCACGCTATTACCATTAAAATTCTTATTTCAACTGGACAAACTATAATAAGAGAGGGATATATGTCATTAAAAAAGATGTAGGAAAAATCATTTTGCAGATTTAAACAAGTGCCTGTCTGGTGTGGTGCCTTCTGCAAAACTCAATTTTGCATGTCTTAAGGTGTGGTTACATTAGCAAAATTTGGCGAATAATTTCATGGGCAAGAAAAGGTCCATTGTCTAAGTGTAGCGATGTATAAAGCACAGCTTACACAAAAGTCACTTTTACATTACGGATGCACCGATATGAAAATTATGGCCGATAACCGATAAATCTTTATATTTGAAAGCCGATAACCGATACATTGGCCGATAAATCTAAACCCAATTTTTTATATAATTTTTGAGAGCCGGATTACAAAAACAAAAGTCTCACCATTAAAATCCATGTCTTAAGCACACAATTATAATGATGTTCTCGTCTATATGGCAGACTTGCGCTGTACATGTTGCACTTAACCATATTTTCCTTTTTTGAAGTGATTCCAATCATATTTCAAGCAATTCAAAACCATCATGTTGAACAGTGCGCATCTGAAGTGTCTCAGCTGAAGGAAATAATACATTATTTATCGGCTTTTCAAATTTTCTTATTGGGCCGATAACGATAACATTAAAAATTAACATAAATCGGCCGATACAGATATCGTGGCCGATATATCGTGCATCCTTTTTTTTAAACCAAGTAGCTTTCTGTTGCGTGGAGAATCCGTGCAACTAACTTCAGCCTGTTGCAAAATCTGCATTGGGAAGTCTCTCACACTTGCAGGGATTCCTATTGAAATGCTGCGAAAATTCACCCAAAAACTGTGACCTCGTCTTTAGTGCTAACCCTATATAAATGCTAATGTCTTGTTTTTATGGCCTGTAGGATGTAACGGAGATGGAGCTTCATGGTCTACAGCCCAGCACACACTACACAGCACAGATTCAGGCCGTCTCTTACTGGGGTCAGAACCGACTGAAGAGCAGCCGAGCTCACCTCTCCTTCATCACCGCCTCATCCACCAGTAAGATCTGCTTTGACTTCTGCATACTTGCAAAGATTTATATGAACGTTTGGAAAGTTCCAATTATCAAACTTCAGAATTAACAGTTTTCAGATTGAGAGCCAATTTTGATATTCAATCAGTTTTACCAAGTATGAATTGAAAAGGGTGTAAATGAAGGGGTGTCAGAAATAAAATATTTGCTCTGTTTAAAAGGCTTGATTCTGGCCCCCTCCTTTTACCATGAATCAGTGGTGCCGTTGATAATTGCAGCACAGCAGAGCCATTAAAAACACAGAAAACCTTCTTTGGCGAGGAGAGTGTTTTGTCAGAAATGTTGTCCTCTTACGGTGACTTAGACTTTGGCACATGAGTACATGAGGTTAACCTTTCCCAAAGGCAGCACATTTCAGCCCTGTATCAGCATCCAGAGCTTATCTGAGTCCAGCAGGACCGTGGCTCAGCAGGAGAGGGATCAGGGCACTAAAGCTCAACAGGACTGCAGTTAACCCTACACAAGTTCCTCACCTCCACTGCTGTGTTTAATAAATCTTTCAGTAATTCTGCTAATTACAGACACAAAGTGAAGAGATATGATAGTTTTCGTTTGGCTCTGTTTAGTTGTTTTACTAGAGCCCAAACTGACATGCTGCAATATTCAAAGACATAATCCATTTTTCAAAAAAATGAAATATCTTTTTCTTTGCTTTCCAGTCATTTTTCCACTTTCTTATGTCTTTAATATTTTCCCTTCTGGTTTTATCAGCCCTCAGTTATTTCTCTTGAGGTCTCTGAAACACCACATCAGTTATAAAATAGCTCCATATTGCCTTACAGTAATGTATTGCAGACTGCCTAATGCTGAACCCAAGATTTCATTAGTCACAGTTTACGAACAAGGAAGAATTGTCATTGAAAAAGAAACGAATCTAATTTAAAACGTCAGTGCCTGATTTTTGTCATTTTATTATAGGAAATCTTATCTCCTTATTCAGTGCAATCATATGTTGCATTTTATTAGAAAGTCCCAAAGATGTGCGATATTCCTACTTGATATCGTAAGATGACCCTTGAACCCATACAATTGTGAAAACTTTCTTTAATGTCTCAGATGTTTCTTATAGACAGCAATGAGATTTAATGGAGACCTTTGCTTAACTTCTTCTCAGATGTTTCTCCTGAGAAAAAGATCCTAATAATGTCCTCTAGAGTTTCACCGTCTCAAACTGCTCGTATTTGCCAAGATCAGAAGTTTGGGATTTCAATATGAACTCAAAAATTTCTCATTTCATTTCAGCTCATTTCTCATGTACAACAATTGTTTTCATTTGTCTGTTTATTTTATGAAAAACATCTGTGACAAGGCTGATACTTGAATGAAACTTAATTATGAGACCTTCATTACATCTCCTGAGCTTTGAAAGCAACCTCTCAAGTGAAGATCAAATTTGATCAACATTGGCTAAATGTAGAAACTTTGATTCATTTCTACATTTTATTGGCTTAAAAGTGAATGTTTATGCCCATGTTCACATGACATCATACACCTCAGCGAATTGTGGTTGAAAATATTTGCCTTTGAGTTTTCAAGTTGGAAATCACACTTCAAGTTCCAGTCTATTCCAGTCTATCTTTCTCAAGTGGGATGAAATGCAACAATGCTCTTTCATTGAACATTTGCTTTAAGATGTATTTGAAGGATCATTCTGTGTTGTTTTCAGCATAGTTTTGATGTTACGCTGTTGATTACCAAAGCCAATTATTACCAATTTACACATTTAGAGTAGGAAGTCTATAGGGCAAGTTAAAAGGATGTCTGTCATGACCACTACCGTCAAATACGATTGACATTTAGCATACAGTTTGGATTGGCGGTATGGTTCTGTTCTGGGAGAACTCCCTGCGCATCCATGAAGCCTAGCATGGATAAGAGCAATAACCCCCCTCAGGGGAAACAGAACAGAACCAACATGAATGTGTTGCAGATGTCATTAATTCAAGATTTTAAAGTACAACATAATTCGAGAATTTATTCTGATTCAAGGGGACTCAGAAAGCCAAATCCTGACTGAGGACAGGTGGAGCTGGGGAGGGAGGAGGGTAATTCACTCCTGAGAAACGCGATAGCTCCTGATAATACTGAAGGAGCTGATATATGAATACAGTGATAGGTGTTGTAGTCCTATAGGTAGACCTGGATCAGCTGAGAGTCACTGATGCGAGCTTGACTAACGTGACCGGCCAGAACTGACGCTACGCTTGATTTTTGGTAACACTTTATTTTAAGGTGATGTAGTTATGCGTTACTACATGCACATAGTAATAACAGTAAATAAGGCTAAATTACAAGTATCTGACCCTAAACCAAACCCTAACCGTAACCGTTACTTTATAGTAAGTATATGCTGTTAATTAATATTACTCAGTTCTTATTTGAGTAAGTACAATGTAACTCTGTCACCTTAAAATAAAGTGTAACCGGATATTTTGTTAAAGGACAAGACTTACTATATACAGTAAAGAACTGTATTGTTTAATCTATAATGGTAAATCTTATAAAACATGCCCATGTCACATTTCAACCCAAAATTCTAAGAAAACCATAAGAATTTATATTGTGCATTATGAAAATTAACCCTATTTTTGGATTGTTAAAGAGAATGTTTATCTTTCTTTAGTGTGTAATATTGCTATGATCATGAACAAGCTCTGCAAAGTTACAAAGTCCCTCCAGCGGGAGTTCTTCTCTATATCAGTGTCAGTGTTTCTGAACTCCCTGAAACGCCTCCATTGTAGTCTTGAGTTTCTTCCAGGAACGAACATGTCACAATATTCCTCATTTAAATAATTCCCGCCCAAAATAAGAGGGCGGGGCCTGGTTGAGTTAGTTAGTAGTGTGTTGAAACTGGTAGTTATGGTAGTTTCCCAAACACACTGTAAGTGCTTGACCAATCACAACACACTGCTCCAGCCGACCAATTAGAGCACAGTGTGCTTTTCAGAAGGAGGGGCTTCATAGAGACAGGAACTAAACAGGGGTGCGTTTCCCGTACAACGTCGTAACTCACTGCTCAACTACCATAGTATATCATTGAAGAAATCAACTAGCTAGATACGATTGTTTTGCTCAAGATGAGGATTTATTGAGTCCACATGTCATGCAAACAAGAAACCATGATTTTAACCACAGGTCGAGAGCTGACGTTTAGACCACTCAACTGTTTCCCAATGTTCGTTGGAACTATGGCTTCAGGAAGCAGCGACTCATTGAACTATGCTTATAACAACAGAACTTGCGACCATAGTTGGCTAACGATGCTTTTGGGAAACGCACTCCAGAGCGTTACTGACAGACTGGGAAGAGAGGAGCTGCAACAATGGAGAATATGCGACAAATAATGAACATTCAAGCAGGAAAACCTGTTCTAGTCGAGCCGACTTTGTAAAAGGGCATAAAAAGTCCTCTTTAAGATTTTAACGTTTATGTAAATCAGCATAAATGAAAGGCAGTGCTACAAAATGGTTGATCCTAAAAATAGAATTTATAAATTATTCCAACCATTAGGCAGGTGAGACAATTCCTTCTAAGTTGTTGTTGGTCACTTCCATGCCACAGATGCTGTACCTGAAGATTACATTTGAAGATTTGTTCATTCAAACAATAAAGACTATTGTCAGATGTAACTGAATCTCCGGTCTCATTCTAGCATCCTCCTATGGGAATGGCCATCTTTCAGGAGAGTTCTCCAATGAGCTTCCAATATCCCAGTCCTCTCCCAGTATCCTGAGGCTAGAAGCGGCCGCCCCTCATTATCACGAACACCAGCTGCAGGTCAAGGTCTTCTGGAAGAGCCGGATCCAAGGCAAGTGAGCTTCTTTCTATAGACCAAGGTAATGTGACTAGGGTCATTCAAAGTTTACTTCTATGCAAAAATTGTCTCCCAACAAAAAACCCTCTCACATGACTTCACACCGGTCACACAAAGCGTATCTGTTTGTTGACAATCCATCGAATCCATGTGTGTCCTTAAACAAGTCACTGCCAAAGCAACAGCATGACTGATGATTTATGGAAGAATGTTACCAAAGACAAATATTATCTATCCTGCATAAAAAGACAATCTCGCAGGGATGTCCTCTCTAGACTCTTTCCAACAGATTATTCACAATCTGCTTAGTAACTGTGCTCCAAAAATACACATTTGGCAACGACGGCCTTCAAAGGCAAGATTCCAGTCAGACCACAAGCGCCCATAAATACAGGGTGCTGATTTACTGTTATCTCCTGGAAAGAGAGGCATGAAGAGTGATTTAATAATGCCGGTACGAGTGTGAAATCAAAAACAGATGAAGGGGGATGGCGACCTGATGCGGGTTTGGAGAAAGATGTCATGTTGCTTGCGTACGGAAACAGGAAGCCGGGAGCAAAATGTAGATGATCCCTGAAAATATGTGGAGGAGGCAGAACCTCAGAAATGGAAAAAACGCAATCTTGTTTACTTTTGCAGAAAGCCAGAAGGATTCCAGTTCATATGTTGTGAGATGGTATCCTGAGGTTTGCGCCAATAACGTGACGAAAGGCGAGAAGACGGCCACAGTTCAGGTGTGTCTCATCGAGTGTCACCTACTTTCTTTTTACAAGAAGTCATTTTATTTTTTAAGTTCAAGTAAAATGTGGATATTTCCCCATGGTGTGACAGTGTAACTGTGTCACTGATTGGCTAACCTCTGTACATGTGAGCATCCAGTGGTGGACGAAGTACACAAATCAAGTACTTGAGTAAAGGCCCGTTCACAACAAGAACAATAATTATTACGATAACTATATTAACGTCCACACCAGCGCACTGGTCTGCCTCTTTAAATGCTTAAGCTGATTGGCTTTCAATGTTTTTACCGTTCAACAGCTCAAAAGTTTGACTTCTTGGTGGGTTTTTTATGGCAAGTGGCTTGATACCCTAAAAATGTAAAATTGTGCCTTTTGTGTTCCACAGATAAAAAGGTTTTTGAAGGTGAATAAGAGATGAAATAATGTTGATTTTGTGGTGAACAATCCCTCTAATGCCTCAGAACCGTTATATCTTCTTACATTTCCGATACTAATACTAAAAGATGAAGTCACTATCAAACCTTGGCGTGACCCTTGAATTTATTATTACTGCGCTTTATTCGTACATCTGATTTCTTTGTTCCCTGAAGTTAATGCAGCTGAATAGTGTAACAGATAATGGCACGACTGCCCGAGAGCGCTGTGTTTCCACACACGATCTGTCATCACTGGCACTGGACACAATAGAAATGTGTGACGGTGTCTTAGTGGGATATCATTATGATACGGATGGGTGAACCAGTTATCTGATTCATTTTAGCAGAGCAGGATGCAGTTACTTAAATGTGTTTTTCATTTACTTTTTCATTTCATTCTGAGGTCATTTCCACAGACAATATACTGTTATATTGAGTAATAACTGTGCTATTTTCTGCTCTTCAGGGAACACATTTTGTGATTACTGGCCTGTTTTTTGCCTGTAAGTACCGTGTGGCAGTGAAGCCTATTACTGAACAAGAGCAGAGGTCAGAGGTCATGACCTCTGTTACCACCCCACTTTGCTTATCGATGATGGGCAGACGGAAAAAACTGGCTGCCTGTGCCAGAGATGGTAAGATGATATCGGTATCAGAGACAACACCAAATTAGTCACTCTCACATTTCACCCTAAAATCAAAAGAAAGAAAAACCCTGCGTAAAGAAATTAAGCCTGCTTTTAAGACCGTTAGGGTTGGTTTACATTGTAAACAATTGTTAAGCCTAGTTTTCATTAATGCAATGCAAAATGAATAAATAAATAAGTCTCACTCTCATTACTGTAATGTTTCTGGATTTTTGTTCTTTTGAATTTGTTTGTAATTCTAATCTCAATAGTGATTTAAGTACAACAATAATTTTAACAACAACAATTATGATTAAAAAATATAGCTGCAAGCATCAATTAAGGGGCAAAGCACAAAAAAGGCATGATGAGTTATGCAAGCATGGCTGGGAGCATTTTAGTCAAATGGCTGGAAAAATCTTAAATATAATCACTAGTAATATGATTTAATTGCGTCACTTTCAACCAATAGGTGGCGCTGTGACCAAATTGATGGGGTGTGGTCAGTTTGGTGTCAATATGTCAAAGTTTTGCAGAGATGCTGCTGTAGATCTGTTTTAGCCATCAAATTTGATGAGGCATTAAACGTTACCGGTTTGGTATATCAATACGAAATCCATTTTTTACAATATTTGGTGAAAATCTAGGAAGAGTGAGAAAAAGTAGGTTTTCAAGGAAATTCAAAATGGTGGACAGCGAGTTCGATTGACTGTGGAAAAATTTGTGTCATTGTTCCCTGTATGACTCATGGAATCTATCAAGACCGGTGTCCATAAAATAGGCAAAATAAAGCAAAAGCTATCAGCATTATTTGAATTTTCATTATAATTTTTTACCACAAGGTGGTGCTGGCCCCAAACTTTTAATACCTTCAAGGGATCATGCCGAAGACACATACCAAGTTTTGTAATGATACTCCAATGTGTTTATAAAATATAGCAGGCCACAATTGAAAATTTCAGGATTTTTGGTCAAACAATTTAGTTTTTTAGCAAAAATAAAAAACATATCTCCTGACCACTAGGTGGCACTGTGCCAAAACTGTGCAGGTAACCTCTGGTCATGGTTGTCATAACACACACCAACTTTGGTCTGAATGCGCTGAAGCATTGCAGAGATTTGAGCATTGCGTGCTCTTTGTTGAATTTGTTCATGCATTATTTGAGAACGGTTTGACAAATCAACATAAAATTCCATAACTTTTTGTCTGCATGGTTTGACGATGATCTGTTTTTTGTGTGTGTATAAATCGAAGCAAAAGTCTAGGTAGGAGGAGTTAGAAAAAGTAGTTTTCTGGAAAATTCTAAATGGCAGAAAAATTTCGAACAGTCATCAAACCGTCCGATGACAAGGAATCAGAGGACATTTTTGTTTCTAGCCCATATGGTTAAAAAGTTAGTAGCATAAAACATGAGTGCAAATTCTGACAGTTGGTGGCGCTAGAGGCTTTGAGTTAGAGACTCCAAATTTGCTCTAGAAAATGTTGAGACTGTCTTCCATCTGTGTGCCAAATTTCACTAACGGATACCATAGCATACAATATTATCAAATTATATAATAAAATAGTTTACAATTACCGTGATATCAGGCTAAAAAAATCCTTTATATTCCATAAAAATTATCCTCAAAATAGCTTTCATTTATGTAAATTATTTGTTTTTGTCTTTGATTTTGTAGTGAAATGTAAGTGAGGCAGCCTTTCTGAGGTTCACCCAGGATTTTGCAAATGTTATGACAGAATTGATATCCTCTATCATTCATTCCAGTGCAATCTCTTGTCCTAGAGCGCCATCCTCAGTTTAAAAAAGCCCTGCAGCGTCCTGAGAAGCTCTCAGCTGTGTTCCAGCCGGTGAATGGCTCTGTGCAGGCAGTTTTCAGCTGGCAGGTGTCGCCAGAGAGCGCAGGCCAGACGCCCATCACTGGTTTCCACTTCTCCTGGGTCAAAGTGTCCAGCAGCAGCACTAATGGCACACTGATCTCCCAAACACACATCCTTCCTCCGGTGAGTCACTTTGCTGATTGGTAAGAACTAATAAAAAGATGTATGATTCTAAGCAGAGCACAAAATAAATTCTGACTGCTTTATCGACCATTTGGTGGATTTCTCATTACTGTAATGGCAATTTAAATACTGAAGTTTTATGTCAAGTTGAAATGGAAAATGCTGTCAATAGATCTTACGCTTTATTGCACATTGCTCTGTGAATGTTTTGTCCTTCAGGATCAGCTGTCACTCACTGTAGATGCGCTCCAGCCAGAGAGTGTGTACAGGGTTGAGGTGCAGGTTCAGTCTGAAGCAGGACGTGGACCGTCAGTGGCCAAAACTCTCCACACTCCTCATGTGAACGGCACACTCCTCTGAGGTACACGCAATAAATGTACTCAAAATGCATTACAAATGCTTTTTATACAGACAATGACATGAATATACCTTTTCTACAATAAACATGTTTTCAGTTTATGTATTATTAATTTATTCTGATGACCATAAATGTCAAGTTGCTGTAACCGCCCTGCAACACTAGTGGCACCAAGTGGAACCTTGCAAACGCACCTTTCGCATGCCTCCCCCAACTCATACATCACACATACAGCTCTTACAGGTGCTTGTAAAGGCATATCTCAACAGGTAGTCATAGGCTGCTTTCAATTAAAAGTCCAACATTTTAGGAATACTTTTAGCTTTGTTGCTGTGTGTCATGAGTAAGTAAATGAGTAGCCAACACTCTGCCTAGCGCAAATACATGCATCTCGCTTATAATAAACCCATCTATCTGCACCAGATGCATTTTTGACATGACGACGCTGTATGGTATCCATTGTAGCGCTTTGTTTGCTTTGATGTGTTCATGATCTGTTCGATCTTTGCAGTCTAAATGCAGTGACATTTGTGTTTCATCCCTGTAACCAAAGCTGAATTTCTTTTCCCATTTAACGAATAAGTCACGGTTCCAAAGCAGCTAAATACCCTCAGCCACGCCCCCAACTCTCAGCCTCCTACAGTAGCCACACCCCAAACTCTCAGCCTGCTACAGTAGCCACACCCCAAACTCTCAGCCTGCTACTGTAGCCACTCCCCAAACTCTCAGTCTGCTGCAGTAGCCACACCCCAATCTCTCAGTCTGCTGCAGTAGCCACACCCCCAATTCTCAGTCTGCTGCAGTAGCCACACCCCAAACTCTCAGCCTGCTACAGTAGCCACACCCCAAACTCTCAGCCTGCTACTGTAGCCACTCCCCAAACTCTCAGTCTGCTGCAGTAGCCACACCCCAAACTCTCAGCCTGCTGCAGTAGCCACACCCCCAATTCTCAGTCTGCTGCAGTAGCCACACCCCAAACTCTCAGCCTGCTACAGTAGCCACACCCCAAACTCTCAGCCTGCTACTGTAGCCACTCCCCAAACTCTCAGCCTGCTACAGTAGCCACACCCCAAACTCTCAGGCTGCTGCAGTAGCCACACCCCAAACTCTCAGCCTGCTACAGTAGCCACACCCCAAACTCTCAGCCTGCTAAAGTGGCCACACCCCAAACTCTCAGCCTGCTACAGTAGCCACACCCCCAACTCTCAGCCTGCTGCAGTAGCCACACCCCAAACTCTCAGCCTGCTGCAGTAGCCACACCCCAAACTCTCAGTCTGCTACAGTAGCCACACCCCAAACTCTCAGTCTGCTGCAGTAGCCACACCCCAAACTCTCAGTCTGCTGCAGTAGCCACACCCCCAACTCTCAGCCTGCTACAGTAGCCACACCCCAAACTCTCAGCCTGCTACAGTAGCCACACCCCAAACTCTTAGTCTGCTGCAGTAGCCACACCCCAAACTCTCAGCCTGCTACAGTAGCCACGCCCCAAACTCTCAGCCTGCTACAGTAGCCACGCCCCAATCTCTCAGCCTGCTAAAGTGGTCACACCCCCAACTCTCAGCCTGCTACAGTAGCCACACCCCAAACTCTCAGCCTGCTACAGTAGCCACACCCCCAACTCTCAGCCTGCTACAGTAGCCACACCCCAAACTCTCAGTCTGCTGCAGTAGCCACACCCCCAACTCTCAGCCTGCTACAGTAGCCACACCCCCAATCTCTCAGAGAAGGCCTCTGCGGCAATCGAAACAACCCTTTCGATGGGTTGATACTGTGTGCTGGGCTGCCTCTGTAGTATCTACAGCTAACTCAGACAACCCAGGCAGAATAGCAGTGACCTTCGTCGATTCAGCAGTGACTGAAACAGACCTGGCAGACTCTGAAGTAACAGGAATACTCTTGGCAGTTACTGGGAAGACAGAGGTTAAGTCAGCAGACTGGCTGGAACTGACTTGAATGTCTGAGAGAGGACAGCGGTTCACTTGACTGGTTCTTGAATAACAGAAATTGACTCAGATTTTGAAGTGACTGGGACTGACCTGGATGCCTGGGAGAAGATGGCGGTTGGTTGGTTTGACTGACTCTGGAGTAGCTGTGGTGGACTGGACTGCCCTCTTCCTTCTGGATCTTAGTTTCTTGGTAGAAGCCAGAAGAGGATCATTAACGTGACAGGAGAGGAAGGACAGGGTGATTGCTGCAAGCAGATTCTGGTCGACTTGGCATTCCCCACTTACTGGGATGACCAAGGTACCTGGAGAAACCCCAGAATCCTGAGAGAATCCATCTCCCATGCAGGCAGGGGGTGTAAAGCATCAGATGCAGTGGTGTAAAGCGTGGGATGCAGAGGTGTAAAGCATGGGATGCAGTGATGTAAAGCGTGGGATGCAGTGGTGTAAAGCGTGGGATGCAGTGGTGTAAAGCGTCAGATGCAGTGGTGTAAAGCGTGGGATGCAGTGGTGTAAAGCGTGAGATACAGTGGTGTAAAGCGTGGGATGCAGTGGTGTAAAGCATAGGATGCAGTGGTGTAAAGCATAGGATGCAGTGGTGTAAAGTGTGGGATGCAGTGGTGTAAAGCATAGGATGCAGTGGTGTAAAGTGTGGGATGCAGTGGTGTAAAGCTTCAGGTGCAGTGGTATAAAGCGTGGGATGCAGTGGTGTAAAGCATGGGATGCAGTAGTGTAAAGCTTCAGGTGCAGTGGTATAAAGTGTGGGATGCAGTGGTGTAAAGCTTCAGGTGTAGTGGTATAAAGCGTGGGATGCAGTAGTGTAAAGAGTGGGATGCAGTGGTGTAAAGCGTGGGATGCAGTGGTGTAAACCGTCAGATGCAGTGGTGTAAAGCGTGGGATGCAGTGGTGTAAAGCGTGGGATGCAGTGGTGTAAAGTGTCAGATGCAGTGGTGTAAAGCGTGGGATGCAGAGGTGTAAAGCATGGGATGCAGTGATGTAAAGCGTGGGATGCAGTGGTGTAAAGCGTGAGATGCAGTGGTGTAAAGCTTCAGATGCAGTGGTATAAAGCGTGGGATGCAGTGGTGTAAAGCATGGGATGCAGTAGTGTAAAGAGTGGGATGCAGTGGTGTAAAGCGTGGGATGCAGTGGTGTAAAGTGTGAGATGCAGTGGTGTAAAGCTTCAGATGCAGTGGTGTAAAGTGTCAGATGCAGTGGTGTAAAGCGTGGGATGCAGAGGTGTAAAGCATGGGATGCAGTGATGTAAAGCGTGGGATGCAGTGGTGTAAAGCGTGAGATGCAGTGGTGTAAAGCTTCAGATGCAGTGGTGTAAAGTGTGGGATGCAGTGGTGTAAAGCGTTAGATGCAGTGGTGTAAAGCGTGGGATTTAGTGGTGTAAAGCAATGGGATGCAGTGGTGTAAAGAGTGGGATGCAGTGGTGTAAAGCTTCAGATGCAGTGGTGTAAAGCGTGGGATGCAGTGGTGTAAAGCGTCAGATGCAGTGGTGTAAAGCGTGGGATGCGATGGTGTAAAGCGTGAGATGCAGTGGTGTAAAGCTTCAGATGCAGTGGTGTAAAGCGTGGGATGCAGTGGTGTAAAGCGTCAGATGCAGTGGTGTAAAACGTGGGATGCGGTGGTGTAAAGCGTGGGATGCCGTGGTGTAAAGCGTCAGATGCAGTGGTATAAAGCGTGGGATGCAGTGGTGTAAAGCATGGGATGCAGTAGTGTAAAGAGTGGGATGCAGTGGTGTAAAGCGTGAGATGCAGTGGTGTAAAGCGTGGGATGCAGTGGTGTAAAGCGTGGGATGCAGTGGTGTAAAGCGTGGGATGCAGTGGTGTAAAGCGTGGGATGCAGTGGTGTAAAGCAATGGGATGCAGTGGTGTAAAGAGTGGGATGCAGTGGTGTAAAGCGTGAGATGCAGTGGTGTAAAGCTTCAGATGCAGTGGTGTAAAGCGTGGGATGCAGTGGTGTAAAGCGTCAGATGCAGTGGTGTAAAGCGTGGGATGCAGTGGTGTAAAGCGTGAGATACAGTGGTGTAAAGCGTGGGATGCAGTGGTGTAAAGCATAGGATGCAGTGGTGTAAAGTGTGGGATGCAGTGGTGTAAAGCATAGGATGCAGTGGTGTAAAGTGTGGGATGCAGTGGTGTAAAGCTTCAGGTGCAGTGGTATAAAGCGTGGGATGCAGTGGTGTAAAGCATGGGATGCAGTAGTGTAAAGCTTCAGGTGCAGTGGTATAAAGTGTGGGATGCAGTGGTGTAAAGCTTCAGGTGTAGTGGTATAAAGCGTGGGATGCAGTAGTGTAAAGAGTGGGATGCAGTGGTGTAAAGCGTGGGATGCAGTGGTGTAAAGCGTGGGATGCAGTGGTGTAAAACGTGGGATGCAGTGGTGTTAAGCGTGGGATGCAGTGGTGTAAAGTGTCAGATGCAGTGGTGTAAAGCGTGGGATGCAGAGGTGTAAAGCATGGGATGCAGTGATGTAAAGCGTGGGATGCAGTGGTGTAAAGCGTAAGATGCAGTGGTGTAAAGCGTGAGATGCAGTGGTGTAAAGCTTCAGATGCAGTGGTATAAAGCGTGGGATGCAGTGGTGTAAAGCATGGGATGCAGTAGTGTAAAGAGTGGGATGCAGTGGTGTAAAGCAATGGGATGCAGTGGTGTAAAGCGTGGGATGCAGTGGTGTAAAGTGTGAGATGCAGTGGTGTAAAGCTTCAGATGCAGAGGTGTAAAGCATGGGATGCAGTGATGTAAAGCGTGGGATGCAGTGGTGTAAAGTGTGGGATGCAGTGGTGTAAAGCATGGGATGCAGTAGTGTAAAGAGTGGGATGCAGTGGTGTAAAGTGTGAGATGCAGTGGTGTAAAGCGTGGGATGCAGTGGTGTAAAGCGTGGGATGCAGTGGTGTAAAGCGTTAGATGCAGTGGTGTAAAGCGTGGGATGCAGTGGTGTAAAGCAATGGGATGCAGTGGTGTAAAGAGTGGGATGCAGTGGTGTAAAGCGTGAGATGCAGTGGTGTAAAGCTTCAGATGCAGTGGTGTAAAGCGTGGGATGCAGTGGTGTAAAGCGTCAGATGCAGTGGTGTAAAGCGTGGGATGCAGTGGTGTAAAGCGTGAGATACAGTGGTGTAAAGCGTGGGATGCAGTGGTGTAAAGCATAGGATGCAGTGGTGTAAAGTGTGGGATGCAGTGGTGTAAAGCATAGGATGCAGTGGTGTAAAGTGTGGGATGCAGTGGTGTAAAGCTTCAGGTGCAGTGGTATAAAGTGTGGGATGCAGTGGTGTAAAGCTTCAGGTGTAGTGGTATAAAGCGTGGGATGCAGTAGTGTAAAGAGTGGGATGCAGTGGTGTAAAGCGTGGGATGCAGTGGTGTAAAGCGTGGGATGCAGTGGTGTAAAGTGTGAGATGCAGTGGTGTAAAGCTTCAGATGCAGTGGTGTAAAGTGTCAGATGCAGTGGTGTAAAGCGTGGGATGCAGAGGTGTAAAGCATGGGATGCAGTGATGTAAAGCGTGGGATGCAGTGGTGTAAAGCGTGAGATGCAGTGGTGTAAAGCTTCAGATGCAGTGGTGTAAAGCGTGGGATGCAGTGGTGTAAAGCGTTAGATGCAGTGGTGTAAAGCGTGGGATGCAGTGGTGTAAAGCAATGGGATGCAGTGGTGTAAAGAGTGGGATGCAGTGGTGTAAAGCTTCAGATGCAGTGGTGTAAAGCGTGGGATGCAGTGGTGTAAAGCGTCAGATGCAGTGGTGTAAAGAGTGGGATGCAGTGGTGTAAGGTGTCAGATGCAGTGGTGTAAAGCGTCGGATACAGTGGTGTAAAGCGTGGGGTGCAGTGGAGTAAAGCGTGGGGTGCAGTGGAGTAAAGCGTGGGATGCAATGGTGTAAAGTGTGGGATGCAGTGGTGTAAAGCGTGGGATGCAGTGGTGTAAAGCGTGGGATGCAGTGGTGTAAAGCGTGGGATGCAGTGGTGTAAAGCGTCAGATGCAGTGGTGTAAAGCGTGGGGTGCAGTGGTGTAAAGCGTGGGGTGCAGTGGTGTAAAGCGTGGGATGCAGTGGTGTAAAGGGGGGGGTGCAGTGGTGTAAAGCGTCAGATGCAGTGGTGTAAAGCGTGGGGTGCAGTGGTGTAAAGCGTGGGGTGCAGTGGTGTAAAGCGTGGGGTGCAGTGGTGTAAAGCGTGGGGTGCAGTGGTGTAAAGCGTGGGGTGCAGTGGTGTAAAGCGTGGGATGCAGTGGTGTAAAGGGGGGGGTGCAGTGGTGTAAAGCGTCAGATGCAGTGGTGTAAAGCGTGGGGTGCAGTGGTGTAAAGCGTGGGGTGCAGTGGTGTAAAGCGTGGGGTGCAGTGGTGTAAAGGGGGGGGTGCAGTGGTGTAAAGGGGGGGGTGCAGTGGTGTAAAGGGGGGGTGCAGTGGTGTAAAGCGTCAGATGCAGTGGTGTAAAGCATGGGGTGCAGTGGTGTAAAGCGTGGGGTGCAGTGGTGTAAAGCGTGGGGTGCAGTGGTGTAAAGGGGGGGGTGCAGTGGTGTAAAGCGTCAGATGCAGTGGTGTAAAGCATGGGGTGCAGTGGTGTAAAGCGTGGGGTGCAGTGGTGTAAAGCGTGGGATGCAGTGGTGTAAAGGGGGGGGTGCAGTGGTGTAAAGGAGGGGGTGCAGTGGTGTAAAGCGTGGGGTGCAGTGGTGTAAAGAGTGGGATGCAGTGGTGTAAAGCGTGGGATGCAGTGGTGTAAAGCGTCAGATGCAGTGGTGTAAAGCGTGGGGTGCAGTGGTGTAAAGCGTGGGGTGCAGTGGTGTAAAGTGTCAGATGCAGTGGTGTAAAGCGTGGGGTGCAGTGGTGTAAAGCGTGGGATGCAGTGGTGTAAAGGGGGGGTGCAGTGGTGTAAAGCGGTGGGGTGCAGTGGTGTAAAGCGTGGGATGCAGTGGTGTAAGGGGGGGGCATGTATTCAAGGTGCAAGGAAAATATGTTATTTTTAAATGAGATAAAATGTTTTCAAAAACATTAACATTAAAATGACAATAAATTTTAACTTTATCTCATATCTCTCATCATGTTCATTTTTGCTTTTACCTTACGATTTTGCAGAGGTGGAAAGAGTACTGAAAATTTGTACTCAAGTACAAGTACCGTTACATTGCTGAAATAATACTCAATTACAAGTAAAAGTACTGGTGTCAAAAAAGTACTTAAGTAAAAGTACAAATTACTCTTCTCAAAAACTACTCAGAGTACTAGTTACTAGTTACTTTTTAGCTGGCGATAGTTCATGTATTACCAATAAATATTCAACCAAATCATAGATTTATGTAGAAAATAGCTACTTTTAACACGTTTTTACCTTATTGTCGAAGGACATTAATTAGTGGTCATGATACTGGAATTTCTAACTTCAATATGACACTGTGAAATATGTCGGTATTCAGTAGGCCTAGCCTATAATTTGTAATACCATCGGGAAAACTACCACATACTAAATATTTTAATATCTACATTTTTGTCCATCCATTTTGTCAAGGCAATCATTATTTTCAAGCATCGAAAAGCACAACACTCATTGTAACAGTAATCTATTTGAATGGAAAAGTTTAATTCAAGTCTTCTGAAGAGACACGTCCACTTTATACTGTGAGATTTTAATTTAGGCTTTTGTTTACATATTTAAACATTGAGCAATAACCATTACAATAATCTAACTTAAATATTTACTCACTCAGTGTATTTGTCTTTACAATAGGGTAACGTTGTTTACTGTTGCAATAGCTCACACACAGCACAAGGAAGCTTGATTTCAAACTGAAGTTAATTTGCAAAAAAGACTAGATTTTTCATTACTTTTGACAACGTTTAATTCAAGAGCATGGAGAGATTGGAGCTGGACGTCATTTGAGTCTGCAGTGAGAACCACTTGGAGAGATTCGCGATTGCACATGATATGACACAGTCCGAGAGCGCACACTCAATATCCGAGTCCAGTTCATTCGTACATTTGAGAGCTCGCGTCCAGTTTTCTGCGATTACATGAATGTGCCCTCGCGTTATAATATTGCACTCGTGACATTTGCCATTAAAAAATGCCATAGAAACTTGCAGGTATTAATAAAATTATGCGTAATAGGCCTACCTGCAATCCCGCGCTGAGAGGAGGCGGGTGTGTCAAACTCGCTGTCGTTGAGATGAGAGAATGCGAACGCGCAGCTGGTATCGTATCGGTGTATTGGCCAAAATGAGTATTGACATATTTCAGTATTGATATGTATCAAAATATAGATATTTTGACAATACTACTATGTAGACTGTTGTTTCTCCAAACTTTCAGTCCAGCCATTAATCACTCTGAGCTCCTCGCCTCCTTCACTTATGATCAGCTCTTCAAAACCGGCTGCGACTGCGGCGGCTTTAATTCAGTCCAAATATCAGGGGTTTTATTGGTCCGTTTACGATCGAATATTTTTATTGGCTACCGAAATGCCGGTCAAAGATTTGAATATCAATTCAAATTGTACTCAGTAACGAAATGTGATTTTACAAGTAGCGAAGTAGATTACTTAGTTTAATATGTACTTCAGTACAAGTAAAATTACAGATTTAAAAATATACTCAAAAAAGTACAAGTACCCAAAAAAACGACTTAATTACAGTAACGTGAGTAGTTGTAATTCGTTACTTCCACCTCTGCGATTTTGACTTTCTGTCATAATTTCCACTTTCTCATAATTATGACGTATTATATCATGATTTTGACTTTTTCTCTCATAAATATGACTGTCATAATTTTGACTTTTTATATCATAAAAATGTCTTAAAATGGGCTCCCATACTTTCAAGCTCTAAAAAGGGCAAAAAGCATCATATGAATTAGTCTGTATATATTTTATTATAGATCATACAAAAGCTTCGATTGAGAAACAGAAACAAATTCCAGTCAGTATTCTCTGAAACACACGCTGTGCTCTAAAGCAATGGCTAATAATATGAACTTTTTTTTTTGTTTCTTTTTACAGATGGAGAAAAATATGTGAGGAATCAAGCTACTCGTAAATGAAGTGCTTGTGATGTTCCTCATTTGGACACATGCATCTGCTCAATGACTCAATGTAAAAGCACACAGAGACAATGTAATGAGCCTCCAGAAGCTCCCAGCGTGACACCAGACCAGCAGACCAGCCCGTTCACTGAAGCGTTCAGATCAGTGCACTGTAACATATGAATGTTGAGGAACCAAATCACGCTTCTGTTATGGACAAATGTGTAGCACTGATGTAGTTAGTATGTAGTTGCATATAGTTGTGTGTCATATTATTTTATTGACAAATATGTGTTTCATACAGAAGTTTATTGTGCTTATACCCAACGGGCCTCATTCATGAAACTCAAGCAGTTTGATTTTCTGTCTGGCATTGCTAGCTTTTTATTCATTTAGAAGACACTTTATACATAACCATGTTTATTTCCTGAGAATCAAACCCTATGACCAGCAAAGTTCATTTTACGAAGTTTACACAGAAATGAAATTCTGTGCGTGTTTCATGAATAATGCCTAACATCAATATTTGTACATGTAATATATTCAATTTCAACACAACATCAGCGTGGGATTCATCTCAGATTGAAATATTTGAACAGGGCCATTTCTGAACAACAGCATGTCTGATTTTATTTATTGTGAATGTAATTCATTAATCTCAAGCAGAACAGTGTAATATACTAAACTTTCTATGGCAAAGAGTGAGAAATGTCAGTGCCTTATACTGTATCAGTTATATCAGGCTAGATCAGATTGATTCACAGCATACGTCCATCGGCATAGAGAAACAGCTGTGGACACTGCTGCATAAATCATGTTTTCAGACATAAAATGCATTTGAAAGTTGTATCTTTGTACAATATAGCATACTGTTTTTGTAAATATAGAATTTTTTGTATTATCTATGGTTTGTTGTCGTCACTAATAAACTGGGCTAAATGAAGCTCCACACCTTTCATTTATAAATATTTGTGTCCATCATGAGAATGTGAGCCGAACATCAACAGGAATATATACAGTAATTGAAACATCTTCCCTATTGTGCCGTATATAGCCTATCCGTGTGAAACGCTTTCAGGAACAAGAACAAATGTAGGCCGCCCTCGTCATCAGAGAAGAGAGTTATTCTCTTAGTTATTCGGATTCAAGATTACCAGAACATGAATTTATAACAATACTTATTTGCACTGATAAATCATTTATAATGAAGCTTAAAAAAATTCCGTAAATAAATAATTATTGTATTTTTTTTATTTAATGGTGAGGTTAGGCAGCACAAATATAATTTGGGCTCACTGCTTTATCATCACAGAATTAGATTCAAACTATCCAAGAATAGCACTTTAATGCAGGCCTATTACAAAGTTCATATTATTAATGGATATGTTGATGTCGTTTCATAGTTGTGGTCATAACTAAAGCATTCAGTGTCTCCTTCCCGCTAGATGTCGCTGAAACACGTCGTGTGACGTCATCGATCTGCGCCGCGATCGGTCTGCGACCATAACAACGCCTGATAACCCTCACTTTTATCGATATCAGTGATAGAGGAATATTGATCGGAATTATTCTCACTGCCTTAAAGGTCCTGCGCACTCCATCCTCGAGACGGACACACGGTGAGGCTGTAAAGCACAGATGTCCGCGCTCTTCTGTGTGCGAGGCTTCCACAAGATAAACTGCAGGTTTTGCTGGACTGATGAATAAATGATCTGCTCTGAATCATTGATTATCATGATCTCAGATTATTTATGCCTGTAACCTCGATGCTGGCGTTATTCCTCATGACTTGAATGCGTTCGTATTTCAATTCAGTTTCGATCAGAAAATTCAGCTCATATTTTCCTCATATTTATATCCACATTGCCGGTGATTTGACTGACAAGTGCATCGGTATTCTGTGAAGTACCTTGGATCATCATGTAAATACCATGGTACACGATTATAATAATCATTCATAGCATATATCATTGTGTATACCAAACTCACGAAGTATTACCATATGAAAGTCTCACTAAACCGTGTGTTTTGAACATGTACCATGGTAATACCATATAAATACGTTGGTGATCATTCTGTATGACACAGTCTCCATTAACTCAACAAATGTATATATGATATGCATTCATCAGAAAAGATGCAGACAGTTGCACTGAGCAGCAAAATTGACAGTCAAAGTGCCAAATGCGATTAAAAATCGACTTTTTCCAAACGATAAAACAAACATACGCATGTAAACAGACTCCTTGCAGAAATAAGCCATCAAAATGATTTTTCAGTGACAAATAGACACAATAATAAACATTTAAATTGCATATTAAAGTCCTGTTCAGCCGAGTTACACTTGGTTTGTGACTGGTGTGTGTGATATTGTGTGAATGGCCTGTTCATTTAATGGGACTGTAATATTTGTAAAATACTGATGTTAAACACTTTTCATAAGATTGATCTCAAATCACTAAGATTGTTTTACTCTTTCTTCCTTTCAAACGTACAAATTAGAAAAGTAAATCCAAACTGCCCAGATTCCCAGTTCCAGGATCCAGACTCCCGATGGTGGAATCGTGCTGAGAAGCGTGGAGAGGATCCCGGGAGGAATGGGGTAGAGTTTGCCATGAGGGTCCCGGCACCGAACCGCTCCGATCGGGCAGAATCCGGCTCCGGGGAGATGCCTGAGAATGGCCGCTCCAGGAGGAAGCGTGTGCCGAAGACGTGCGACTGCTGCGGTCCCAACGGGAAGCCTCACGCGCCCGGACACGAGCAGATCTCCAAGAAACGCGGACGCAAGAAGAAGGACATGGTGAGCCAAGAAGAGGTGGCGGCGGAGGAGGTGGTGAGCACATCGGGGGTCGTGACCTTAGACCCGGTGGATGCCGGGACTGTGTCTGAGATGGAGGAGGCTCCGTCTCCCCGAGGAAAGCCGGACTTCTCCCAAACGGAGAGAGCGAGTGAGAGCACGCTCGTGGTGAATGGCTCGGAGAACAGTGATCATACGCGTCCCGGTGACACCAAAGAGCTGAGCGGTTCTCAAACGCTGAACGACCTGATGAAGAATTCCTCCCTGACCGGCGCAGAGCCGGACGTTCCCGCTCATAATGAGGCGATGGACACCGAGCCGTCGAGCTGGTGCGCTCATGTGAAGCAGGCGTCCTGGGACCACCACTACTGCAGACCCCCCGGCGGGGAGAGCCGGAGCGAGTGCACGGACGGGACGGGCCAGGCTCCGCCGCCTGAGTTCACCCCCGAGGGCATCGTCGAGTGCATTCACGGTAGTGTTCACACCGCTCCTGCTGATCCGGTGCCGTTTTCTCTTACTGAACGTGCTTTTTTTCCCTCCCAGAATTCCTTGAGCAGTTCTATGGGAAATACGCCAGCTTCGCCCCGTTAAGCGATACTGATGTCCTCGATCACCTAAACAAGATCTTTCAGTCGGATCTCAGCGACAGGCAAGTTCAAGCTCCTCGTGGACATCTCTGGCACTCTATGGCACGATTTATGAGATATAACCTTCAGGAAGACCTCAGGAGGTCAAACTAGATGTTGTAACGCACATGTATTTGGTCTGACTTCTTTCCAAAAACCTGTTACCAAAATTTATTTTGCTATAATACCAACACTACTTAAAGTTTGGGGTCAGCAGGTTAAAAACATCTCTTTATTATTTATTTAATTGATCAACCAATCAAAAGTGACAGTAAAGACTTTCTACTCATTAAAGTGTCTTAAATAAAAATGTGTCACGGTTTCCACAAACATGTTAGTCTGTACAATTGTTTTCAACACTGATAATAATCATAAATGTTTCTTGAGCATCAAATCATCATATTAGCCTGATTTCTGAAGGATCATGTGACACTGAAGACTGGAGTAATGACTGATCACAGGATTAAATTACACTTTACTATATATTCACATAGAAAAGTCTTTTAAGATTAACAATATTTCACTGTAGTTTTGATCAAATAAATGCCGCCCTGAAGAGCTTAATAGAAAAAGAAAGAGAAAAACACTGAAAATTCTTACGGACGTCAAACTATTAATGCTAGTATATATTTCCACTGAATGTAAGAAAAAATTGGTTTGGTTTATTATTATGTTTAAATGTTTGAGCTCGACGAATGCTGGGAAACGTGTGATTTAGTGTGTTTAAATCCAGCTGCCTCTCATGCAATGTTAATTTCCTGTTAGATTATATTAGATATGTTAGATATATCGCTCTGATTTGTGGCTCTGATGATCTTTCAAGTGTAACTGAACTCCAGGTTGTTCTTCTGATAAGCGTTAAGCTTCTCTTTATGTTCAGGATGAAGCTGATAACAGCAGAAGTGTCCAAGTACAGGGCTGGGCTGGCTTGTGCTCCTATGCATTTCTTCCAAGTGACCTACAACAAGCACACTTTGACCTTAGATGACCTTTCAACACTTGATGACCAAAACTGGGTCAATGATCAGGTAGGCTTTTCAATCTGGATTTACAAGAAAATGCATTTGCATGTCTCCTGGACTAGGAGTTGATATGTGTGTGTTTTTGCAGGTGATTAACATGTATGGAGAATTGATCATGGAAGCTACGAACCATAAGGTAAAGCATTAATGCATTTCTCAGTTTATGTCTTGGGTTATCCTACTTCACACAATACATTTCATTTCATACAGTAACTAAAGCGTTTCACTGAAGATTGGAAGTTAATAGCAACACCAACAGGACAACTAATATTTTCTGTTAGTTTAAAGCAACACTATGTAGTTTTTCAACCTTCATAATATATTTCCAAGATCCTTGTGATGGTACATCGACTTACAATAGGTTGAATGACACGTCTGCCATAGCCTGACGGGGTCTGTATCGCTTTTACTGGCTCTACGTAACTTCAGGGTTTGGGTAGTAACCCGAGCACAAAAAGAACTACAAAATTCGACTGCTTTACGGCATACGTCACTTCCCCCACCACTTCCTCAAATTTGGACGTGAGCGTTTATATACTGTCTATGGACGTGAGAGGCCAACCAGCGTTTGTTTTCGGCTTTCATGCGTATGTTTTTGGCATGGGGCTGTTTACACCTGGCCACTTCATGCGTTTTCTCAGATCGGATAGCTATCTGATCGTGAAAAGTAGGGGTGCACCGAAATTTCGGCCGCCGGAAATTTTCGGCCGAAATGGCATTATCGGTTTCGGGCCGAAATAAAAAAAAACAGCCGAAAACGTTTAACCGAAAATGAATGTCACCCGCCCCTCCCATCCGTGCGCAAGCGCTTAGGTTTCACTCACGGTCGAGCTGTTATCACGCATCTGCCTATCAAAGATTAAGCATGTCAAAGGGCTGTCACTTATTGCACAATCGATCGGACCAACCAACACAAGTTTCGAAAACGAAAATAGGGAATCGATTTTAACGGCCTTCTCTCGGAGCTTACCAGCTCGTCACTACAGTATACGCTCGCAGCGAACGCGCGTCACACAGCAACTGCAGGTTCTGACACACACACACACACACACACACACACACACACACACACACACACATAGCCTATTTTTGCATAATATAGTGCATAATATGTAGCCTTCAGTAATGCTTTTCATTGATGTTATGGCAGTCCACATTGCTGACTTGTGCGCCCTCTTTACGGTCGTCCTAATGCCTGTTTAGTTGTCCGTGGATTTGCCTATATTTGGCGTTGAAAACGGATCAACGCCAAATATAGGCAATTTACTAACGATTCAATGAACACAGGTATGTCTCAAAAATCGAACAGGATTTATTTTTCACAAAAGTGACAGCCCTATACGAGAGGACACCAAAGTTGCAATATGTAACATTTGTTCTGCAAAAATCTCCAAAATTGTGGATTTTTTTTGCACAACTTTTAAAAAACTATTTTATTTGATGGAACATAAAACTTGAAGAATAATATTATTTGGTATTATTATTTATATTTATTGTTAAAAATATTTCATGTTTTATGTAATGTAACTGTTAATAAAATTTGATTATTATATTGTGATTTTTCATTTCAGATCCATTAAATTCAAGCAGTATATATACATTTTTAAAAGAAGCCATTTTCGGCTTCAGTTTCGGTTTTCGGCCAAGAGCATCCTAAAGTTTCGGTTTCGGCCCAGAATTTTCATTTCGGTGCATCACTAGTGAAAAGACCAGGTGTAAATGCCCTCCGAAACGCATTCAAGACGGATTTGAATCCGACCGCTCAAACCACTTCAGGAGGAGGTCTGAGACGCACTCCAGACGAAACTGGACAAGTGTAAATGCATCTGGTTGTTGAAACCACATATGTAAATTGTACTCCTCCCAAAAATGTAAAAAAAATAAATAAAAAACGTGTGAGAGCGTGTTATAGTCTATCTGTTATTGCCACATATGACAACGCTACTGGAACACGCATCACCGCAGCTGAGCAACTGAGCATATTCATGAAGACAACGTGCAAACTAGCGCAAATCAAACGGGTATTTACGACAGTGCAAGTATTCCACAGCGACTCTAGGGGTCGCTGTTTGACAAAAACACAATTTCTCCACAGTGTGCCTTTAAGCAGAAAGTAATAAAAGTAAATCAAGCTTTTAACATTTTAATAATAGTCAAAGGGCAAACTGAACGAGGTGTGTGTGTGTTTATTGATGTGTCGTCGGTTCGACAATATAATCATATATAATATCGCAGTATTTTTAAGGTGATTATTGATATAATATTTCTTAAAATGGCCCTAGTGTGTTCACACATCTCACACAGATTGTGTCTTTTCATCCTTTTAGACCTTTTGTGACTAAATGATTGAGTCGTTGAATCATTCACTCATCCGATTCATTCAAAAACACATTTATTCAGGAATAAAACAGCTTTAGTGTGTTGCTCTGAGACATACAGTGTTTTTTCCCATTGGTGGAGCAAAAGTAGCTAAATTAGCTGACAATTTGGCGTCCAAAATGTAAATTACTCAACTTTAACAGCAGCGCGACTGCAATATTGCTTAAATATTGCAAAGTGCATTTAGTCTAATTAGCGATATTTTGGCAAATTCGCTGGAATAAATGTCTGTAGTGTAGGGATGTAAGAATGAGGGATGTCAGTGAGCCGACTAGATTAATACATGTATGGTTTCTAGAGGCGATACAGTAAATGCGTGGCTCCTGGTTCTGGGGTTTCAGTGCGTTTAAAAACAAAACCTTTTGAACTTGTCCTGGTGAGGCTCTTATGTTGCAGATGAATCAGCATTGCATATCATTTCTCCTCAAAATGACCAGCCGTTGTTTATCTGTCCTTTTCTAGGTTCATTTCTTCAACAGTTTTTTTTACCGACAGTTTGTAGCAAAAGGTTATGAAGGCGTGAGACGGTGGACCAAAAAGGTAAATGTCACAGCTTGCAAAAACATCACATATTGATAGAATCTGGAAAAAATCTCTCATTTGTGTTTGTTTAGTGCTTGATATCGAGTCTCTACATTTCCTACAAGTCACATTTTTGTTGTTTTTCCATCAAATGCTCAGTAAACGGACGTGCTTAAAGGGATAGATCACCCAGAAATGAAAAGCTGTCATCATTTACTCACTCTCATGTCGTTCCAAACCCACAAGGCTTTCTTTCTGTTGAGGAACACGAGAGAGATATTGAAGAGCATTGGAAATGAAACAACATTAACTTCCATAGCATGGACAAAAAGCCCTGAATCGTGTCTCCGAATGATGCCGGAGAGTGTCTGACGTGTTCTGTCTCGCCGTCCTCAGGTTGATCTGTTTTCTAAGACACTGATTCTGATTCCCCTTCACCTGGAGATCCACTGGTCGCTCATAACCGTGGACGTCTCCAAGCAGAACATCAACTTCTACGACTCGCAGGGCATCCTCTTCAAGTTCGCTGTGGACGTGAGTGTGTTTGCAGTGTGGTTTAGATAGAGATCCTCACATCGAGCTGACGTGTGACTCTTCCCACAGAACATCCTCAAATACATCCTGGCAGAAGCAAAAGAGAAGAAGCAGCTGGTCTTCCAGAAGGGCTGGAAGATGGTGGTCAACAAGGTGTGTGACGTGAGCTCATAAACCGTGCTCTGATGTTCTGGATGAACACAGTGAGAGCTTCATCTGTGCTTTGTTCTCTCCACATTCATCTTTGGTTTGTTCTCTCCACAGACCATTCCTCAGCAGAAGAACGACAACGACTGTGGGGTTTTCGTCCTGGAGGTAAATGTTTGCGTACAGTAGGGCTGGTGGATCATGATATATTCAATATAAGTTTATTTCTATAGCGCTTTTCACAATACATATTGTTTCAAAGCATGTCAGCTTGTTTCAATGATACAATCAGGAAGTGTTCAGTTATCAGCTTGAGATGAGTGTGGCAAACTAATGTCCATGTGTGACCCTGGATCACATGTCACACGGGTATATTTGTGGCAATAGCCAACAATACATTGTATGGGTCAAAAATGATCGCTAATGCCAAAAATCATGAGGATATTAAGTCAAGATCATGTTCCATGAAGATATTTTGTAAATTTCCTACCGTAAATATATAAAACATGTATTTTTTTAAACATGAGTGAATGCAGCACAATCGCCAACATAAATGGACTCTCAATATTTTGCACCCTCAGATTCCAGATGTTCAGTAGTTGCGTCTCGTCCAAATATTGTCCTATCCTAACAAACCACACATCAATGGAGCTTTCACATGATGTATACATCTCAATTTCAAAATTGTGACCCGTGTGACTGGTTTTGTGGTCCAGGGTCACATATTACATATACAGCTATAGTATAACTGAAGTGATGTGGTTAGGTTAAGCAGACATGAGGAGTGTGTTAGGCAGCAATTACACCTTGTGCTTCTAATGATCATAATATAAGGATAATGTTATTATACACGCATACCATGCATGTGATGTTGCTGTAATTAAGTAGATGTGTGTGCATGGCTATCAGTGGGCAGGACTGCTTTACGGTGTGCAAGGGCGACAAAGACAGAAATAATAATAAAAAGCTAAAGGCCGGTTCACATCTAAACACATGTTGATTGTGAAAATTTAGTGTGATTAAAAAAATGACACAAACATCTATATGCCATCAATTTGCCAGAGGTGTTGTACTCTCTGGCCAACCAATACGATTCCCGCTTTTGGTCACATGTCCAGGACCGATGCTGTTACATAAAACTACAGCTTGGTTGTGTTTTCATAAAAGTGCCCCATTATGATATTTTCAAGGTTCCTGATTTTGTTTTGGAATCTCATACAGTAGCGTCAAAAGTATCAAATAAAAAACACATACATTTTCTCATAATATACACTGCACATCACCTCATTTCTGAAACCGGTTCATTCGAAGATTCAAAGAGCTCTTTCCATGAGCCTACTCTGCTCTGATTGGTCAGACGGCCCTGTCTGTTGTGATTGGTCTACTCTGCTCTGATTGGTCAGATGGTCCAGTCTGTTGTGATTGGTCTACTCTGCTCTGATTGGTCAGATGACCCAGTCTGTTGTGATTGGTCTACTCTGCTCTGATTGGTCAGATGGCCCAGTCTGTTGTGATTGGTCTACTCTGTTCTGATTGGTCAGATGATCCAGTCTGTTGTGATTGGTCTACTCCGCTCTGATTGGTCAGATGGTCCAGTCTGTTGTGATTGGCCTACTCCGCTCTGATTGGTCAGATGGTCCAGTCTGTTGTGATTGGTCTGCTCTGCTCTGATTGGTCAGATGACCAAGTCTGTTGTGACTGGTCTACTCTGCTCTGATTGGTCAGATGACTCAGTCTGTTATGATTGGTCTACTCCGCTCTGATTGGTCAGATGGTCCAGTCTGTTGTGATTGGTCTACTCTGCTCTGATTGGTCAGATGACCCAGTCTGTTGTGATTGGTCTACTCTGCTCTGATTGGTCAGATGGTCCAGTCTGTTGTGATTGGTCTACTCTGCTCTGATTGGTCAGATAACCCAGTCTGTTGTGATTGGTCTACTCTGCTCTAATTGGTCCGATGGTCCAGTCTGTTGTGATTGGTCTACTCTGCTCTGATTTGTCCGATGGTCCAGTCTGTTGTGATTGGTCTACTCTGCTCTGATTGGTCAGATGGCTCAGTCTGTTGTGATTGGTCTACTCTGCTCTGATTGGTCAGATGACCAAGTCTGTTGTGATTGGTCTACTCTGCTCTGATTGGTCAGATAACCCAGTCTGTTGTGATTGGTCTACTCTGCTCTGATTGGTCAGATGACCAAGTCTGTTGTGATTGGTCTGCTCTGCTCTGATTGGTCAGATGGTCCAGTCTGTTGTGATTGGTCTACTCTGCTCTGATTGGTCAGATGACTCAGTCTGTTGTGATTGGTCTACTCTGCTCTGATTGGTCAGATGGTCCAGTCTGTTATGATTGGTCTACTCTGCTCTGATTGGTCAGATGACCCAGTCTGTTGTGATTGGCCGATCGCTTACAGTGTGTGTCGGAAACCAAATGACCATTATCTGAATTTCAGCTCTGGATTTTCCTTAGCACTTGATACACAGTGATACGAACATAAACAATAACAACATTTTTAATGTATCAATCTCATCCTTTTGAAGTTCATGCAAAGTGGATTTGCATTTTGCAGTCTCAGCCACGACTACAGGGATTGAGGGTCAAAGGAGGTCGTTCGCAGGTTCATCAGGAAGTGAGACTGGAATTACTGACGACTCGTTTCAGTTCAGAATCACTTCCTTTAGCAGAATCTGCACTGTGATCTTTAAAACTTTGCAGACCGTTTACATACATCCACAAACTGCTCTATTACACATGCATACTAGTAAATATTCACAAACACATATACAGGGACACTTAAAACCTGTCTGTAGTTTTTGACCAAACAACAGCTGGTGTGAACAAGGCCACCCAAAGTACACTGCACTTTCTAAGCGTACGCTAGAGTCCACTAACCACGCGCATGCAAGCTACAACAACAGTGGATGTGGATGAGAGATTGTGCGAGGAGGCTAGAAATATCTGCATCTGTACTGTAGCCTAAAAGAGTATAAAGATATGGGTTATAACCTGTGGTACTGCCTCCTGTAGACCAGGAGGGGTAGTGCAGGTTATCGACCGCCTGTGAGTGCATACACATCAACAGGAGAATACTCTGGGCTCAAAGAAGAAGGGGTTTTGTATAATTTATTTTGATCTATTATGAAATGACTCAACATAATATGAGATTTTGTTTTTCCTTTTTCAGTACTGCAAGTGCCTGGCGTTCGTGAAGCCGCTGCTGTTCACTCAAGAGGACATGCCTCGAGTCCGCAAGAGGATCTACCGGGAGCTCTGCGACTGCACACTGTCTGACTGTTCAAGCACAGACAAACCCACATAGACCTGGAGACTCGGACTCGCGTCCGGATGAGGAACACAACACGCAGGAACGGGCAAGACACACAAATCCAAACGTTTTGATCAGGCAAAGCTGGAAATTCCCAATACATGAGCCTGTCAAAACAGCGGGAAGGCTTGCTGGATTTTCTTTCAGGGTGCGTTTACCTCTCCGCTTGACAGATACGCCTTTTTCCCAGCGTCCTCGACCTGGAGTTCAACGAAGGCTGTGACGGCTTCTCAGAGAACATGTGATGTTGACAAACAAGGAAATCCTCAGCGATGGAGAAATCGTTTACTGACAACCACAAAGATTCAAGACCTCACAAGCGTGTGGATATTACTATTATTATTTTTTTTACTTGTTTTAAAATCTCATGTATTGCCATTCATCCTTGCATCTTATAACACAGCCATGACACAGACCACGTGTTTCCATCAGGTTTCTGCTTTTATAGAGTATAAATGTCACGCCGTTGTTGAGGTACAAGACGCTTTTATAAAGGCTCTTAATGAATGTACTGTTATACATGAGAATTATACTTGTACAGTCAAGCTTGTAACTTGAAAGCGAATTTAGTTTGGACCAGATTTTGCTTTGTTAACATTTGATCAACTTCAAATTACGTTCCCAGATGTACTGTGGGTTTTTAATGAAAAGCCTCAGGATCGATGCTTAATATCATCAGGCTGCTTGCTGTAAACCCAGGCATTATCTGAGCGTTTCGGTGTTGAACTGCTGTTCTCTCACTTCTGAGCACTCTCCGTTGTTTTTCTAAGACGTGTCAGCGGTTAAAATGTTTTTTTTGTAGCATGTAGATTTGTCATTAATTGAAGTCAGTTAAAGGTCATTTGTAAAATGAGCACAGAGAGTTTGTTGCAGTGAAAGCTGCAGGTTTCTGCCTTTTATTTATACTCTTTTCTTTTTCTTAATCGTGAAGACTGAGCTGAAGAAATCACCGGTTAAAACAAACGCTGAAGGCCAAGCTAAGCTTCAGACTGTTGATTGTTGCGAGTCTCATCATCTTCATCATTAGTTCTGTGTGAGGAGCGTTTTCTACCTTGTGATGCAGTTTGGTACAACAATGTCTGAATAGTAGCTTTATACTTCTGTCAGTGATCCCATCGTTCAAGAGCGATACTGTCATTTTAGTTACTTGAAATCTACCAACACATCATAACCTCAGACGGAGTTTCTGACTACTAGTTTCATCATTATTTAAAAATACATGTTTAATAACCAGTTCTGTGTCTGTCATTGTGTGTAAATATGCATATAAAAGGAAGCACGCAACCTTTTGGAAATGTCTACCTCAGGAGGTGTGTGTAAATGTGCTTTCAATTATTGCAACCCTGTTACTAATAATGGTTTAGAATCCTCCTTTTTAGTAATTAAATAGTTTTGTATACATCAGAATAACGGCTAATAGAGCTTATGCACCAGAGAAACGAGGGCGCCGCCATCTTAAGAATATTGTCTTTTAACTTCCGTTTTTGCGGTCGATCTGTATATTTCTATGGCGCTGCTGTCCAGGAGTAATTAGCTTTTTAAGTGGATTTACTTAATGTAAAGTTAACGAAAGTTATCATGATGACTGTAATGTTTAAAGCAGATGTCTTAACAAATGTCAGTCGACCGGGAAGATTTTAAAACGAGCCGTTCATTCATAAACGCAAAATCTCTGTGCAAATACAGACCGGAAGTCAAAAGACAACGAGCGCAGCGCTGAAAAGGGGCGGGGCTACATTTTGCTTACAAAATAGCAATTTTCAATTTATCCTGAATTGTGCAGCTTTACCGTGAAACTTAACGCTAAATTTGTTTGAAATAAAGATCACAATTCTCCTATGATTCTGAACAGACAACCAAACAAAATAACTAGTAATTTACTAGAGGTTCTGACAAAACCTTGAAGAACCTCTTGAATGATCTTGTCGCCACCTACTGGTGTAACGATGTCATGATACAATCTTCATTTGAAGTGTCATGTTTCTTTCAAAAGCTGATTTGATGCTGTCAGACATCAGTGTTTATATCTGAACTATACACTTTAATCCCAGCACTTCTGTGATCATATAAACGACTGTAAGACAGAAATAATGAGACTGTGTGTTTGTGAATCTGATTGAAACACAGATGAATCATGTCATTTAGGAATAAGAATAAGATCTCCTGGGTGTTTGAATGGAGATCGGCATCTTTAAATCGTGCAGCTCTATTGCATGTTAATGATTGAGATTGATGCAAAGAGTTGTGCAGTTATTACTGTCCACAATTTTAACATCAAAGCTGATCTGGAAGTTCACTCTCTTTTGTGCTCCAGTTATGATGAGCATCATGTCACCAGACCAGGCTAGATTCACTGGGAATCACAAGAGTTGGCATGAGGTGGACACTGGCTTCATCTAAACACAAACACAAGGCAAAGTTTATAAAAAGGCATTTATTTAAAAAAAAGAAGAAAAAAAAGAAGAATAACTACAAATGCCAGACTAGAAGAGTTTCAGGCATGGACATTCATACCGCACTAAACTCTAATATGTACATCACACACACACAAATCCTCGATCCGTTGTTACTGCACATCCCAAATCTAACACTTCTGACGGCCTCCGGTCTCGTCACGATCCTGTCCGTGCCAGTGCTCAAGCTTTCTGCACCAGCTTCCCATAACCCCCTCTGGCGGGGTCGTAGTCCTGCCGGTATTCATCTCGCACCTGCACGCACACACACACACACACACACACTGGGCTGAGGAAAACACTTGGGCAGGTAACAGGTGCACACATTAAACACAGGATCACATGATGATGCCAAACGGGGACATAACCAATACATGCTGTTAATTTGTGTTACATTGAATAGAAAAATTAAGGCTAGAAAAAAAGAAAGAATCCCGAGTGGAACGTTCCTGTACAGAAGCATACAGAGGCCCTGAAGGGACATACGGAGGCCCTGAAGGGACATGCGGAGGCCCTGAAGGGACATGCGGAGGCCCTGAAGGGACATGCGGAGGCCCTGAAGGGACATGCGGAGGCCCTGAAGGGACATGCGGAGGCCCTGAAGGGACATGCGGAGGCCCTGAAGGGACATGCGGAGGCCCTGAAGGGACATGCGGAGGCCCTGAAGGGACATGCGGAGGCCCTGAAGGGACATACGGAGGCCCTGAAGGGACATGCGGAGGCCCTGAAGGGACATGCGGAGGCCCTGAAGGGACACGCGGAGGCCCTGAAGGGACACGCGGAGGCCCTGAAGGGACACGCGGAGGCCCTGAAGGGACACGCGGAGGCCCTGAAGGGACACGCGGAGGCCCTGAAGGGACACGCGGAGGCCCTGAAGGGACACGCGGAGGCCCTGAAGGGACACGCTGAGGCCCTGAAGGGACACGCTGAGGGCCTGAAGGGACACGCTGAGGGCCTGAAGGGACACGCTGAGGCCCTGAAGGGACACGCGGAGGCCCTGAAGGGACACGCTGAGGGCCTGAAGGGACACGCTGAGGGCCTGAAGGGACACGCTGAGGGCCTGAAGGGACACGCGGAGGCCCTGAAGGGACATGCGGAGGCCCTGAAGGGACATGCGGAGGCCCTGAAGGGACATGCGGAGGCCCTGAAGGGACATACGGAGGCCCTGAAGGGACATACATCCGTTCTCTCAAGTGTTTTGCGCTCGCTCGCACAGAACTCAAGTTTCTCATCACATGTCCCTCTAGGGCCTCCACAGGACACAATATTCCTGAAATATACTGCACTAATGTGGTGCTGCGCTCACCTGGCCGCCGGACTTGCCCCGGCCGTACTGGCGGCCCTCTTTAAAGCCTGCGTCCCAGTCCGTGCGGATGATGCGGTCGTCCAGCCTCGTGCCGTTCACAAACCTCATGGCGTTCTCGGCATCGGCTCGAGTGTAGTACCTTCACATCAGCGTTAAAGAACAACACTATTCATACGGTCTCGGACCAAAATTAAACATAGTGTTGGAATTAGATTACTAATCTCCAACACTGATAAGAGAGTGCACCCACATATTAAAAGGGGTCATGACATAAGACATCCAATTTTCTGTGAACTTTAGACATATAAGAGAACTTTGAGCCATTAACACATCCTGCAAGTGTCAGAGCTGAGAACATCTATTATAGTTCTCTTCATAGTTATTGTTCTCAGTGTGGACAGGCCTTAAAGGGATAGTTCACACACAAATAATGAAAATCACCCCATGATTTACTCTCCCTGAAGTCATCCTAGGTGTATATGACTTTCTTCATTAGACGAATACAATCTGAGTTATATTGAAAAATGTCTCTTCCAAGCTTTATAATGGCAGTGGATGGGCACTATTTTTTGCCGGAAGCTAGTTATTTTAGTCAATAAAGTTTTAAATATGATATTTCTTACACAAACGCATCGCTTCACTTCAGAAGGCCTTTATTAACCCCCGGAGACGGGGATCATGGATAGATGCACTTTTATGATGGATAGATGCACTTTTATGATGGATAGATGCACTTTTATCATGGATAGATGCACTTTTATCATGGATAGATGCACTTTTATCATGGATAGATGCACTTTTATCATGGATAGATGCACTTTTATCATGGATAGATGCACTTTTATGATGGATAGATGCACTTTTATCATGGATAGATGCACTTTTATGATGGATAGATGCACTTTTATGATGGATAGATGCACTTTTATGATGGATAGATGCACTTTTATCATGGATAGATGCGCTTTTATGATGGATAGATGCACTTTTATGATGGATAGATGCACTTTTATGATGGATAGATGCACTTTTATGATGGATAGATGCGCTTTTATGATGGATAGATGCACTTTTATCATGGATAGATGTACTTTTATGGACTTCTAAAAATAGTGCCCATCCACTGCCATTATAAAGCTTGGAAGAGCCAAGACATTTTTCAATATAACTCTGATTGTATTCGTCTAAAGAAGAATGTCATATACACCTAGGATGACTTGAGGATGAGTAAATCATGGGGTGATTTTCATTTTTGTGTGAACTATCCCTTTAAGGCTCACATGTCATAGCACTGGTCGTGAATGAGAAGGATACTCGACGAAACAGAAGCCACAGGCGGTCTTCTTGACTTTGTCGAGGCCGATGACGATCCTCTTGACGTCTCCGCTCTTGGCGAAGAGCTCGTACACCTGCTCCTCTGTGGTGTAGAAGGACAGGTTCCCCACGTACAGCGTGGAGCTCTGCTTCAGCAGCTTCTCCTGCTCGTAGCGGTTCCCCTGCGGAGAGGAGAGATCTGATCACACCACTGCTCTAACATCAACGAGTCTGTCAGTGAGGACAGCAATACTCTTATACAGCGAGGACACTAATAATCTTTCAGTGAGGACAGCAATACTCTTATACAGCGAGGACACTCTAATAATCTTTCAGTGAGGACATCAATACTCTTATACAGCGAGGACACTCTAAATTGATCAAAAAGGACAGTAAATACTTGATTCTACAACATATTTATATTTCTGATAAATGTTGAAAGAATCCCAGAAAAAGACACTATTGCAAGTTACAAAATGATTCTCAACACTGATAATAATCAGAAAAGACTGGAGTAATGATGCTGGAAATTCAGCTTTGATCACAGGAATAAATTACATTTAACATGTATTCACATTGAAAACAGTTCACTAAAATTGTAACAATATTTCACAATATTAGTTTTTTTTTTTTTTTACTATTTTTGATCAAATAAAGCTTTGGTGAGAAGAATATATATTTCACGAGTATTAGCCCAATAATAATAATAATAATTTAAAAAAGAAAAACTTGTCTCTAACGTACTTTTTTAACAGGGAAGTGTATGTTTTAATGCATAATCAAATATTTAATATATTTGAATAAAAATATGATAAATATTGAATTAGAGACTACTATAAATTACTATTTTTTAGTCACAGAAAGAAAGTAGAGTGAATCCCGCTGCACAACTACTGCGAATCTACACTGTTTTATGTCTCCTTATCAAAAGGAAAGAATAATCCTAAAAATATAGCATGTATTACACTCACCTTAAAATGCTGGTCTCTGTACTGGCTTATATCCACATATGAGTCGCTGTAAAGAGCGTTTAGTTTAATGGACATGGTGAAATTAATAAAATAAATCCAGAATCAGAGAAGCTGAATTTTTTATTTTTTTTTTCGAATCAGCATGGACGAACCGGAAACCCGTTCTCTCTTCTTCTTCCTCTTTATGTTGACAGTGGATCGCAGTGGAGGAATAGCGCATTACCGCCACCTGCCGTTACTACCGTAACCGTGCATGAGCCAGACTGCGAACGCACATCAAATATATCAAATAGTGTGTGTGTGTGTGTGTGTGTGTGTGTGTGTGTGTGTGTGTGTGTGTGTGTGTGTGTGTGTGTGTGTGTGTGTGTGTGTGTGTCTAAACCTTTTAGATTACTTTTTCGGCTACTTGTCTTAAGCTGAGAGCCACCCAGCTAAAAAAATCTAGTTTGGCCAGGGTGGACAGTAAATAAATACATTAATTGATTAAAATAAATAAAGTAATTAAGATATATTTACTTTTTCCACTACACACGGAAGTCCCGTTTTATCTCGCGATAGCGACGCGAGTGGAGACGAACGGCGATGTCCATCATGGACGCGCACACAAACAGCGCTGGCTCTGCGCGAGCGGAGAGGAAGGAGCGAGAGAAGGAGAAGATCATCCAGCGAGAGAAGCAGCGACACACGGTCAAGACGGTATGAACTCCAGACATCATCTTATCCATCTAACTCACATGAGCACTAGCGGCAGCGCCTCGAAACACTAACTTAATACAGCGGTACAGCCGGCGAAACTGCCACCAGCGTCACATTCATGTTGTCTGAGGCTTTATTAACGGCCATAACTTCCCCTACCCTTAAAATAATGCAAATATATGTGATAGCACAATCTGATATGTAGCGTTATTCAGCAGGACACCTGTAAAACTAGCTAATGTTCAGTTAAAACCCCCACAAACATCGTAGTTTCGACCAAACTGATGGGTTGGTGCCACGAAAAAGGATCAAAATGAAAGCAAGATTTTGAAGTGTTCTTGCAGTGTTTCAGGAGAGCTCGTGTTATTCATGACGTTACCATAGTGACAGTTACTGTAGATGTGGCTGTGAAAGGACTGGGACCAGTTGCAGGAAAACAAACCCCCTTTGTGGACCTGGCCTTTGAGTCAGCCTCAACAGAACAGCTGAATCCATGTAAAGCATCAGATAAGAGCTGTGTGTGTGTGTTCATGTTTTTCTATCCCGGTGGGGACTTCAACCTGAATGCACACAGACTCATGGGGACTCGTGTCACAGTGGGGACCTAGATAGAGGTCCCCATGGGTAAACAAGCTTATAAATCATACAGAATGAGTTTTTTTGGAAATGTAAAAATGCAGAAAGTTTTGTGTGGTGGGTAGGGTTAGTGTAAGGAGATACAATATACAGTTTGTACAGTATAAAAACCATTAAGTGTATGGAGAGTCCCCACAAAGATAATAAACCAGACGTGTGTGTGTGTGTGCACGCAGATCTCTCGGATCCTGCAGAAGAGTGCTGGAGAGCAGACGCAGGAGGAGCGAAGGCTTCTACAGGATCATCAGGAGACGGTCCAGGAGCTGAGCCGGAGACAGAGCCGGAGACGCCTCCTCCAGAGCAAACTAGAGGAGGTACAGCTCACACACACACTCTACAGCTCACACACACACACTCTACAGCTCACCTCAGCCTGATTAGGATGTGTCACCTCATGTCTGTGTGTGTGTGTGTGTGTGTGTGTGTGTGTGCTGCAGGTGTTCGACGAGGCGGAGAGCCTGAAGAGTAAGGTGAAGCAGCTGGCGGAGGCGCTCCGGCTGGCCACACATGTGGTGGTGTACACCGGCGCAGGAATCAGCACTGTACGCCCGTCTCCTCTCACTACCAGCGTTAGCATGACTGAGTTAGCATGAGGACGTCTCTGTGTTCGGCGTGTCCCGCGTTTGAACGCAAGTGTAGCGGAGAATAAATAACCCAGAGCAGAATGATTACATCATAACCACTGTTTCATTGAGTGTAAAACTAAACATACGCACAGTACAGTCATTTAAAAGTGACATTCCTTGAAATGGTTGAGTTATTATTAGGAGTTTGTGATCCCATATATGCGGAAACATGATTTTGGCAGGAACCAGTGCACACGTCTGGAATATTCCTTTCGTTTCGGAGTGATTTTTTGGATATGTTTTATATATAAAACAACTTTTAAATGATTTCCTAACATTCCCTTACTAACGTTGTTGTGATAATCGTACCTTAATCTTACAGTTCAGTCATATATATAGTTAAAAAGCTATTAATTATTAGACATATTTTAACTCTATATCTAGAGGAAAACTGGTCTAGTCTGGGTTCTCCATTATTTATTTATTTTCCATCATTCACCATCAGTTGTGTGTTGTGTCCTGGTTATGAGTGTGAGTCTTGTGGTGTGTTCCTCAGGCCGCCTCCATCCCAGACTACCGCGGGCCGAACGGGGTGTGGACTCAGCTGCAGAAGGGCCGCTCCGTCAGGTGAACACACACACTCTCACTGCCCTCCATCTCTAAACCATGGCACATGCTAACATCTCTGTGTGTGTGTGTGTGTGTCCGCAGAACATCAGATCTGAGTCGAGCTGAGCCCACCCTCACACACATGTGCATCTGGCTGCTACACAAAGAGAAGATGGTGTGTGACGAGTCTCTGTGAATGAGCAGAATACACTGACACACTCATGTCAAGCAGGACTATAGCAAAGCTTGGCTTATCGCTGAAGAATGTGAACCATATCTCCCAGCATTATAGCAAACATTAGATTTGTAGTACATGCACTCACGTACACACAACATGAAAAATGTTACGTTTGGTATATACGAATGCAGATGCTCAAGTTGGCTTATATACACTATAATCTCAACTACTTAAAATATAAACCATATTATTGCCCAGCTCTAAATGCGACATGAAGATGATATAAACATTCACATCATGATTTTCTTTTGCTGCTGCTTGGAAAGCGTGTGTGTTCTGCCAAGCGCTGTACAGATAGACTTGAGTAAGAGTGTGTGTGTGTGTGTGTGCAGGTTCAGCACGTGGTGTCGCAGAACTGTGACGGGCTTCACCTGCGCAGCGGCTTGCCCAGACACGCTCTCTCTGAACTCCACGGGAACATGTTCATCGAGGTCAGTGACGTCTCCAACGCATCATCAGTCTTAAACTGAGATCATGTGTGACCCTGGACCACAAAACCAGTCACATGTCGCACGGGGATATCTGTGGCAATAGCCAGCAATACATTGTATGGGTCAAAATTATAGATTTTTTATTTTTTTCTGGTCAATTTTGAGATTTTGAGCTATTTGTCTTCAATATCATGTCTTCTTTCAGACTTGTGGTGAAAAAAAAGGTAATTTTCCCTTTTTATCAGCAACCAATCGAGAAAGTACAAGCGAAATCTCATTGGCTGATGTCAATTTCTGACAGCGTGATTCTGTTTGTGTGTTTGACTGGTTCTGTTCAGTTGAAGGCCATAAATGCTGTGTTATAAGTTGTGAGTTATGGTTGTATAACCAATTTGATAAGATATTGCGTCTGTAAATAGTTGTTTCGACTAAAGTATGAATTTTTACAATACAAATCTTTAAAGGCCGTTTTCTCAAAATGGGTTTTCCTCATACTCTGAGCCAGAAACCTCCACTTCAGCAGCTCTTACACACACCAAACTTTCCAGGTGTAGTCCTATCTATATTATTAAGGATTTTACAGAGGGGTTTGTTCAAATATCATTCAGATTCTGATTTATACAACATTTTATACCTAAAAACGGGGCGAAAATTGATTTTTTTTTTTTTTATGGCTGTTGACAGTTTTTCCTGATTAATGGAGTGATGAAAAGAGATATCCAAAATCCCCTCGGTAAAAACCTCTGACTCGAATGACTCTTGAATCTGGCTTTATCCAATGTTCAGATTTCTCTTCTGGAAATATATGCAAATTAGTGCATATTTAATGAGAATACCTAATTTGCATATTTAAACACAAATATTCTAAAAACTTGTAATACAAAAGATATATTTTTTTCCCCTATTCAAAAATTAGAGAATATTCCAGATTTTCAATAGTTGTATCTCGGACAAATATTCTATCCTAACAAACCACACATCAGTGGAAAGCTTATTTATTCAGCTTTCAGATGTATAAATCTCTGTGACTGGTTTTGTGGTCAGGGTCACATATGTCTGGATTCACTCGTTTTAAAGGGTAGAATAAAGATCTCAAAATCTGAGTTTTCCAATCCGTTTTAGAGTTTAGAAAAATGTAATTTACAATCTGTTCCTGTAATATCAGACTTGTTTCTGTATTTCCCCCGTCTTCTGAGCCTCTTCTCCTCCCTGTGTCCCGCAGGTGTGCTCCTCCTGCTCTCCGGCGCGAGAGCTGATCCGTGTGTTTGACGTGACGGAGCGCACGGCTCTGCACAGGCATGGCACGGGCCGCCGCTGTCCACACTGCGGGGGGGAGCTGAGGGACACCATCGTGCACTTCGGGGAGCGCGGGACCCTGGAGCAGCCGCTGAACTGGAGCGGCGCGGCGCAGGCGGCGGAGCGGGCCGACCTCATCCTCTGCCTCGGCTCCAGTCTCAAGGTGCGGCTCAACCGGTGCAATCGAACCTCACACCGGGCCCTAACCAGACGCCATAGCGTTCCAGCGACCAATCATTTATCTGTCCACACCAGACTATGGGACGCGATAGAGTCTGCGATTAAACACAGCCCATCAGAAGAGCGTGAGTGAGCGGGCTCTCTTGGATAAGTTCATAATCAAATTCATGAATATTACACCATTTTAACATTATTAAAAATACATACTGAGCTACTGAAACAATCTGGTCATAGAACACACTTCTCTGTTAACAGTGAGTCGACAGTTTGAACATTCTTGTTTACTTTTATTTATATTGAAGATATGAGGTATTGTCCATTGCTGCATACGGCTATAAAAGACACACACAATGACATTCAAACTCACACAGACGCTTTCAACATTAAATAAAGAACATAAACTATACCTGAGATCAGAGTTTCCGCTAGAAAAAAACGGTCACTTTGACCGGCAGAAGTTTCGTTTTCCGGATATTTTGATGATATGCTGGTCAAATATCGCCTCTTAATTAGTCAAGTTGAGGAAAACTGGAGGCAGGCTATGTAACTTAAAAAATGACATAATCAGGCCGAATGCAACATGTTTATTAGCCTAACTTTCAAATAGACGGAAAAAAACATTTTCTACTATGGTTCGTTTCTTCATTCAGATCTATTTGCGATCCATTCCATTCTAAACAAACAACGCAGTTTATATGCTTCGTCCTTGTTTCATTATTCATTAAGATAATAATTAATAAATGCGCGCATAATTATCAGTGAACTTGATAAATGTTGCAGATATGTTTTACATGTATGCACAAACAAATGCCTTTCAACTTATGTGTGCAAAATTCAGAATAAAATGAATGTGCAGCAATTTGTACAAATAGAGAGTCTGTAGGCCTACTGTGTTGTTGCCATTAAATAAGCTCATTTAGTTTAATATTTGTTAAAATATTATAATGTTATTTTTTTATTTATGTTGATTATGAAAAGTGAACCGCACGAGTAAGATAGGATGAGCAATATCGAGAGACATGGAGCGGGTCAGACATGATTTTGACCACTTAATTAAGTTTTGTTTTGCAGAAAGACTTTTTTTAAAGTGAATTTCGTTTTGTATAAATTGTATCTTAATTTTAATATTTTTATCAACCAATTGCCTGGATTTAATAAATAAAAAGCAGATATAGCAGACGATAGGCCTAATCATAGAGGCAAGAGACCCGCGCGGACCCGCGCGGTCACTTGCATTGCTCGTGATCAGGAGCGCATCTCATCCTAATTTAACGAAACTCAGCATATGCCTCACAGACATGAAATATATCTTAAGAAAGCTTGAAATGTCTTTTTAACAATTTAAAACGAAAAGAAATAGGCTACTCTCTGGTTATGTAATCCATGATGTGCATTTCTCTCTATAGGCGCGTTCACTACGGACACTACTTCATCTTTACAGCTGTTGTTGCTGTTAATAAACTAAAAATAATAGGCCTATAATTTTATTAAACAATAAATGAAATTGTAATTGTATTAAAAAAGCAACAAAAAAAATCCTGTTTAAGGTTGTTGTTTTTTTTTACCTATGCTATTATTACACATTAAATTCAGGTAGGCTACTGAGTCGCTGTCCTCAGTGCCCAGAAAAGCGCTGAAACGGAGATGAAGGGGAACCCGTTTTTATTTATTTTTTGGCTTATTTTAACTGGCCCATCCAGTTTTCTGGAGGCCCGCCTACAATCAAAATCCTGGCGCCGCTAGTGCTTCGCAGCGTCTGATATCAAGAAATAACAGACCGCATTCCACATTGGAATTCAACCAAGCCATGTAATAATGTTTAATAACTTTCAAACGGTAGAGCCTGTTCCTTTATAACATAGCCAAAGGTCGGTGTATTTTTGCTTTATACATTTTAGGCTTATTCTCAAATTCAGATTGTGTTAGGGGGGCCGGATTATTAGGCAATTTTAATCGGACAATTTGACCGGAGAGATTTAATTTTGTCGGATATTTTTTTTCCGGCCAATTACCGGACAATGGAAACCCTGCCTGAGATTATCATACTTTCTGTTGTTTGGTTCAGCGCGTCTGGTTAGCACACGGTGTTGGGCTGCACACGGATTAAACATGACATTGTTTGGAGGCATTGCTTGATATTGTTTCCTTGTGTTATTTTAGCCTACACTGGATATACATCATCTGTTAAAACAGCTTTTTTTGTGATGTAAAAAATGAAACCAAGATAAATAATTTTAGAACATTTGTTAATGTTAATAATACGACATTAAATGGCAATCTTTGTGGGCAAACGTGTCGCCCTTGCCTTGTGGTGGCTTGGGATCTCAAGAGGACTCGGATATACGTGTTCAGTCACTGGTCCAGATATCGACTCTATATCTGATTTAAACCCACATCTGGAGGCTCTGAGCAAAGAAGAGTGAAGAAACACTCCTGTCCACACAGACTGAGTGCTGTGATAAAGTCTGATTATCTTTGTTTCAGTTTTTACATCATAACCAGCTGTTTTATATCCAGATGTTAACACAACAACGATCATGAAGTCGCAACATTTGTCAAAATGCATTTGTCTTATAATCAGTGTTTGATTTGATGGTGTGCTGCTGCTTGTGGTGTGTGTGTGTCCGTCAGGTGCTGAAGAAGTACTCCTGCTTGTGGTGCATGAACAGGCCAGCCAACAGAAGACCCAAGCTGTACATCGTGAATCTCCAGGTACACCTTCCTCCACACAGCTGCTCGTAACCTCTCGATCCTCTCAGTCGACGTGCTCTAACAGCGCGGGGTGCTCTCCTCCTTTATTTCAGTGGACACCGAAAGATAACCTGGCCACTCTGAAGATCCATGGGAAGTGTGATGCAGTGATGGCTCTTCTCATGCAGGAGCTGGGTTTGGAAGTCCCCGTTTACAACAGGTGAGACCCACTAACTGGTACAACACTGCTCGGATGCTGTAACATGAGCGTTGTAGTGATGCACTGACATCTCACCAGCCGAAAACATGTGGCTGAACCTGTTTTGAAGGGCCGAGAGCATTGACCGGAGCGGTGATGGTTCATCAGCGCTTCTCTAATGGCACGTTTTGACTGTCGTAGATGCGCTACACCCAGTGTCAGCTGTGGATACTAGACCATACCGATATTTCCATTAAATTAATCTTCATTCTGATGAAATGAGATCTTTTAGTCTGTGCTGCTTTCAGTCGATGACATACAATCCAGTCATATTTTTTGTTTTGTTACATTTGATATGATATAATGTCTGTGCTTTCAAATTCTGGAAACTCTATAATGAAATTCAAAGAGTCTGGTTGAGTGTGGTTTTGGTCCTCTCTCACCCATGGATATCATATATAAACGCTAGATGTCTCGTGCGCGCTGCTGGCCAATGGAGGTCGACGTCCGCACATGGCGGCCATCTTGCCACAGGGTGCTCGCTCACTCGTTTAATGGTGCATGTACTTTTAAATTACCATAACTTGCTCAATTTTCTACCGATTTTCAAACGGTTTGGTTTGTTATAAACGTCAGAGATGTAGTTATGACACTGCATACATATGAATAATTATAACATACATGTTCAAGCATTCGGAATTATAGCCACGTTAATAACGTTTGTAAGAAACCAAACCGTTTGTAAATCCGTCAAGATTTCAGCGAGATAAGAGGATTTGTGTGCGTGCTGATCACTCACCTTAATTCACAGCTTCACTGTGACAAGATGGCTGAACGGTGATGCCGGAAGTGACTGCGCCATAAGACATCTAGCGTTTATATATGATATCTATGCTCTCTAATGTGGCGAGATCAGTCACTGCAACACGTAAACCCAATTAAAAATGATTATCTGTGCATCAATAGTGCAGCAATGCCACTGTCAAAACAAGGAGAGGCCAAATCTGTGTGCGGAGATCATTCAGCCATTCCTGATTGGTGGATTCCTATATAACTAATCCGACCTTCAGTTACGCAATAAAGTCAGAGAAGCCGTGCTATACTGTGAATATCCTCAATATCTGCTTTCTTGTTTTATAGTCCTTTATTATGAGAACTTCAGAAAATCTTTTTATATGCACTTTTTGAACATAAAATGAAATTTCCAGCTGAAACTGTTATAAATCTTTATTAAAGTTTGTCTCTCTTTTGTAAAAAGCAGATTATTGTGAAACTAAAACATGACATAGAAGTTGAAAAATGTACAAAAATACTATTTTTTAGTTTTATGTTATATTATATATTTATTTTCCAAAGCTGCAGGAAAATCAAAGCCGTAAATCTAAAGCCGCTCCATATTTGAGGGTTGATGTGTCGGTAAACGAGCGTGCGGTGAGATTGTGTTGGTGCAGTACCACACGCCTCCACTAGAGCAAATTCATCAACCGTTCGTTTCCAATGTCCAAAGTTCTAAGAAACCAAAATGCTAAATTTTTCAGTCAAATGTGAGTGAACAGGACCAAGGCAATCGTTAAGCACATTATATTCATAACATAACATGGCCTCAAGCCTGATTGCTTTTAATACTTTTACATTCTGCATTTGACAGACGCTTTAATCCAGAGCGACATGCATTTGATCCGTTCTCGCCTTCCCTGCGAATCGGACACATGACCTTGGCAGTGCTAGAGCCATGCTTTGTTAAAGCTACAGGAAAGCTTTTTATTAATAACTAATGACCAATGCATTACAGACACATATGTTCATCTAAAGCTGCTGTTTTGATAAATCTCAGATCACAAGACCCCATCTTCAGCTTGGCTAAAGCGCTGGGTCCACATGAGCAGGAGAGCCACTCTCGTGAGGAGATAGCGCCCCCTGCTGCTGTGGAGGAGGACTCGCAGGACGCGCCGGCTCAAGGCCAAGGCCCCGCGCTCCAGGGAGGATGGTTCGGGAGAGGCTACTCTAAAGCCAGGAGGAGGAAGAAGACCTTATAGTTCACACACACAGACGCCGGACACTGGGAGCTTCACACTCGCTGCTTGGAGAAATGTTTCTGATGACTGTGTGAGGTGATGGAGAACTGCTCTTCTGAACACGTATAGCTGTGTCTCTGACGATAACTAGGGAAAGGTTTATTTGTGAGGTTTATTTACATGATGGTTTGGTTTCGATAAACGCACTTTACTTCCAGTCTCAGGTTTATAGAATAATCAATATATGATTCTCATGACAGCAGTTTTATGAGAGATACCTCTTTTTGTTGCCATTTTATTTTATTAAAAATTGTCATTTACTCACCCATGTCGTTTCAAACCCTGTGGAACACACACACACACACACACACACGCAGTTTTGCATTTTGAGCTAAAAAAAAAAGTACCATAAAAATCCATACAAAGTCTTCTGAAGGTTGCTTTGCATGATGGGAAGAATAAAACTGTTACAAAGAACTACTGTATGTTCGCAGGAAGACACGTTAAGAACATGTGGAAGAGTAAAATTATTTTTATTTTGGGTGAACTTTATAGAATATAGTTGTTTACAAGAAGTCAGTGTTACTGGATTGAGTAAAAAATGCTTTATTTCAGTCCACTATTAAAATAAGACACACCATTCCTCAATAACATAAGAGAGGGTGTGTATTTTAATCAAATATTTATTTTGTCTTTTAACAAATGGTGCTAAAACTGATTACAACCAGAACTGCTCTTTATCCGTCCAAATATAGGACTTTATCTGTCCATGTGAGGAATAAAACCTCATGTTAGTATAATTGTAATAACCAGAGTGGAGTTAATGTTTGCACAGCATTGAACTGTTGATGGTGTTGAGAACTGCTGTAAGTGCCATTACTCTTTTGATTTTGTATCGATCACTGTTTTATTTCAGACGTTTGGATTTCTACATACTTCTGTAAAGAAAACTTGATTTACATCATGTACTGAAAATCCTGTCCTCAATTCAGCCACAATAATAAATTGTCTTCACTTCTTGTAAAGTACTTTTTTTTTTTTGTTGGCCCCTGAGAAATAAAGCGATGCCGTATAGCACATCAATAGTATATTTTAAACACACAGTGGATGAAGGGTCATTTCTTTGTGTGTGTGTTTAGCTTTTGGCTTTGAGCTTTCTGATTGCGTCGATGAGCTCTGGGAAGGCTGTGTTCTGGAAGTGTCCGCGGTCTGTGTACTTGTATAAATCTGTCTTGAGGTTATCAGCCACTTCTCGTTGCTCAGCCCAGGGCAGGAACGGGTCGTCTGTGGATCCGAACTGAAGGATGTACTTCACGTTTGTCCTGATCTTTTCCCATTCCCATGGCCGGCTGAAATATCCTGAGCGTAATAGGAGAAGGCACATCGTCACACACACTCACACTGACGACCACTGATGCCATGATGAGGGATTAGTGTTCACACTCACCGCTCTCACGTTCATTCTCATCTCCCAGGTCTGATGTGTACGCGCCTACCAGAATAATGGCAAACACTCGGTGTGTTTCTGCATACCTGTCCAAGCACACCAAAAACAAGCAATCATGTACTTTATGGAGTGATAGTGATAGTCAAGTACTGACAGAAATTATCACACACACACACACACACACACAGATGTGTCTCTGAGTGTTTTCCTCTCCAACTCATTTTACTCAAATAAGTGTAAATAAATACATTGATAGATTAATTAAATAAGTAAGCACAGAGCTAACTTGCTGGCAAACATTGTGCTCATAGATGAATCGGATCTTTTAGAACACGACTCAAATGATTCACATGAGTCGCTGAGGTGAGTCGCGAGTCGAGTACCTCATGGCTGCCGCAGCTCCGGAACTGTGTCCGATGATGAGGGTTTCTTCATCACATCTCAGATCCTTCTCCATGAACGGCAGCCAGATGCTCTCTCTCGCAGTCACTGGCAGGTTACATATCACATTTCACTATAATACCACAAACATATGTCCCATGAAAAGTGATGTATATGTGCTGTGAGTGTGAACTACCAGGATCTGGCATGTTTCTCAGCGCGCATGACACATCTGGAATCTGTAACGGTGCACCGTTTAATATTCGGGCTGAAATATAACCTGACTGTAATTATAACAGCTGAACGGATTTCAGTCTCTTGTTGAAGTCATCATACCTCGTTTATTCGTTTGTTTGCCCATCCATACCAGTTGCAGTGCTCGACATCCCCTGCTCCGTTTCCCGGCACGATCACAGCTCTCTTCAGAGGCATTTACAACAGCAAAGCTTCAGCTCCTCAAGGAAATAAACACGACTGACACGTGTGTGTGTGTGTGTGTGTGGAACTATTGCTGCGTTCCAGTCCAAAATTGTCACGCCCTTCACTCGCTAACTTCCCTCCGTCTCGTTCACTCGGATGTGCGGTGCAGGAGTGCCCTCTACTGGCGGACACTGCGGCGGCCTGAATCAGCTGTGGAGTTTATTTATTTATTTATTTTTGTATTTTTCCCTTCAAGAATTTGTTTAAAGCAGCATCCAAATGTTTAAAGGTGTGTTTGGGTTGTTTTAAATAAATACAAATAGAATTAATATATCATAGAGTTGTTTATTGTGGTGGTGATTAGACGAGATCTGTGGTGACACATGTATTTAAAATACATTTTGGTATAGTTTTTTTTTTCCACTAGCTGTCTTTGTGATAGGCAGGAAGGAAGTAATGGAGTTTAGAATAGCTAAGCAAATAAGACTTCTTTACCTCTTTAAACATTAATTCTTAAAACAATAACGTTTGTTAATTTATTTGTAAACAACTTCTCTTTTTTTAAATTGATTGGTAAAAGTAGCGATGTTCCTGAAGCGTCGCAAGGGGGCGTAACGTTACTGATAACGCACAGTTTAGCTTACTACTCTTACTAGCCTACTCTTACTCTTACTAGAACTCTTACTAGCCTACTACTCTTACTAGCCTACTCTTACTCTTACTAGAACTCTTACTAGCCTACTCTTACTCTTACTATAACTCTTACTAGCCTACTACTCTTCAGTGGCGTAGGTTTGATTTTGAAATTGGTGGGGACGGGGACATCAATATAAATATATTTTAAGTTTTGATCGAAATTATTGCTAAGGATATATCAGTGTCACTGGATATTGGTAGGGACACGTCCCTAGCGTCCCTACTAAATTCTACGCCCCTGCTACTCTTACTACTCTTACTAGCCCACTCTTACTCTTACTAGAACTCTTACTAGCCTACTCTTACTACTCTTACTAGAACTCTTACTAGCCTACTCTTACTCTTACTAGAACTCTTACTAGCCTACTACTCTTACTACTCTTAATAGCCTACTCTTACTACTCTTACTAGCCTACTCTTACTCTTACTAGAACTCTTACTAGCCTACTCTTAGAACTCTTACTAGCCTACTCTTACTCTTACTAGAACTCTTACTAGCCTACTACTCTTACTACTCTTACTAGCCCACTCTTACTCTTACTAGAACTCTTACTAGCCTACTACTCTTACTACTCTTACTAGCCTACTCTTACTCTTACTAGAACTCTTACTAGCCTACTACTCTTACTACTCTTACTAGCCTACTCTTACTACTCTTACTAGCCTACTCTTACTACTCTTACTAGCCTACTCTTACTCTTACTAGAACTCTTACTACTCTTACTAGAACTCTTACTAGCCTACTCTTACTCTTACTAGAACTCTTACTAGCCTACTACTCTTACTACTCTTACTAGCCTACTCTTACTCTTACTAGAACTCTTACTAGCCTACTCTTACTACTCTTACTAGAACTCTTACTAGCCTACTCTTACTCTTTCTAGAACTCTTACTAGCCTACTACTCTTACTACTCTTACTAGCCTACTCTTACTACTCTTACTAGAACTCTTACTAGCCTACTCTTACTCTTACTAGAACTCTTACTAGCCTACTACTCTTACTACTCTTACTAGCCTACTCTTACTCTTACTAGAACTCTTACTAGCCTACTACTCTTACTACTCTTACTAGCCTACTCTTACTCTTACTAGAACTCTTACTAGCCTACTACTCTTACTACTCTTGCTAGCCTACTCTTACTCTTACTAGAACTCTTACTAGCCTACTCTTACTCTTACTAGAACTCTTACTAGCCTACTCTTACTCTTACTAGAACTCTTACTAGCCTACTACTCTTACTACTCTTAGCCTACTCTTACTACTCTTACTAGCCTACTCTTACTACTCTTACTAGAACTCTTACTAGCCTACTCTTACTCTTACTAGAACTCTTACTAGCCTACTACTCTTACTACTCTTACTAGCCTACTCTTACTCTTACTAGAACTCTTACTAGCCTACTACTCTTACTACTCTTACTAGCCTACTCTTACTCTTACTAGAACTCTTACTAGCCTACTACTCTTACTACTCTTGCTAGCCTACTCTTACTCTTACTAGAACTCTTACTAGCCTACTACTCTTACTACTCTTAGCCTACTCTTACTCTTACTAGAACTCTTACTAGCCTACTCTTACTCTTACTAGAACTCTTACTAGCCTACTCTTCCTACTCTTACTACTCTTACTAGCCTACTCTTCCTACTCTTACTGTTTACATGCTGAAAGTAACACTAGTAGCCTATGCGTTATATCTGTTTATAACGTTAAATCTGCTAACCCATTCTAAGGATTGACATATAACATGTACAAATTGAATGATAAATAATGTTACAGTGAAACTGAGAGTACAATTATCTGAAACATATTTCTAGTGTTTCATGGATGCAGTAAACCTTTAAAAGAGAGCATTAATGATCCATGTCTGCTCCTGACAGGGTTTAGTGGGACAGATCCTTGTCATCCGTAAACCAAACCTCTCCCATCCGACCGAACTGAAGAGAGGAGGAGTGTGTGTGTGTGTGTGTGTGTGTGTGTGTGTGTGCGTGCGCGCGCTCCTGGCGTGTCACAACAGTACAAACGAGGAATAGGAGACCGCTAACATTCTCCCTCAAGTCAAAGTCTGATGCGAAGCGGTTTCATTTGATACTTTTACATGTTTTTTGTGAAGCTATGCGAAACACGCGTGTATGTGAGCACGCATGCGTGTGTAAGTGAGTGTGTGTTAGTCAGCTGTATCGATCTGATGAGCGACTGATGGTGTGCAGTGAAGTTCTGCTCTGACTGGATATATCTACAGACTCAATGCAGAGTGTCGGAGCAGAGGAAACATCAGGGTGAGTAACTTACAACACAGCAGCAGATAAAGACTACACATACTGGCCGATATCTAGACTGTCAACATGGACAGATATGTGGGCTATTTATTAATTAGAAGGCTTCACTGATAACAAAAATATGTTCTGAGAATGTTTCGCTAACGTTCCCATAACGTTGTTCTCTCGACGTTGTGAAGAAAAACGCCCAATGAACGTTTTGAAAGCATTTCTAAAGTCCAGATAACTTTGAACACATTCTTCATTAATGTTGCTGGGAGAACCAAAGTTCAATTAACGCGTAAATCTGTCACTCCTGACCAAAATACTTGGCTTTTTGGATGATCAAAGAAAAAGTTTGTCTTTAATTATCTTTTGTGCTTGCTAATTAAATTATTTATAGCTTAACTCAAGAAAACGGATCTTATACCGCATAGACTGCATTGAAAAAGATCATTTAAATGTAAAAATATATACAGATTAACCCCTGTCATATGTCTCTCTCTATACACACTGTATTTATGTCACTGCTGAACCTGTTCTATAGCTTTTCACGTGTCTGCGAACATAACATGATGGAATGCTGTTTTTCTCTTGGTTGTGCCTTGCAAGACCAGCAAGAAACATTTTTACTGCAATAAAAACAATGATGAAACCTGTTGCGGTCTCTAGGTTTGTTTGGTCAGTTTCTGGACTTGGTTTCAGGCTCATGCAGGAGCTGGTTCTCAGTTCTGTATGATTCGACGTGTGAGAGTCTGTCATGACAGCTGTGGCCGCGGACAGGACTATACTTTTATTCCCTGTATATTTAGATCCCGCACAACAGATGTCTCCGTGACCTGGTGGGGTTCAAAAGTCAGTCTGTCTATAAAGATATGATGTTGTCAGCCAGAAGGACAGATGAACACTGATCACTGGTCAGGAGACAGCAGACCGCTCACCTGTCGAGTGTGTTGGACCCCATGAGGTCCGTCTGTGTGTGAATATCCACGACTCGCAGGTTTTCTGACTGCACTGGCCATCCAGAGCTGAGACCGGGACGGGCGAGGAGTGCAGCGAAGCGTGCCGGGTCGTAATCCCCACGCTAATGCTGGATGAATGTGTTCAGAATAACCTTCTGGCCAGCCCTGATCCTCACGGCCCTCTTCCTTGGTGGGATTAGGGAAGTTTTCTTTGGTCTTTTCATGGCAAACCCAGGCCAGGTTCTACAAATGTGTGTGATTCCCATCGCACTGCTTCTCTCCCACCCTATATATCTCATAGAGCTCAGGATTATGTGTGTTATGTGAAAGATGTGTGAATGAAGAGCACTGTAGGTTGTGTTTTAGGTGACAGGTGCCAGCATAAATATCACATGGTCTTAGTGATCCAAGTTATCTCCAATAAGGAATAACTGAGAAAACTTGTGTCATTATTTACTCTTTACCCAACATGTCATCATTTTCTTAAAATATACATTGCATCATCGCACACCCTGATTTTGCTGAGTTAAGGCGCTTTTCCACTGCGTGGTACGACTCGACTCGGTACGGCACAGTTCGGTTCGCTTTAGCCCAGTTGCTTTTCCACTGCAGTTAGTACCGCTTCAAAGTGGGTGGGACTGATCGTTATAGTTGCCGTCTCTACTGCCATGATATCATCATATTAAATGCGAATTTTTCATTCCGTGTTTCCCCATCCACTCCTCGGCAACCAACGAGAGGAACGTCTGCACCTCGTCCACTGACCACGATTCAGCCATTTCTTTTTTGAAGTTTATAGTCTTTTTTTTTTAAAGCAAATACTTTTAAAACAGGCGCTACAGTGTTGGCTGTTGTCTACTGGCTATTTAAATCTAGTGGGTTTAGTGTCTCGTGTCGTAAATACAATGACGCTGGTAGTGATGATTCTGTCTGACCAATCAGTGATCTGCAGTGTTTTCACGTCACATTTTAGTATCGGTACGGTACGCTTGGAACCTCAACAGAGGTGGTACCATTTAAAGCGAGCCGAAGCGAGCCATACCGTACCATGCAGTGGAAAAGCGCCAAAGCGTGCCGTAACGAACCGAGCCGTACCGAACCGAGCCGTACCGTACCATGCAGTGGAAAAGCGCCATTAGACGCATTGCTGGGTCAACATATTTTGTTGATCCTGGAGCAACATTCTGGTCTGGAAACCCTATCCCTGCCCCTAAACCTAACCCTGCCCATGGGTTATCCTTAAATCAAAGCGAATGGAAGCACCTAACTCTGGTTGTAAGCCTGAACTTGACATAAACTTTTAACTTGTCCCTCAAATCTGATTGGTTCTGCTTGCAGCATCACCTCATCTCTCAGAGAGTCTGAAAACAGTTCGATAGTCTCTTTAAATCCCTCCTTTCCGTGAGCTTACTCTGCTCTGATTGGTCAGATGACTCAGTCTGTTGTGATTGGTCTACTCTGCTCTGATTGGTCAGATGACCCAGTCTGTTGTGATTGGTCTACTCTGCTCTGATTGGTCAGATGACTCAGTCTGTTGTGATTGGTCTACTCTGCTCTGATTGGTCAGATGACCCAGTCTGTTGTGATTGGTCTACTCTGCTCTGATTGGTCAGATGACCCAGTCTGTTGTGATTGGTCTACTCTGCTCTGATTGGTCAGATGATCCAGTCTGTTGTGATTGGTCTACTCTGCTCGGATTGGTCAGATGGTCCACTATGTTGTGATTGGTCTACTCTGTTCTGATTGGTCAGATGGCCCACTGTGTTGTGATTGGTCTACTCTGCTCTGATTGGTCAGATGATCCAGTCTGTTGTGATTGGTCTGCTCTGCTCTGATTGGTCAGATGATCCAGTCTGTTGTGATTGGTCTACTCTGTTCTGATTGGTCAGATGATCCAGTCTGTTGTGATTGGTCTGCTCTGCTCTGATTGGTCAGACGGCCCAGTCTGTTGTGATTGGTCTACTCTGCTCTGATTGGTCAGATGACCCAGTCTGTTGTGATTGGTCTACTCTGCTCTGATGATCCAGTCTGTTGTGATTGGTCTACTCTGTTCTGATTGGTCAGATGGCCCAGTCTGTTGTGATTGGTCTACTCTGCTCTGATTGGTCAGATGATCCAGTCTGTTGTGATTGGTCTACTCTGCTCTGATTGGTCAGATGACCCAGTCTGTTGTGATTGGTCTACTCTGCTCTGATTGGTCAGATGATCCAGTCTGTTGTGATTGGTCTACTCTGCTCTGATTGGTCAGATGATCCAGTCTGTTGTGATTGGTCTACTCTGCTCTGATTGGTCAGATGACCCAGTCTGTTGTGATTGGTCTACTCCACTCTGCTCTGATTGGTCGATCGCTTACAGCGGTGTAAAAAACGAAACAATTATTTTTTTAATATATTCTCTTTTTTTTTTTTTCATCCATTGAAATTCAAAAAGTACATAAAGACATCGCAACATCCATATGAACCAAGCGGTTTAATTCAAGTCTTCTAAACAGACACAATCACTTTATATGATGAACAAATTTAATTTATGCTTTTATTTATTTTTATTCACATATAAATGGTAAACATGTTCGGTCAGACATGATGCGCAGGAACCAATGAGCTTTGTTCTCACGTCAAGCATTCATGTTGAACCTCTTTTCCACTGTTTACTTCTCTGTATGAAAATGAACAAAAGTCACATGGGTTTGAAATTTTCATTTTGGGGTGAGCTAGGTGAACTGTCCTGATATGAAAAATGAAATGTGAAAGTGAAATTTCCCACACAGAGGTTTGTGATTTCCAGGGTTTTTTTCATTTTGAGAGAAGAAATACTTCTGTTACATTCAGTGAGGAAGTACGAGTTTGCACAGAAAAAACTCCCTTTTTTCCCACACAGGGAGTAACAGGTCAGGTGCTGTCTGTGCACGCTTGCTCAAAGCTCAAACAGTTTATGAGTCTCTATAGAAACAGTGCAACACATAACAGACATGGCCTTCATCACTAAGCCTGGAGTGGTATCAGAATGTTCCTTTCCTCACTTTATAAGCAAGGAGATACAGTGAAGGTTCACACAGACAGACACAAACAACCCTGAACAATACAGGCCTGGCTGATCTAAAACTCAGTGTAACACACATAAGACTAGTTTCTAGTGAGACTAGACCTTCAGGCCATGGTCTCATTGAGACATACAAAGTTTAATATGCAACAGCATTTCCACATACAGCCTTTTGTTTTGTCTGTCGGAGTTTCTTTTGAAAATGGCATCAAAATTCCCTTTGGTTATTTTTATGAGGCTTGGCCTGAAGAAATTCATCTGAAATGTTCATCTAGTACTGATTGCAAATGAAGAAAATATTAGTTAGTATTGTAATCTATTACATATTATAGGTATAATCTGAGTACTTTGATTACTTTTGAACTAACTCGTTTATCACATTGATTTAAATGGGATAATCTTGTACCATATTGACATAAAAATATTTTTTCAGTTCTTTGTTATTAACAACATGATGCACATTGAATATTACATTACGTCAGGGTTTCCCAAGCACGTTTGTAAATTGATGAAGAGCTAATAATTAATTTAATCATACAAATTGAAAAGATAAAAAATAAGAATTAGAGAGAATCATTAAAAAATCCCAGTAAAAAAAACGGTAATATTCCAGGTGCCAGAAGAAAAAAACGTAAAATTACAGAAATTTACATGACATTTACATGTTTTTCATGTACTTTTACACAGGAAATTTACATTTGCAGTCTATTTCTGTAATTTTACGTTTTTTTTACCACATTTAAAAAAATACATAACAGTAAAAATAAAACAGTACAATTCCGTAAAACTAGTTTTTTTTTTTTACAGTGTGAATAATATTTAATCCATAATCATGTAATCCATTAAAAAAGTGACTGTTTGTAAGTGTTTGAAAACATTACAAGTGCACTAATTTAATAATCACGATTAGGCCTACGTGTAATCAGTTTTTGCGAGTAACCAGCACAGTGTTTTATAGGATGCAAGTGCCAAACTGCAACTTTGAATATACAGACGCTCCCTATTTAGAGTGCCAAATTAGTTTGTACCATGCCAAAAAAACATTTTACCATACGTTTTTATGGGCTACCGACTCCCAAACTGAAAAAAGAGATACATGTGTGTCTTCTATCAAATATATAGCTGGTTCCTCCTTTATTTACTGAAAACAATACATGTTAGTCATAGTTTTGTGACAAATGAGTTTCCCTTCCAAGTTCTGACCGAGGCTGAAAGTGGAACAGATGGGAAAGGCCTTGAAACATGGGAAGTGAGTAATTGGAAATGTAGGGTTGTAGTGTGGAGTCGCGTTACTGAATCAGATTCTCTTACAGCTGTTGAGCGGCTCAGTTTGCAGAACCTCCTGTTCTTCTCACACACACTCACTCTTTTCTGCTTTAACTAAAGTCCACTCCCTCATGGCCTGCGGCGTGGAAACCCGGATTGCCTAATCCAGGCGTCAATCATCAATTATTAAGTTTTGTTGACACTGTTTGTCCAATGTTGGAATGGATTATGTGTCTGTCAGAGGATGGGAAAAGAAGTAGAATATGCAATTGTCGGTATTGGAAAAAACCACTGTGCCTCAATTGTATTCCTCCACATTTAGCATTAGTGTTTGTCCTCCTGCACCTGTTGTCCACACTGAACTGATCTTGCAGACTGCGGCTCAGCTGTGATAGAAATGCCTGGCATAAACTGACAGGTGGATTTCTGCCCACATTGCTTGATTGTGTCTGTAACGGTCCTGGGCAACTTCAGCCGTGGAAAGTAAGGGACGCTCTCAGTGTCTTTTTGTGGTAAAATAGGTGGTTTCTTTATTCTGCATGTGTCACACAACCCATTGTTGGCAGATAAAAACTAAAATCACTTTAAGCAAAACATTTCACTGGGAGATCATGATTGCACACGGCAGCTTTTCTTCTGGGTAAGTCATCGCAAACTGAAATTAGACCAATCAGCTGTGAGACAAATGAAGTGACAAATATCTGACACGAAGTCACTCCTCTACCTTGATCCAAATTCAATTCAGAGACAAAATTGCTTGGCTTTGACTGATAATTGCTTGTTTTTACAATTAATATTAAGCAGGTTCATTGTGAACCCTCATAAATTATTGAATAAGTTGATTCGCATGTCAGATATCTTCTTTCAGCTGCCTTTTCAAACCTTCAGTGACAATTGCTGGTTATTCCTTTCTTAGATAATGTAAAGTTATAGTTTTACGCTGTTATGAACTCACATACTGTACGTCTAGGACAGCGAGTCGTAATTAAATCACAACACATACTCATGTTTAACCAACGTCTATAGAAATATATAAGCCATTTCATCATGAGAGGGTTAAAGCCAAAACAGTAAACAGAAAACTTTACTGACTAATTTAAAGCAACACTAAAGATTATTTTTTACCTTAAAATAATGTTTCCAAAATGGTGTCAGCGGTTCATCAACTCGTAACAGGGTGAACGGCACTTCTGCATTCGCTTTGCGACCCTCTATCTGCTATAACCACAGAGTTTGCCAGATCGGGTAGCGGATCTGTAGTTCGAATATAGAGACTTGCTTTACGGCAAGCGTTACAATAGTCATTATTTTGTTTTTCTTCGTTTCTGATGTCGCAATACATCATACTTTCATAAAATCATGCAACATACTCTTCCTTGTCTGTGGACATGTTATTTCCAAAGCCGGTGCTGGATAAACAGCGTGCGTGCGAGTCGACAGTAGACTGCGGTAGGCTAAAGTATTTACGACAGCGGTTATGGACAATTCCACTTCCAACCTGTAGGGGGACCGAAGAGGAAAAGTGCTTTGGTGTTGCTTTAACGGAGAGGTCTAACTTACCGTCAAACAAAAAAAAAAAAAAGAAAGAAATGACCTGTTTTCTTCTCTAGCCATGAACATCAACAAAAGACATCAAGGTGACAAATGAAACAGCAGCAAACAGGCTCAGCAAACCACCAATAAGAGTAAAGGCCATTGCACACTGCAATGCGAGTAAAGAGTAAAGAGTAAAGGCCATTGCACAAATTCGCATGCGAAATTTTCGCACGTTAAAAAAATTTTTTACCTCACGTTATGTCAATCACGCTTGCACACTGTCTTCGAAACTTTCGTCCGTAATAAAAAAATTCGGATCAGGTTCGATTTTCTGCGTTTTTCGCATCCACAGCCAGTATTTTGAGAGGTTTTTTGACAATCCAGAGCCACTGTACAAGCGAACGACAAAATCGAGCAGGCAATTCGATTACTAATCATGTATTATTTGGGTATAAAATATAACCTGTATATAGCTGTTCTGTCTGCCCAGCGCTTCCACCGGCCGTACGTGTGTGTGTGCGTGCGCGTGTGTGTGTAGGCTATGTGTATGCGTGTGTGTGTGTGCCCATACCTTATATACTGCCAGTCTCTGTTCAGGATCGATTGGTTCACGGAAATTGGTGGTCTTCTTTTTAATATGTGGCTCCAGTATCGCTAGCAAAGCATCAAACTGTTCCACTGACATTCTGAGGTAAATTTTGAATCGTTTGGGATAATTTCGCAACTCCTTGATAAGGAGGTGAAACTCTCCTTCCTCTCGGCGCAATCTCAGGATTGGATGGACCCAATATTTCCTCTTTCTTTTTCTCTTTTTAAGAAGAAAGAGGGCAACAAAAACAAAATCATCCTCACTGCTTGACGAATCCATTTTGTATTTTTTGCGTTTTTTTCCGCAAAGGTTTAATAAATACGCATCGGACTCAGTGTGCAAGGTTTCTGTGCGTAACGAATTTTAAGGCTGACGAACACGAAAAAACGCATACGAAAATTTCGGACTCAGTGTGCAATGGCCTTAACATAGAAGCACTCAGGTTGAAGTAAGTTCAAGCATGTGATCTGGAACGGGAGAGAAGGGCAAACGCTGTGAGGACTTGCCCTGCTTTTATGCTGAATCTTCTCCACCCGACAGCCAATCAAATTATGGGAAATCGCTAGATTGGGTAAACCCAGGCCGATCTGCCGGCGATCTGATCTCGCCCTGCACCTCAGGCTCGACACCTGTACATTCTTCTGTCCTGCTTCCGTTACAAATCTGCGTGGACCAATCACAGACTGGCGTATCCACCTGGCACGCTATTGGCGGGTTTAATCCAATCCAATTCCTTTTAACCTCTCGACGATGCTCAATGGCTTCTTTAGTTTAGCAAACAAATCACTCGAGTGGGTGTAAGTACCACTCACTTTCATGTTTCAGAAACCACTGGATGCCATTGTTTCTGCAAACCGCTGATCAATGCTCCAAACCAACACGTTTGTTGACACGTTTCCTGCCTGGAGTTTTCACTGCAAAGTACGTCACCCGGATCGTTGGTCTGATTGGTTGAAGGACTATCCAGTTGCGCACAGGGTCATTTGAGCTCTGCCCGTTGATCACGCCACTTGTGCAGTAGAAATACAGAGCAGACTCCCCAGTCTTAAAAGATCGAGCTTGGTCAGGTGATATTAGCCAGACTAGGATATCGCATAAAACAACAGTGATGTAAACATGCTGAATATGCTGAACTTTATTGTACAGATGGCGCTGTATTAAGCAGTGCATGAAAGTGTTTGTTGCTTCATGAAGACGTCTGAAACGTCTGTGTATTTGACAAATATTGCATCTAATCCACTTTGTCTGTGATAAAGTAAGGAAACACTTATAAACACTTTCAATTCCATTTTATCCAATATTACATTTAAATTCACAACTTTGGATAGAAACATAGATATAATCCACATCCACAGATGTAATTTAAAAAAGTAAAATAAAGCAAAACAAAAAACTGGATGTAATAATGCGTAGCAAAAATTCAGTTTAAACAACTCTGTCTCAGTGCATGGCCCAGTCTACGTCCACTTCAAGTGCATTACTGGGTTTTGATTTCTGTTTCTTTCAATCATTTTCTGTGGTAATCAACATTATACCACAAATGTTCACTTCTTTTTAACCTAGAACATTCAAAAGTGATTTGGAGAAAGCATTTGAGGATGTTTATATCTGGCAGTCATGTGGTAAAATATAAGGCTTCAAGAAAGGTTTTTAATAACTGATGTCATATTTCTGAGGGCAGAATGTCTGATGGCTGTAAAGGGTGAGGCTCTACAGTCCATGATGTCATGGCTAGTCTTTGCTTTGCCAGCATGTTAGTCAGTGCTGTGTGTGTGGGTGTGTGGGTGTGTGTGTGTGTGATTTCAAACATCTATGCATGTTGATAAGTTAATGTAGCAGGCCAGTACCAAGTGTAAACAAATCTTTTCTCACACACACACACACTCATGCACATTACACAGTCTATACTCACAAGCACATGATGCCTCTTCATGGAAAAACATTCTAAGAAAAACGCGTGACAAACCAGTGTGCCCGAGTACTGTCTTTATACATGCATTTAATTCATTATGCAACCTATAATAATTGAATTCACTAAAGCCAGTTCACAGACACATTAATGTTTAGAACGAGTGTAAACGGGTGAAGTGTTAGATCAGCTCTGGCTGAGTTTAATTTTTGAGGCCATTTACTGAATATGAACTTTCTGCTCGGTACATTGAGAACTCTAATATGAAATACAATTGAAATGAATTTTAAAATTCAGAAGAAAAATGAAACAAATAATACCTAGGGAATAAGGAATATCCTGCCTGTATCTTTAGGGGACTCTATACCCCAAAATGGATGGAGACCTAGCAACACTCACAGAGAGCCAATGACCAGATTTATTATGAACGGTGGCCTTAAAAAGACGACTCTCTAAAATGAGAGAAGCCTAACTACATTCTACGCTAAGGACTGCTTACCAAGGAGGCTCACAAAAGAGACTGACAGCTCAATATCGCTATCCAAACGGACCTCTGGGGAGTGAAGGTCTCAGCATGACGACCGAACAACGCTTTCCTAAGGGTGGTTCTGCCAAGGAGGCTCACAGAGAGCCATACAACCCAGTGTGACCACCCAGACTGAGATCTAGAACCGAGGCCTCAGAAAGACGACTCTCTAAAGCGAGAGAAGGCCTAACTACATTCTATGCTAAGAACTGCTTACCAAGAAGGCTCACAAAAGAGCCTAACAGCTCGATACTGCTATAAAGCCAGAGCTCTGGGGGCGTAGGCCTCAGCAGGGTGACTTTCTAATGTGAGAGGAGATCTAGCAACGTCCACCTCGAAGACAGTTAACCAGAGAGGCTCAAAAAAGCCTACAACCCAATCCACTGCCTCACCGGAGCTGTCAGAGTAGAGGCTTCAGCACAATGACCCTCTATAGTGAGAGACAGCCTAACTACGCTCTACGCTAAAAGATCACCTCAGCAAGGAGGCTCACAGAGAGACATACAGCTTGGACATGTTATCTTATGCGGAGCTCTGGGGAGCGGAGGTCTCAGCGTGATGACTCTCTAAATCGAGAGGAAACCTAACAATGCTTCCCTAAGGGTGGTTCCACTAAGGAGGCTCACAGAGAGACATACACCCCGGCGCAGCCACCCCGAAGAACGCTCTAAGAACGGCCTCGGCAAGATGACTCTCTAGTCTAAAGCGAGAGAAGGCCTAACTACGTTCTATGCTAAGGACTGCTTACCAAGCCTGACAACACAATCCTGCTATCCAAGCGGAGCTCTGGAGGCGGAGACCTCAACAGGACGACTCTAGAGCGAAAGGATGCCTAGCAATGTCTACCTTGAAGACACGGAGGCTTAAAAAAAAGAGTCTACAACCCAGTCCACCGCCTCCAATGAGCTTTCCTTCAGCATAATGACCCTCTATAGCGAAAGGAAGCCTAACTACGCTCTACGCCAAGGACTACTTACCAAGGAGGCTCACAAAAGATCCTGACAACTCAATACTGCTATCCAAGCAGAGCTCTGGGGAGCGGAGCAGGGCGTCTCTCTAGAGCGAGAGGAGGCCTAACAACACTCCACCTTAAAACAGCTCCACCAAAGAGGCTCACAGAGGGCCATACCACTCGATGTCACGGATGCTGAAGTCAGACTGAGCGGAAGACCTTGCCCATAACTGGGAAGGTTCTCATCCACACTCATTCTAAATGAACAATGGGAGCTAACCGCTACGGCTAGCTACAACCATTGTAAAACATGTAATATGATTTGGTCTCCAGCACTCTCAGAGGTCCCGTACAACAGAAGGGGTTTGCCCAAGGTGAACAGACCACACCGTGTTGGAGACCAGAAGTGCTCAGAGCTTCCTTCAGTGGTTCAGCAGATCACAGGAAAGTCCTACTATTAAGGATTCCACTAACACTCAATCATGAAGACATTGCCATCAAGGGGTGTGCTAGCTGCGACCACTCGGAAACAAATGTCTTCGTAGGATCTCAAGACTCCAGACATTCCTTGCGACAAAGAAGGGTTCGCAAACTGGGGGAAAACAAACACTTTTTGTTGGGTTCTGGAGATGGAAAGAGCTCATCCCAGGGACTGGAGGACCCTGCTTCAAACCCCGACTCAGGGGGAGGGCTCTGCTCTTCAGTCAAACCCAAGGAAAGACGGGTTCTCTAGACTCCAACTCTCACGAAGGGGCCTAGAACTCGGAAGGGTTCGCAAACTCTTCCCGTCGGGTTCCAGAGATGAACACTGAGCACTGCTATTGTGCCGGCAGATCTTAAGGTAACATTAGGCCTCACACATTAGTAATAGCAGGCCGGAAAGGGAAAGAAATCTCAGACGACTCCACCTCCTCCGTGATCGAACCTGCCTGTCCTTATGGACCCGAACCGTGGTTTCTCTCATTCCTCTCTCATCCCTCAAGAGAATAAACAACAAAGGAGCTCATCACAGCTCATCATATAAAGAGCTCGTTCAGCTCCCTCGAGAGCCCTCAAAAATGCCAGACTCTATCACTAACAAGAATGACATGTTGAATAGTGACAAACACATCTCTGTGAGTGCCTTCGACTCCCTCGAGAGCCGAACACGCTCGTGCAAACGCTAACTACTGTCCCTCAGGTGAGAACAAGTCATAGCCTCTTACCTGTCTCTTTCAGTCAGTCTCGCGAATGCATCACAAAGCACACCTCACAATGAGCGCATTCAGTTCCCCGGAGAGCTGAACACACGTGCTCCTTACCCAGACAAGTCGTGTGTCCTCAAGTGTTGTCTCTGTTACTTCCTGAAACACTTGGCTGAGTGATCGTCTTCACACGTACATAAACAAACTTATCCTCGTCCGAGGACGCAGTGCAAGTGCCCATTCAAAAGGGAACTTTATTTTTTATTGTGTGAGCCAAACTGGACAAAATGTTTAGATGCTTTTTCTCAACAGCAAATTTCATTTTTGTTTTGTTTTTGTTTGTACTGTTTTGTTGATACTGACTGATTACTATACTATACAAGGATGTCAGTTCTGTCTAGCTGAATATCACAATAAACGTTTTAGATACAGGTTTCAGAAGGACATTTCCACATTTTCTTGGAAAAGTCAATACTGTAGTACACAGAAAAGAATATGTATATTTGTAGGTATGAAGTACATTTATTTTTTGCAATTTGTTTCAAGTAAACATTTGCATGTCCATTTTACAAATAAAGACATAAAGTAAATTTTGTCAATATTATTACAGATTGACAATTCCACTAAGAATAAACTCATCGGGTATCAACAAGATGTGCATTTAGTTATTTGTGCAAATTGTAGACTTTCAGCACTGAATTATGATTTTCACATGCATGTTCAGTGCTCAATTAAACCAAAAAATTAACCAATACAATGGATGGACTGCGTACATTGAGATTTAAGGCTGGAAAGCTGAAATGTTAAAACACTAGGCATCATACACTTGCTGACTTTGTAAATGGTTACAGTAAAAATACTGGCCGTCGTACACTAAATGACCGAGGGTCATGTTCTGCCAGACTTTCAGCTTGTTCTGAATGCAACAAACTCACAAATGAAAACAATATGTGTTTTAAAATCGGCTCAAAATATCAAACATGTTTGATCTCCTCCGACTGGATAGAATCTGTGTGTGTGTGTGTGTGTGTGTGTGTGCGTGTGTGTGTGTGTGTTTCCTGTGCAGGTAAGAGTGCAGAGATCAGGAAACTGCTTCCTGAACTCCCATCGCCGTGTAATAGCCAGACTGTGTTTTTCTGGACAACAACTTTCCCTACTTTAAACTTATATATAGTAAAATGTATGCCATAATGATTTTTGTTATTATTATTTGTATTATTTTTTGGAAAAGAGAAGGGTTGCTGTGACAAATATATTTACATGCTTACTGACTTTAAGTCTTTTAAGTTTAAGTCATGTGTAGTAACAGTCTTTACAGAAAAGCGTTTACTGGGATTTAGACCGGGTTACAGCAGCTGGAGGGCGACTGCGCGTGTCAGATGATCCGATGGGATAGATAGATAGATAGATAGATAGATAGATAGATAGATAGATAGATAGATAGATAGATAGATAGATAGATAGATAGATTGATTGATTGATTGATTGATTGATTGATTGATTGATTGTTATTAGTCTACTTATTCAAAGATTCAGACTTATTTGAATGTTTGAATGTTGGCCACTAGATGGCAGTGAATAATTAGAGATCAGGATCTGGTGTAAACATGAACCAGAATGGCATACTGTAATAATCATACTTACAACATTTTATAGTATACTGTGCAATTGCGTGAATTTTCTGTGTGTCTGAAATACCCAGATGATCTACAGATGTTTTTAATCCATAAGGTGTTCTTTATAACATTTATACTTTTATTAAGAAATAATAATTTGTTAGATTTATATAGCATGTCTTACACTCAATGCACTTTTTTAAAATTTATGAGGGAATGCGCCTCGAGTTTGGGAAAGGCGCTTTATAAATAAAACTATAATAACTAACTCATTTAGGATCTGGGTAATTGGTAAAACTTTACAATAAGGTCCCATTAGTTAACTTTAGTTAATGAAATGACTAATTTTAACTAACAATGAGCAACACATTTGTTATTTAACACTATTTATCAATTGTTAACTTTAGTTTATAAAAACACAACTGTTCACTGTTAGTTAACTTGCAGTCTGTCTCTACTATACACAGGTCAGCGATTATGACGGCATCATTCTGCACTCTCATCAGGTTTTGTCCAATCTCTCTAGTATCTGTATCACATTTACTTTGTTTACAAACCCCAAACTACATCATGCTCTTTAGACTCAGACTTACATTGGCAAGTTTCCTTGAGGTGATTATTGTGGGCGGATTTAGTTACAGTACCATATTTATATGTAGATCAGTATTGAGTAAACCGGGTTTAATACGTGTGTGTGTGTGTACCTTTATTTACTTACCGCTTTACAGTACAGATTGTTTTAAAGCAGTTTTACAGCGATAACAGGAAAATGATGCATTTCAGCTGAAATGATGTGTGCTGAAGTTAGTTCAGTGTCGATTCAGTTCTGTTGTAAAGATCAACAATTATTAAATTAGTTAATTTCATCTATAAAGCAGTTCTGCAAAAAACATCGTCCAGCTCAGTTCAGTTCACACACAACAGCGTCAGTACAGTCAAATCAATAATATTGATGATAATGAATAATATTGTTGAAAAGAAAACTAATAATATTAATACTATTGTTGAAAATTAAACTAACGTCATGCCAAGGGTAGCATGTACAGAGTGAACAGCAGCGGTCCTAGTACTGAGCCTTGTGGTACGCCATACTGTGTGTGTGTGTGTTTGTGTGTGTGTGTGTGTGTGTGTGTGTGTGTGTGTGTGTGTGTGTGTGTGTGTGTGTGTGTGTGTGTGTGTGTGTGTGTGTGTGTGTGTGTGTGTGTGTGTTATACTTATCCGTTTCAAGAACTACAATTACTCATTCCATATCAAAATTCCTGACTTTAAAAACAACTTTGTTTGTATTGTATTGTAAGTTTAACAGTGTAAGTGTAAATATAAACTACTCTACGAGTGCCATGGCAGCCATAATGTCTCTGTTAGTTATGTAAACACATGTATGTGCACTATAGTGGACTGCACTAACATTCTCATAGTGGATCATTCTGTGTGGCAGATGTGTGTGTGAGATTTACCTCAGCTTGAATGTCTGGATGAAGATATTGTGCTGTTAAAGCAGTAGCTTGAACAAATGAACTCATGGATCAGTCAGGAAGTGGGATAATGTTCCCATCGCAGTGGGAGGCATCTTTAAACACTGATAAAGTGAGGAGGTAAATGCCAGAGGGGGGCATGTGAGCCAAGAGACGGAGAATTTAACCACAAAACTCCTGCCAAAGCAGAAAAACTGCTCCTTGTTGGACCTTTCTGCGTGTAAATATAGTTTTCAATTTAGTTTTGTAGCAGGAGACTAGAAAAACATATATATAAAGTTATATATATATATATATATATATATATAAAGAAACAAACATTTTTTTATTTTTGAGTTTGGTTTTCCACTACAAAACTAATTCTACAAGTTTTTCTGTGAAAATACATTTAGATGATAAGTGTCAGAATAAAGTTCAATACCACTATTATTTTAAACGGTGAAACAATTTACTCAAAACAGCTGGGAAAGAAGAAAAATTCTATCCACTTGTTTATTAACTGAGCAAATGTTTATGCTGAAAAGCTAAACCAAAAGAACAAAACCCCAGTTGTATTTTGGAATAGATTATTAAACATTAAACGTTAAACGTTTTGTTCATCATGATAATCTTCACAAATTAACAAAACTTTTATGATTTTGATGCCTAAATACAATCACAGAAGTAAAAAGCTAAACGGTAAAGTCCTTCCTAGTTTCGTCGATCGATCTCTAGTGCAAGTTTTCTTCAATAAATTGTAGAGGCTAATCTTGTTCAAACTTTCTTTAGCCCTTTTGAGGTTAGCGGAGGAGTCTCTCCCGATTCACATGTCCACAAAGCACGCACGGAGATGCAGTCATAATACAAGCCGCGGTTTAATAAACATAATCTCCGGTTTACTTTCAATCCCAAAAAAATAAAATAAAACTTTCCAAGAAAACAAAAAACACAATAGCATGCGATTGAAGAAAACTGTTGCTCTCCACACTCTAACCTGTCTACCAATAATTCTAATACACATTTAAAGGAGAAGTTCACTTTTAAAATGAAAATTCTGTCATCATATAATCACCCTCATGTTGTTTCAAACCTGTATGAATTTCTTTCTTCTGCTGAAGAGAAAGGAAGATATTTAGAAGAATATCAGTAACCAGACAGTTTTTGGGTCCCATTGACTTCCATAGTAGGAAAAAAATATACTATGGAAGTCAATGGGACCCAAGTAAGTAAATTAAACAAATATCAATTTTGATAGTGCACAAAATTCCAAATATGGCCCCTACATAGGGTATAAACGAACTACACTGAGCTAATGTTTTCGTTAAAAAGCTAATAATGCTGTTATTAGCTGATAATTTATTCCTAAATTGGCCAAATACTGGCAGATAAATTGGCCTGGCTGATATATCAGTCTGTCATCGTTAAATGCGTATTTTTTTAAAGTTGTCATTAAACTGTGTTTAAGTTGCGCTGGTCTTTTCTCCTCTATTGTGCCGTATATCTGAGTGAAACGCTTCTGGAACAAGAACAAATGTGGGCGGGGCTTGATTTTGTCCGTGTGGAGTTGATTGGATGGTTGTGGTTTGCTATTGGCTGATCTCATGTGATTGACAGGTTATAGCCTCGTCATCAGAGAAGAGAAGAGATGCTGCAAGAGGAAGATATTCTCATTCAAGATTACCAGGAACATTAATTTAACAGAATAATGACGTGCACAGATAAATCATTTATAATAAACACTGCAATATTCCATTCGAAAATAGGAATTGGTCATTTTGATTTCATGGTGACTTTAATAAGAATTCTTTCCATTTTAAAATGTCACATTTTTGTGACAACAAAAATGAATGCTACAAGCTCAAATATTTGGAGAACCGTGTGCAAAAAAAAGATGTTTCTCAGCAGTTTGTCACAATAGCCAGACAGAAAGGGCATCAGCTGAGGATCTGGGCCAGGAGAAGGTCATTCCCCCTGTCCTGCCACATTGATGACTGAGACAGACCTGTTTACAAAACTGCAGTCAATGGAAATGACTCCATCCAAGTGAAAAGCCTCGTCACCTTTTCATTCCCTGGACGGTAGCGGTTCGCTAATGTGTCTTGCTGAAAACCAAAGTGTTTTTCCATCATTCAGCCGCTGATCAGTCATGTATCTTCACCAGTCTTAGGGGCCCATTCACACAGAACACCTTTTTGAGGTTAAATAACATAAAATAAAATGAAAACGAATTTGCGTCAACAATTTGAGCTTTTTCACCCTCAAGCGAAACTCCCAATTGCGTAGATTCCTATAGAGCGCTACAGTGATGACTATGTTGTAGGCCAATACTGATGTTAGTGAACTACACCACAGTCACATAACTACCATTAATCTTCCAACAACTCTTTCAGACAGTTATAAACACAACGAGGCTAGGAGATGAGTTCACCTGTTCGCCGTGATGCGTTTAATATTGCTGGCAGCCGAGTCCAGTTTAGACACTTGTTAGCAATCACCTTTTTACAAGACAAGTAAGAGCTTTAAAAAAGGGGGGTTTAGTGACGTATTTTATGTTGTAGAATAAGACTTGAAAATATCTTGAGCTTGTGTGACGCACAGACCTTATTTCAGGCATTAAACCAAAACCCCATTCAAAAAAACATAGATTCCAGGACGCTGAAAACAGAAGTGCTAAAGTGCTAACTCGTTTCTGGGTTTTGGCCTACAAAAATACGCCATCATTGCAGCACTCTATCGAAGTGAATGGATTTGATTTATCCCGTGAAAGTTCACCAAACAGCAGTAAAAGTGAGCGCAGCTTTAGTCTGTGTCAGTGTGTAATGTCCATCTGTGCCAGTCTCTGCTACTGTAGTGTAAATCACCTGTGTGTCTGATGTATTTTTCTTGTTTTCTCCCACCAGGCCGATGTTGCAGAGGAAGGAGTCATTTTCTCTACTCTCTACATCAGAGAAGTGGCTCTTCAGAGGGGTGAGTTCAGAATATATGCTGTTTTTTTGCGGTCTATTAACAGGAAGAGTGTTCTGCCTCTGTGCCCTTTTGAAATCAATGGATTTGCAGGTTTGTTGAACATAGTGTAGTGTGGTGTTCCCCAAATGATCCAAAATGACGCCCAGAATATGCACTGTTGGCATACACCACCGCCAGCGTTGGAAAACCGTTCATCAGTAGTGTTTCCCAACCCTGTTTCTGGAGGCACACCAACAGTACACATTTTGAGCGTCTCCCTTATCTGACACATTCATTTCATGTCTTGGAGTCTCTTCTAATGAGCTGATGAGTTGAGTCAGGTGTGTTTGATTAGGAAGAGTTGGAAAATGTGTAGAAGTGCGTTCAGATTGACAGGATCCCTACACAGTGTTCACATGGGATATATCCGTTGAAGTGGAATTCGCTGACAATAATCGCTTGTTTGGAAATCCCTACATCGTCATCAAAGAAAGGCAATGACGCACGCATAAATACTATAATTTACTTTACTTTCAAATTGGCAAATTGGCAAATACATACAATTGGCCTATACATATAAAAAACACACATTATGCATCTAATAAATTTGATTAAAACATCTTTATTATAAAGACTACTTGTATATTTAATTGACTATTAATAGATTTAAAGCTACTGTGACTGTCATTCAATATGAAAATACATTTTGATTTGGTTAACAACATATAAATGTGTTATTAATCAATGCTCTTAATAACTAGCGGTCTCATCTTGTACGCTTTCTTTCCCATGCGCAGATGCTTAGTAAACATTCCAGAAGTAAATAAAGTATAATAAAATATGACAGCGCCTCAGCTGCTTCTCAACACTTTTACTTTGTTTACAAAACTATTCATACTATAGAATATGCAAATGTAAAATTCATCACATAACCATTCATAACTCTAGTGTTGGTGTGCCTCCAGGAACATGGGAAACACTGTACTAGTACATGTGCACCCTATACTCTAAAAACTTGAAAGTGACATTAACCAAATGAAATGAGTTTACTTCACTCAAATATTACTGAAAGCTGGCACACATGAGTGGTACAGCGGGCAAAATCAGTAGCTTGGCCTCCAGGTTTGAACATTTCACCCGCTGCACCCGATGGCCAGTCTAAGCCTGCCTTAAATTTAGCACAGTTATTAAAGGAGTAGTTCACTTTAAAATTAAAATCACCCCATGATTTACTCACCCTCAAGCCATCCTAGGTGTATATGACTTTCTTCTTTCAGACGAATACAATCTGAGTTATATCATTACATTATATACACTGAACAAAATGATAAATGCAACACTTTTGTTTTTGCCCCCATTTTTCATGAGCTGAACTCAAAGATCTAAGACTTTTTCTATGTACACAAAAGGCCTATTTCTCTCAAATATTGTTCACAAATCTGTCTAAATCTGTGTTAGTGAGCACTTCTCCTTTGCCGAGATAATCCATCCACCTCACAGGTGTGGCATATCAAGATGCTGATTAGACAGCATGATTATTGCACAGGTGTGCCTTAGGCTAGCCACAATATAAGGCCATTCTAAAATATGCAGTTTTACTGTATTGGGGGGGTCTGGAAAAAAGGTTGTTGATTGTGAAAGTAAAACTGCACATTTTAGAGTGGCCTTTTATTGTGGCTAGCCTAAGGCACACCTGTGCAAGTTCAGCTTGAGTTCAGCTCATGAAAAATAGGGGCAAAAACAAAAGTGTTGCGTTTATAATTTTGTTCAGTTTATATATATTAAAGTTATATTACTATAATTTACTTTGTAATGTGTTAAATATGGATATTTTCTTACACAAACTCATCGCTTCACTTCAGAAGGCCTTTATTAACCCCCCGGAGCCGTGTGGAGCACTTATATCATGGATAGATGCACTTTTTTGAGCTATTTTGAACTGATGGTTGCAATCCACTGCAATTATAAATCTCGGAAGCGTCAGGGTGTTTTTTAATATAACTCTGATTGTATTCATCTGAATAAAAGAATAAAGTCATATACACCTAGGATGGCTTGAGGGTGAGTAAATCATGGGGTAATTTTCATTTTAAAGTGAACTACTCCTTTAACAATAAAAATTATGGCACTTGTTTTGCGGTGTGTACTTTGATCTTAACACTTTAAACCGTAAAATCTTAACCGTAAAACTTGACGTAAGGTGAGTCTGGCCTAAATTATAAGCATTTTAAATCACTTTTCTTATATTACTTATTTGGTCAGAAGAGTTCTCTGTGTATGTATGTTCTTATCCAAAGTCTTAAAACACTATAAATCAAAGTCTCGGTAGGCAGTTTTTGTAATGAATTACATTTCTACTAATTGGTTACTATTCTTTTTTAATAAAAATGCAAAGGCAAATACAACTTTATCATTAAAATATGAAGTACAATAATCCCACTTTGAATCAAAGGTGTAGTCAGCTCTGGGTTTCTTGTCTTCAGCTCTGGGTTTCTTCACTTCAGCTCTGGTCTTCAGCTCTGGGTTTCTTCACTTCAGCTCTGGTCTTCAGCTCTGGGTTTCTTGTCTTCAGCTCTGGGTTTCTTGTCTTCAGATCTGGGCTTCTTGTCCTCAGCTCTGGGTTTCTTGTCTTCAGATCTGGGCTTCTTGTCTTCAGCTCTGGGTTTCTTGTCATCAGCTCTGGGCTTCTTGTCATCAGCTCTGGGCTTCTTGTCTTCAGCTCTGGGTTTCTTGTCTTCAGATCTGGGCTTCTTGTCTTCAGCTCTGGGTTTCTTGTCTTCAGCTCTGGGCTTCTTGTCTTCAGCTCTGGGTTTCTTGTCTTCAGATCTGGGCTTCTTGTCCTCAGCTCTGGGTTTCTTGTCTTCAGATCTGGGCTTCTTGTCTTCAGCTCTGGGTTTCTTGTCTTCAGCTCTGGGCTTCTTGTCCTCAGCTCTGGGTTTCTTGTCTTCAGCTCTGGGCTTCTTGTCCTCAGCTCTGGGTTTCTTGTCTTCAGATCTGGGCTTCTTGTCTTCAGCTCTGGGTTTCTTGTCTTCAGCTCTGGGCTTCTTGTCCTCAGCTCTGGGTTTCTTGTCCTCAGCTCTGGGCTTCTTGTCCTCAGCTCTGGGTTTCTTGTCTTCAGCTCTGGGTTTCTTGTCTTCAGCTCTGGGTTTCTTGTCTTCAGCTCTGGGCTTCTTGTCCTCAGCTCTGGGCTTCTTGTCTTCAGCTCTGGGTTTCTTGTCTTCAGCTCTGGGTTTCTTGTCTTCAGCTTTGGGCTTCTTGTCCTCAGCTCTGGGCTTCTTGTCCTCAGCTCTGGGTTTCTTGTCTTCAGCTCTGGGTTTCTTGTCTTCAGCTCTGGGCTTCTTGTCTTCAGATCTGGGCTTCTTGTCTTCAGCTCTGGGTTTCTTGTCCTCAGCTCTGGGCTTCTTGTCCTCAGCTCTGGGCTTCTTGTCTTCAGCTCTGGGTTTCTTGTCTTCAGCTTTGGGCTTCTTGTCCTCAGCTCTGGGTTTCTTGTCCTCAGCTCTGGGTTTCTTGTCCTCAGCTCTGGGTTTTTTGTCTTCAGCTCTGGGCTTCTTGTCCTCAGCTCTGGGTTTCTTGTCTTCAGCTCTGGGCTTCTTGTCCTCAGCTCTGGGTTTCTTGTCTTCAGCTCTGGGCTTCTTGTCTTCAGCTCTGAGTTTCTTGTCTTCAGATCTGGGCTTCTTGTCTTCAGCTCTGGGTTTCTTGTCCTCAGCTCTGGGCTTCTTGTCCTCAGCTCTGGGCTTCTTGTCTTCAGCTCTGGGTTTCTTGTCTTCAGCTCTGGGCTTCTTGTCTTCAGCTCTGGGTTTCTTGTCTTCAGCTCTGGGCTTCTTGTCCTCAGTTCTGGGTTTCTTGTCTTTAGCTCTGGGTTTCTTGTCTTCAGCTCTGGGCTTCTTGTCCTCAGCTCTGGGTTTCTTGTCTTCAGCTCTGGGTTTCTTGTCTTCAGCTCTGGGTTTCTTGTCTTCAGCTCTGGGTTTCTTGTCTTCAGCTCTGGGCTTCAGCTCTGGGTTTCAGCTCTTGGCTTCTTGTCTTCAGCTCTGGGTTTCTTGTCTTCGACTCTGGGCTTCTTGTCTTCAGCTCTGGGTTTCTTGTCCTCAGCTCTGGGCTTCTTGTCTTCAGCTCTGGGTTTCTTGTCCTCAGCTCTGGGCTTCAGCTCTGGGCTTCAGCTCTGGGCTTCAGCTCTGGGCTTCAGCTCTGGGTTTCAGCTCTTGGCTTCTTGTCTTCAGCTCTGGGTTTCTTGTCATCAGCTCTGGGCTTCTTGTCTTCAGCTCTGGGTTTCTTGTCCTCAGCTCTGGGCTTCAGCTCTGGGCTTCTTGTCTTCAGCTCTGGACTTCTTGTCTTCAGCTCTGGGCTTCTTGTCCTCAGCTCTGGGTTTCTTGTCTTCAGCTCTGGGTTTCTTGTCTTCAGCTCTGGGCTTCTTGTCCTCAGCTCTGGGTTTCTTGTCCTCAGCTCTGGGCTTCTTGTCTTCAGCTCTGGGTTTCTTGTCTTCAGCTCTGGGCTTCTTGTCTTCAGCTCTGGGTTTCTTGTCTTCAGATATGGGCTTCTTGTCCTCAGCTCTGGGTTTTTTGTCTTCAGCTCTGGGCTTCTTGTCCTCAGCTCTGGGTTTCTTGTCTTCAGCTCTGGGTTTCTTGTCCTCAGCTCTGGGTTTCTTGTCTTCAGCTCTGGGCTTCTTGTCCTCAGCTCTGGGTTTCTTGTCTTCAGCTCTGGGTTTCTTGTCCTCAGCTCTGGGTTTCTTGTCTTCAGCTCTGGGTTTCTTGTCCTCAGCTCTGGGCTTCAGCTCTGGGCTTCTTGTCTTCAGCTCTGGGTTTCTTGTCTTCAGCTCTGGGTTTCAGCTCTTGGCTTCTTGTCCTCAGTTCTGGGTTTCTTGTCTTCAGCTCTGGGCTTCTTGTCTTCAGCTCTGGGTTTCTTGTCTTCAGCTCTGGGTTTCTTGTCTTCAGCTCTGGGTTTCTTGTATTCAGCTCTGGGCTTCAGCTCTGGGCTTCTTGTCCTCAGCTCTGGGTTTCTTGTCTTCAGCTCTGGGTTTCTTGTCTTCAGCTCTGGGCTTCTTGTCTTCAGCTCTGGGTTTCTTGTCTTCAGCTCTGGGCTTCTTGTCTTCAGCTCTGGGTTTCTTGTCATCAGCTCTGGGCTTCTTGTCATCAGCTCTGGGCTTCTTGTCTTCAGCTCTGGGTTTCTTGTCTTCAGATCTGGGCTTCTTGTCTTCAGCTCTGGGTTTCTTGTCTTCAGCTCTGGGCTTCTTGTCTTCAGCTCTGGGTTTCTTGTCCTCAGCTCTGGGCTTCTTGTCCTCAGCTCTGGGTTTCTTGTCTTCAGCTCTGGGTTTCTTGTCTTCAGCTCTGGGTTTCTTGTCTTCAGCTCTGGGCTTCTTGTCCTCAGCTCTGGGCTTCTTGTCTTCAGCTCTGGGTTTCTTGTCTTCAGCTCTGGGTTTCTTGTCTTCAGCTTTGGGCTTCTTGTCCTCAGCTCTGGGCTTCTTGTCCTCAGCTCTGGGTTTCTTGTCTTCAGCTCTGGGTTTCTTGTCTTCAGCTCTGGGCTTCTTGTCTTCAGATCTGGGCTTCTTGTCTTCAGCTCTGGGTTTCTTGTCCTCAGCTCTGGGCTTCTTGTCCTCAGCTCTGGGCTTCTTGTCTTCAGCTCTGGGTTTCTTGTCTTCAGCTTTGGGCTTCTTGTCCTCAGCTCTGGGTTTCTTGTCCTCAGCTCTGGGTTTCTTGTCCTCAGCTCTGGGTTTTTTGTCTTCAGCTCTGGGCTTCTTGTCCTCAGCTCTGGGTTTCTTGTCTTCAGCTCTGGGCTTCTTGTCCTCAGCTCTGGGTTTCTTGTCTTCAGCTCTGGGCTTCTTGTCTTCAGCTCTGAGTTTCTTGTCTTCAGATCTGGGCTTCTTGTCTTCAGCTCTGGGTTTCTTGTCCTCAGCTCTGGGCTTCTTGTCCTCAGCTCTGGGCTTCTTGTCTTCAGCTCTGGGTTTCTTGTCTTCAGCTCTGGGCTTCTTGTCTTCAGCTCTGGGTTTCTTGTCTTCAGCTCTGGGCTTCTTGTCCTCAGTTCTGGGTTTCTTGTCTTTAGCTCTGGGTTTCTTGTCTTCAGCTCTGGGCTTCTTGTCCTCAGCTCTGGGTTTCTTGTCTTCAGCTCTGGGTTTCTTGTCTTCAGCTCTGGGTTTCTTGTCTTCAGCTCTGGGTTTCTTGTCTTCAGCTCTGGGCTTCAGCTCTGGGTTTCAGCTCTTGGCTTCTTGTCTTCAGCTCTGGGTTTCTTGTCTTCGACTCTGGGCTTCTTGTCTTCAGCTCTGGGTTTCTTGTCCTCAGCTCTGGGCTTCTTGTCTTCAGCTCTGGGTTTCTTGTCCTCAGCTCTGGGCTTCAGCTCTGGGCTTCAGCTCTGGGCTTCAGCTCTGGGCTTCAGCTCTGGGTTTCAGCTCTTGGCTTCTTGTCTTCAGCTCTGGGTTTCTTGTCATCAGCTCTGGGCTTCTTGTCTTCAGCTCTGGGTTTCTTGTCCTCAGCTCTGGGCTTCAGCTCTGGGCTTCTTGTCTTCAGCTCTGGACTTCTTGTCTTCAGCTCTGGGCTTCTTGTCCTCAGCTCTGGGTTTCTTGTCTTCAGCTCTGGGTTTCTTGTCTTCAGCTCTGGGCTTCTTGTCCTCAGCTCTGGGTTTCTTGTCCTCAGCTCTGGGCTTCTTGTCTTCAGCTCTGGGTTTCTTGTCTTCAGCTCTGGGCTTCTTGTCTTCAGCTCTGGGTTTCTTGTCTTCAGATATGGGCTTCTTGTCCTCAGCTCTGGGTTTTTTGTCTTCAGCTCTGGGCTTCTTGTCCTCAGCTCTGGGTTTCTTGTCTTCAGCTCTGGGTTTCTTGTCCTCAGCTCTGGGTTTCTTGTCTTCAGCTCTGGGCTTCTTGTCCTCAGCTCTGGGTTTCTTGTCTTCAGCTCTGGGTTTCTTGTCCTCAGCTCTGGGTTTCTTGTCTTCAGCTCTGGGTTTCTTGTCCTCAGCTCTGGGCTTCAGCTCTGGGCTTCTTGTCTTCAGCTCTGGGTTTCTTGTCTTCAGCTCTGGGTTTCAGCTCTTGGCTTCTTGTCCTCAGTTCTGGGTTTCTTGTCTTCAGCTCTGGGCTTCTTGTCTTCAGCTCTGGGTTTCTTGTCTTCAGCTCTGGGTTTCTTGTCTTCAGCTCTGGGTTTCTTGTATTCAGCTCTGGGCTTCAGCTCTGGGCTTCTTGTCCTCAGCTCTGGGTTTCTTGTCTTCAGCTCTGGGTTTCTTGTCTTCAGCTCTGGGCTTCTTGTCTTCAGCTCTGGGTTTCTTGTCTTCAGCTCTGGGTTTCTTGTATTCAGCTCTGGGCTTCAGCTCTGGGCTTCTTGTCCTCAGCTCTGGGTTTCTTGTCTTCAGCTCTGGGCTTCAGCTCTGGGTTTCACCTCTTGGCTTCTTGTCTTCAGCTCTGGGTTTCTTGTCTTCGGCTCTGGGCTTCTTGTCTTCAGCTCTGGGTTTCTTGTCATCAGCTCTGGGCTTCTTGTCTTCAGCTCTGGGTTTCTTGTCTTCAGCTCTGGGTTTCTTGTCTTCAGCTCTGGTCTTCAGCTCTGGGCTTCTTGTCCTCAGCTCTGGGTTTCTTGTCTTCATCTCTGGGCTTCTTGTCCTCAGCTCTGGGTTTTTTGTCTTCAGCTCTGGGTTTCTTGTTCTCAGCTCTGGGTTTCTTGTCTTCAGCTCTGGGTTTCTTGTCTTCAGCTCTGGGTTTCTTGTCTTCAGCTCTGGGCTTCTTGTCTTCAGCTCTGGGTTTCTTGTCTTCAGCTCTGGGTTGCTTGTCCTCAGCTCTGGTTTCCAAGATCCTTCTCAAGGCTTTTCAGGTGTAAGTTGTCTGCCTTTTCATGTCCTCGAACTCCAGTAAACTCAACCAAGATGGCTGATTTCCTTTTCTAGGAGATTCTATGAGTAGAACCACAGTAGAAGAACAGTCTTTTGTGTCCTTGAGTAGACACACATAAACGCACACACCTCTGCTCCTCCTTCTGATGGGTAGGCACACAACCATAGATAACTAACAATTACTGTACATCTATGCCCATACAGTATAGGGCATTTCTTAGAAAAACAGCATTGTTAGCAATGCATTATATTTAATACATTGTGTAACAAAAAGGCAATAAACAAGAAGGCAGGGTGATTGTATTTCCTTGATATTATACAAAGGTCATCCTCTGTGTTTGCCTTTTAAACTATTTCTCAATGTACAAACAGAGATAGCCTGCTTGTAAAACAGTCTTAATCATGCTAATGGGGTTTGGTTTACAATGAAAGTCAATGTTCGTACTGTTTTATATTTCAAAAGATCCTCCTGGTATTCCACCAAAGAAAGAGATATGCCCAAGTTTGAAATGACATGAGGGTTAGTAAATAACGACTTTGGGCTTAACGTATTACTTAACGTATTTTTGAATGAACTATCCCTTTAGCCTAAAGTGTGTTTTTAAATGGTTAGAAAACAAATATGCCCAGTTAAATGTTAAAAAAAACACAACTGAATTTCAGGATGCAAATATTGGCCATAAAACTAGTAATAATCATTTAATTTTCAACATTGTATGTTAGTCTGTGAGGTGGCTGAAATATCTAATTTTCTCTTACTTGATGGTGATGATGTCTTTTGTGTAGCTATGGAATTAGTAAAGTCACAACACCAACCAAATGTACCAATGATAACCTGGTGAAACAAATGGGTGCCTCTAGTATATGACAGAATGCAAGAAACAAAACAGATAACAGATAACTTCATTTCCTCAGTTCCTGTGACTTGCCTTCTTAACCAGCAAAACTTCCTGGGTAAAAAAGCTTTATCTGAAAGTTCATGCAAAAGTTGAACAGCTAGACCAGCACCAAACCAAATCACAAAAGAGCATAAATCAACAAACCCCCATGAAAAATGCATACTGGCTTTTCCAGCGATGTGCCTTTCAATAATAGTTTTACCTCAATATATTTTTGAGTGTTTGACAGTGTTAGGCTGCTCATAAATAGCCAACAAATAACATAAATTCTGATCATGTCACTATATCAAGGTTCATGGGACGTCTGATAATTGTGGGATCACACTCCCTTCAGAATGCCTCTGTCGGCCTTCCCTTGATCTGCAGTCGTGAGACAGTCCAAGGGCTGAGCCGTATCATTTCAGACTTCTTTTTGTATAAAACCACAAGGTCAGCAATGAATTCTGCCAATGTGATGAAGAAATGTTGGGTTTATGACTCCATATCACTTCAGATAATAACCATATAAAATGTTCTTGCAATTTTGACCTACATGTGATGTTCATAAAAGACCTTAGGTCACATTAACACATCGGCTTCATTCATTTCTGATTCCAGATTAGAGTTTAGAAGTGAATTCATCTTCTCTGCGATGAATCTTATACTCTCTGTTGACACAATTAATCCTGCAGGAAAGAAAAATCGTCTATTAAACAGCAATATGATTGATGATTACAGAGAAATCAAAAAGATCCCAGTAAAATATCTCCATTAGACTTTCAAAAGAGATCTCAACATTAATGTCTTAAACTGTGCTCACATTTTGGCAAATGTCAGAAATCTCAATATGAACAATTGTCATCAGATTCTTCCAAAACCATATGACTCGAGCTACTGTATATTGTCCAAATTGCTTTTATAGCTCTGTACATGTCAGCAATGTTTAATTTGTAGGGCTGGGTTAATGTACTGACACAAATTCCATAATTTGATTAGATTTCGATTCACAAGCTAAAATATATATTTCAGTTTGATTACAGTCAGTGATTACAATTTGATCATATATATATAAATATATATATATACACACAGTATGAATTTCTTTAAAGCTGCTTGGATACAAAGTGTATTGTGAATGCCTGCTGCCAAAACCAACAAACAGGACTGTGATTTGGCAACCTCCAGCGATTTAATCACCCTGTGTGAGTGCACCTCAAAAACTGTGTATATACAAGACGAGACCAACATGTAATAATGTGGCTATGATGTCAACAATGACAGATGTCATGTGGTTATGCATTTAGGCCATAACTGCGTTCACTTGTGGTTCCAGTGGCCAATGTTGAGACCATGTTTAAAAGGTCACGTGAACAGCCTCGCCAAAAATCCTACTTGTACTGTCAATATTCACAATTACCACAACACCAATTATTTCCCATTTGAAAAGAAACTCCCAAAATCCATCGGGTAATTACAACACTGCAGTGACATTCATGTAAACTCATCATGTTAATATGATAGTTCCAGCATCAGACACACAGCGGACTCCTTCAACAGGAAGTGCTTAAAGGAAGACCGTTTGTTTCCAGGAAGTGTGTTTAGCAGGGATTTACTGGCTTCCTGTTGTTAACTGCTCTACACACATCTACACAGTGTACACACATCTCCTAAACTGCGGCAGTGCAGGTACAGATCCAAGTCATTATATTATACAAGTAAATTAGTGCTGGGCAACTAGTGCTGGGCAGATTTTCAATGGTAGTGTGTCATGGTTCCACAAAAATATGAAGCAGCAGCACAACTGTTTTCAACACTGATAATAATCATAAATGTTTCTTGAGCATCAAATCATCATATTATACTGATTTCTGAAGGATCATGTGACACTGAAGACTGGAGTAATGATGCTTTAATCACAGGAATTACATTTTAACATATGTTCACACAGAAAACTGTTATTTTCAACTGTAATAGCTTACAATATTACAGTTTCTCCTGGGTTGTGCATGAACAATCAGGATGAAAACGAAAACGAAACTTCATTATTCAGTTAATAATTGTACCAAAATTGTTTTAAAAAGTCAACTTTCTAGTGTAAAGCGCATTATTTCCCAGCAGCGTTAGCTGATGTGTGTGAGGAGGGTGTAAACGCTTCTTCCCTGTAAGCGGAAGTTGTTTGACGCCACCGGCCTCAGACAAACACCAGCAGAGATGCAGTCTGAGAGCTTCAGCCCGATATAGCACCGACACACTTCCTCCAGAACATCCTGTTTGCTGCTCTCACACACACACACACACACTCACACTCATGGCTGAGGGTTAGACAGGTGACAGCGCTGCATGCTGGGGGATTGTGAAGGTGTTTCGGGGGGTGTTGTGTGTCTGAGGACCAGTGCTGTGAAGCCCAATGATGGGGTGCTGCCTTTTCATCCATCAGAAGGTGAGCCAACATCTTATTACCTTATCAAATTAACGTGGAGTAAGGCATACCTCAGATCATATGATCTTGGAAGAGTTTGGTTTAGATATCTGACTATATCTTGGCATATCTAAGCAGAGTCTGAAACACTGAAACTGAAGAGGAGACATGCGTTACTCGGGTCTTTTCATAAGTCTCAGTTTGCTCTTCATTTCTTCTCATTGATGTCCAGGAGAAACACTTTTTTCTACAGAACCATTTTTGGTTCCCCAAGAGCCTTTCAGTTCTTAAAAGAACCATTTTTTTATTAGTGTGAAGAACATTTTAAAGATCTAAAGAAGAAATGTTTTGGTTCTCTGTGGACCATTGATGCCAGTAAAGAAGCTCTTATGTAAGCCTGAGTGTTTACGTCTTTGTGTTTCTCTCAAAATTCATGTTATAATTGTTTGAAATGATTAATTGTGAATGAGAGATAAAGTTGGGTGTGTGTGGATGTTAGGTTAGTCTTCCTGTGAAAGTGGCTGTGATTGTGTCGCTGCCCTTACATTACATTTCCAGATGCACTGTAACTCTCTCATGTATTTGCTGTGTTCAGAAGCTGCTTGTGATACATTAGGTGATTATGAATTGTTTTTCGGTGGCATAATGATGACTACAATGGGTTAAAGCAGCAATACTCTCCATATAAATGTTCCTACATTTGGTTTGGCGAAGAAAAAGATGGATCATCCAAACGTGCTGCAATCCAGTCCATGTGTGTCATGACTGATGAACTGTAACATTGACACTGTTATTGAGCTAAATTGAGCTGAATACTATCGTCTTTTATTGCTGCTTTACAAATGAAACCGAATTTGTTTTATATGAGAGTTTTGCAGCGTTAATACTGTTATTTTCCTGTTTATTCCTTCCTGTGATCAAAGCTGAGTTTTCAGCATCATTACTCCAGTCTCCAGAGTCACATGATCCTCCAGAAATCACTCTAATATGATGATCAAGAAACATTTCTGATTATTATCAGTGTTGAACGCAGAACTGTGATACGTGTGCCCACTGTCACCCTCATGTTGGTCCAAACACATCTGACTTTTTCTCTGCCGTAGGTCCAAATATAATAATATAACTTTTCACCATGCGACTTCAGTGAGTGGGAGCTGGAGCTTTCAAGCTACAAAAAGAACAAAAAAACACCACAAAAGTGGCATTAATCTACCATAAAAGTATGAAATGTAATAATATAATCATATCACGGTCATTCAGGCAAGGAGAGATGAAGCATGGATCTAATTGCAAGCAATTAATATTTATTAAATGCAAATAAACCAAAACACTAGAGACACTGGAAAGACTTTTTTTAACCAGATAAACCAAATCATGTTATGTTATTATGTGTATAGTTTTGTGGTCATTTTTAATAATTGCAATTACAGTACATTATCTTACAGCGACCAGTACATTATTAAAATAAATGTATTACTTTTGTTGAGTTCACAGAAGAATTGAATTAATGTGAGTATGGAACAACACAAGTCAGAATTAAAAAAAAAATCCAAGTTCCTGTTTTTATTTTGTTACAAACTATTTAAAAATATTAGTCAGAGTACAAAATGTAATGCACCAGTAAGCAATATTCATTCTGAACATACAGACATACAGAATAATGATACTGTCTTCTTCAAATAAGAAACCTAAATCTACTCGTCTGGCACTGGTGGGACTGGTACATGTACAGTGGGTGTTCTCCAGGGGTCAGGGGTCATGAGCAGCAGACCCTCACAGGAGATCTGCTGTCATGGAGAATAAACAGGAATGGAGCAACAATAACAAAGCTGGCAATAGAGTTGACTGATAGAATGATTTATATAAACACTTTATTTACCGTCTAGAACTGGTCAAATGCATTTAAAAGGGACATATCATGAAAATCTGACTCGCTATAATCGGGTCCCCGGTGCTTCTACCAACCCAGAAAACGTGAAAAGTGAAACCCAGTAACTTTGTTTTGGAGAGCCTTTCTCTGCAAGTCATTTAGTTAAAGTGCATTTTTATATTAGTCTAATTGAAAATCATAGTTTCTGGTTTAAACCTGTTTTGTTCAGTTTGTCTAAAAACAAATAGCGCTCCCCATAGAAAAGACTAAAGAAACTATTTTGTTTGGATTTGAAAATTTTTCCTTATGTTTAATGAAAATATATTGATTATGTATTGTATAGTCTTTAAAATAAATATTTTTACTTTACTTTTTATTTGTTTTTTTAGGAAAATAGAAGTAATATACTTGGCTGTAACCGATTAGAGTATGTATTCAGTGTATGCGCACCACTTTAATGCTTTTCCATTTAGTAATACTGACATATGTTTCAAATGCTGAAAATATGCTTAATTTCAACATGGTGAACCTATATTGTGTTGTCGTGTGATAGTTATCTATATGTGACTTCTGCATGACAATTTCAACAATATTAAATCAGTGGTGTCTAAAACATGCAGGTGTTATGAAACAAATCTGTTTGTTAGAGATAAAGGAGCACTGAACTGATTATCACTCGTGTCTTTACAGAAGAAGAGGAAGCAGAGGAAGAGAGATGTGGACGCACTCAGTCTCTGCAGTCTGGACATCAACGTGAGTTACTTTATATTGAGAATTATAACACTCATAATGCACTGAGCTTGTAAAAACATGAATCACTGCAGGGATTACTTGTGTAGTTTTAGCACTTCTGGTTCCATCGGCCTGAATTTAATGGGTTTTGGTTAAATGCCTGAAGTCTGTGGGGAACACAAGCTCAAAATATTTTCACATTTTATTCAGCAACATTAAATGCATCAGTAAAACCCCATTTGCCATTAAAGCTTTTACTTGTCTCGCTAAACGGGTCCACAGAGGATGTAGGCTTCAAAATGTATAAAAGCTGTGTTCATTTGTCAAGATTATGGGGGGAAAAAATGTGCAAGAATCATAAGCTTTGTTGGTCGCAGAGCTTATTTTCTGCAATGGTCCAAAAGCCAATGGAAAAATCCAACTGGGTTTTTGTTGCGAACTTCTGTATATCTTCACTGCATTTCTCTACAGCGCCTTGGTACCGGAAAACCCGGCATGAAAACAGGGTTCAAATTCTTCAGACTGACTCTTTTCTGTTACTGTAATATGACATGAAAACATTGCAGCTTCTGCTGAGGTATTATCTGGGCATCAGGATTTATTTTCTTGCCAAAGTCTATTTGAGATAATGAGCTAAAGGCCGTCAGAGCAACTGAACTGAAAAACATTCATCACGAAAGCTCTCTGCATCGCTGAATGGCATGTGTGAAGAGGAAAATTATATTTTCTTAAAGGTCAGCCTGCGTCTCGCTTCCTAATGCACATGAACAAAAAGCCATGTAATTACCAGGCTTCATTGGAAGCGTATGATTGCATATTTTTGCTTTTGTGGTCAAACGGTGCTGTGTGTAGAGCTCCTGCGTGCCGTGAGGAACACACCGTCACGATCAGTGATCTGACTCATAGTGAGAGCGCACATCTCTACACAATGTGCCAGTAATGTTGTGATATGGTTCACTCTTTACTGAAGAATGTTCAGTTCTGTGTAACTCTCTGCGTGGAACAGCCGTTCAGAAATGTAGGAACAAGTGTTAACGTTTCTGCTTTAATGTCTTGCTTTAACTTATTTGTTCTCTTATGATTCTCCTGGTTGGTTTGTTTAGGGTGGCACATCTGTCTCATGATCGTACTGGAAACTGTCCAGCCGTGATTCATTTTTAAGACTAATAGTTTAGTGCAGATGAACTAGAACTGACATGAGCCGGTGTTTATATGTGCTATTTGTTAGATTCTCCAGGCACATTTCTTTCTTTCAATGGCATTTTTAATGGCAACATCTGTTTGACACTCTTTGACATGCCTAACAGCATCAGCATTATTTTTTTTACTCAAAGATTATAATTTGATAGAAATTTAGATGTCAGACTTGTTAGTTACTGGCAAAATTACAGCATGGAAAAACGTGCCTCTTCATACATTTCTGCAAAACTCCAAAAATGTGTGTGTATATATAATTTTCACTGCAGTTTCCAGCTGAAATAAACACTAGTGGCTGTAAAACACCAACAACTTTCCTTCCCTTTCACACAAATCACACTATTGTCTTCCCTTTCACTCAGATTATTGATTAATAAAGACTTATTTCTGTGCGGTTTCTTGCACGTTACTATGATGTGCCATAGTGCACGATTTGTAAACTAATACATTTTGGCATTTGCATCTCAGGCACATTTTCCCAAAGGTGTGCAAAATGAAGTTGGGGAAACTTTTCTAACTTTTTCTCTGAACTCCATTTGTCAAAACATTATTTTTTGATTCCTAACAGAAGCATCCCCATTTCTGTCTCGTTTTTTCTGATGTTTGATTGATGTTAGAGGCTTTGAGGTTTCTTCAGAGGTCACTGTATGAATGAATGTAATAACTAATAGTTTTTCCAGCTGAATTGGACATAATTGCAGCTCTCCTGTGCTTTTATAGTTGAAGAGGTCTAATGGGTTTATTTCTGCAGACATAAGAGAGACGGCCCAGAATGCAGTGCTTTGAGAGACGATGGTCAAGCAAACATCTCCTGTAATGACGAATTCCATTCCTTGAACTTGCGGTGGCTTTTAAATGTACCCTGAACAAGTCCGAACACTCCTGGAATCTGCTCGAGGCGTGTGTGTTCTGCCATCCCAGAATGCCTGTGTGAGCGCTGAACAACAGGAGCTGGCGTTCAGTGCGGGAGCTCTGGGTGGGCTTGTTTGGGAAGGTGGGTTTGTTACGGATGTGCTGTGATGTCAGTGTGGGGAAGTCTAACATGGCTAGCCATTGTTTTCATGTTTGGGCGCTCCTCCCTTACTCGTACATGTGACTCAAGTCTTAAAATTAGTCTTACTCAACAATTCATCGCTCCAGTCACTGATGGTAATCACTTTCCATATTTAAAGTTCTTAATGTGAATCATGGGCTCTTATTAAGGCTTGGACCCTCCAAAGGAAGTTAAAACAAAAGGTTTGACAGTCTTGCAAGTAGGGTTTTTATTGTTAACTTCAGCTAAAATTAAAGTGCATTAACAAATGCATACCAACTATCCTCCTTTTCTTTGTTTTAAATGATTATTTGATTATTATTATTGTTTTATTTTAACGATCTGAAACGCAAGTATCAAACGCGAAACGCAAGTAACTTTGTGGGTGACTCTCGCGCCCGACGCAAATCTAAAATGTGTTGGTCTGAAGTAGCTTCATTACTCATAGGTGTGGTTTGGGCGTAACGTGAAATAAACCAATCAGAGCGTCATCTCACATTCCCTTTAAGAGCAGGCGCGCTTGTTCCATGGCGGATTGCTATTATAACGGTGGATTTGCAGGAGCGGTTCACAGCCGAGGAGACCGACGTTCTCGTCAGGGCCGTAAAACACAGAGAAGTGACATTGGGGATGGAGAAACACACCCAAATTAGCTTCGGTTAAACAGGCGTATGATAATTTGGGTAAATGTGTAAGCTAGATTTATGCCTATTTTCACATCTTCATGGACACAACAATGATTTCCCTCGTGTGGTAATATTTTTCCTTGTAATTATGTATGATTTGCAAAAATGAAAACTGCTGCTTCTGTGTAGATGAGAGAATCAAAGTGTATGTGTGTTGTGCACACGCTACATTATGGCCAAGCATGCGCCCTTAAAATAGCATCTGAATAACATGCGCAACGGTCAGTGGCGGAATTGTTTTCTGAAACTGCAATATAACATCAGGGAACGTTTGCGCCGAAACACGCCTCCTCTTTCCGCTGAACCGCCCCCGGGAGCACAAGTTCATTCCCAAGTTTACAACGTGCGTCTGTGGAGGGAAAAGTCCGCTGTGCGCGGGTGCAAAATAGGAATGAAACATGCGTCGGTGTACAATTGCGCTGGGTGCAAGATAGGGCCCATTATATTTATCTGTTTCGGGTCCTAATTATGCCACGACAAGTTTCGATTCTCAATCCGATTTTTTACGTTCTTTCGAGTCTCGAGAGATTTCGAGAGAATAAACCACCCCTTACCATCCGAATGAAATTTTAATCAGATCTGGCCAATTCATTCCGATTGACGTGGTTACATGTTACTTTTTTATTCCGATTGTGCAACTGGTCCGATTACAATCGGATTGTTAGGGTCCATGTAAACGCAGCTACTGTCAGCCCCCTTTGGCTCAAAAATTATAACTTCAGGTTTATTTATTCGATTTTCCTCCAGCAAGCATTTCACCTCCTCAAGACATAATAAAAAATACATTTGAGAACTCGTTCCTCAAGCTTTGAGAGGCAAGTAAATCTGAATGTCATCAGAATAAAGATAAGGCATCCCAAAAACCCATCAGACCCAGAGTTAACATGAATAAAGACAGAATAGGCCCCAAAACGGAGCCCTGTGGAACTCCACAGTCAACAGAAGCTGTAGAGGAACACAGTTCCCCAACCCTTACCGAAAAATACATTTTCTTCAAATTGGAAAAAAACTATTTTAAAACAGTACCTCTCAGACCCACAACATGCTGAGAATATCGTGATATATTAAATGAAAAGTTGCACTAAGATCCAGCATAATTTAAGCTCCTTGATTACCCAGATCATTAATGTGTAACAAATCATTTGTATCCCATTGTAAAGCTGATTCAGTGCTATAACCCACCCTGAAACCTGACTGAAAAACATCCAGCACTTCATTTTTATCCAAAAAGGAGCTACTTTCTCCAATATTTTTGAAATACAAGGCAGCTTAGAAATATGTAATCATAGCAAAAGTACACTGCTCGAGTGCTTTCCCTTTAGGATCAGTATCGGACAGTACATTGTGAAAACATAAATAGCCTAATAAAACAACATTTTTAATTTATTAATTACAAATATACCACAAAACCCTATTTACGATAGTTGACAGTTAGATAGCAGTGCTAGTGGTAAATAATTCACACCTTTTTAATTTGACACCTTTTTCCTATAGACTCTGGCTTGTGTGTGTTTCACAGCTCAGTAGTGCATTGGGTTGAGTCTGGGGTCAGGCGAGGCTGGGGCCACGTGCCTTCCTGGCATGTGTTCATCTGAGCTACAATCTGCCAGTGCTACACAATAGATTGACTAATATATTGACTGAGCCTGCGGTCACTGGTACACTGCTACTGCTATTGTTTATCACACAGCCACTTGCAGTTCCTCTAGTGTGGAAAACAAGATATTGATCTCTATCAAGGGCCTTTCCCAAACAGAGCGCAGCCATTGTGGTGGCTTCACCGCATGTATTGATATGGCTCACCAAGGGCGCTCATCTGTTACTGGGTAATAGTGCTTCGAGGAAAGAGTCTGACGCACACAGTCCTATTTCAGCATGTTCTCTTTATTTAAAAAGAAAGTATTTAAGAGTCTTGTTTTTCCTTGACTTAGTTTGTGCATTACTTTTGTTGGAAAGAAAAACACACCTTATCACATTGCTAGCAATTTTAGCTTTGATGCTCGAGTCTCACGGTTTGGTTTAGATTTAAAGTACACACTGTTTTAAACACACGTCCTATCTGACCGTCATCCCGTTTGAGTTGAATATCTCACATCTCCAACTCGCCTCAATGTAAAAGAACGCAACGTATGTAGTTGAGTTGCACCCAGGTGGCTTTGATTGTACACTAAATATACAGAAAATATGCTGGCAAGAAAACATGTTTAGATATATTAGCTGATTTGGATTTTAACCTGGGGTCTACTGTTTTTGCAGGTGATAAAGCTTAATTTTGCTTGGGTTAGATGGGGTTACTCGTTTTAGATATCAACATTTACTCAGAGTAAGCCCACCAGGTAAGCCTAACTGTGGCACACTCATTTTTATTGACAACTTCCATATGCTTGCAAATTCGGACCTACAGTAAATAGTGCTCATTAAGTAGCTCAAGGGCGTAGATTTGGTTTGAACATTGGGGGGGTTGAAGTTTGGGTATGCCTCCTGATATTGTGATCATGGTATAAATATTGGGGGGGTTGTAATGCATAGATTGAAATATTGGGGGGGAGATAACCCCCCTAACCCCCCCACAAACTACGCCCCTGAAGTAGCTTGTACTTCAGGCAAATGTTTAAATCTTTTGTTCTACAGAGTTTGTGCTGACACCGGCAGTTTCTGAAACACCACAGATTGTAAAGATCTGTCATAAGGGCCAAAAAAGTGTTGATCAGTTATGATCCTGCTGTCATTGCAAGTCAGTAATCTTCATGATAAGAAATGCTTGCAAGTCCCAATTTATGTCAGTTTAAGGAAAATTAGTTGAGTCAATTGTTTTTTTTTATAATAGCCCATTGACATGACATTGACATTTTGAAGTTTTAGGGCTTCAATAGAGGGGAAGATATTTGGGAAAGATAGTTTTTGCTGTGCTTTTGTTGTAGGGCAGTGTCCTTTATATGAACATGTAGTTAATGTCACTGGTGTCATGCCTACACCCTGAATAACCTGGACACAGTGAAAGGGAGAGGAGAGTCTGGAGAAACCATGCTAGTAGTGAGTCCCCCAGGGTTCAGTATTGGGTCCTCTATTTATGTGCCCTACCTCCCTTCATCACAATAGCTGTTGTAAATAAATGTCATTTGTGCCTTTCAAAACCCATTGAAATAGTACAGGGGTATGACAATGATAAGTAAACTAGCCACATAAGAGGTAACCATATACATTATATTATTTAATATTATAATTTTCTGTAAGTTCTACCACCCTATACATTGCTTCACCAAGGTTTAGAAGGGTTCATTATTTTAGGGTTCATTTTCCACATTGCATAATACAAGTAGTTCTGTTTTTAGCTTCCGATGTTTGTAATCTGGACAGAAATGATTGTTGACTGGCTGTGTGGACAGCTATTTCAGGACAGGCGGGAGAGGAGCCCTGCGCAGTGCTATCCTGCTCCAGCGGAAAACTTAAATTAACTTCCATTACGTGACTAGCCCTTTAAATCCAGTAACCCTTCAGATCTATTCTGGAGGACACCCTACAGATAGCCAGAGGAGAACTGCAGGGTTATACGATACTGGCCCCTAAACCTCCTCAAAATGTTGAATAAAACCAGTAGACTTGGCTGCTCTTCCTGTTTACACCTTAACGGAGGCTTCCGTTTGCTTTGAGATATAAAAAGAGAAAGCTTTCACAAAGAAAGAAGGAAACATAGAATAGTTTCTCCTGGCTTGTTCAGCAGGGGAATCAATGGTGCTGTGAAAAGTCTGATCACTTAAAACAATTGTACCTACACACTGGTAACCTGTCCTAACTATAATGTGGTCATATGTTTTGTGCTTGCTTCCCTGAGAACAGACTGCTCATATAGTCAGTCCCTCCAAGACTTTGTGTATTCAACCATTGCAAATACATCGCAACACATTATGTAATAGCTTGCATTTTTGTCTTATTTCCACAATTTTTTCACAATTTTTTACTTGAGTGGGGAGAAGCAATTTTAGTTAATCAAAATCCATAAATCTGACCCCAAACAAACTGCTCAATACTTGTTCAACTGTTCTGTCTCTGTATTGCAGTGAATTCCATTTTAAATTGTTTCATTATGCTTCTGAATGTGAGAGAGAGAGACATCAGGGGAAAATGAAACATAGTCTCAGCATTGAATCTAAGGAGGATGTTTTCTGGTCTTTGAAAGATCACACTCCTCTTTAACCTTTAAAACATTCACTCTATCTAGACATGTTTTGTCTGAAAGTTTCCCATACAGCAGATGCGAATGTTGTTTAAGGGGTCATGAACTGCATTATTATATTATTTTATAATGTTTCCTGGGGTGCCCTTATAATGTTAGTATGATTTTTACATTAAAACTTGTCATAATTTAGAAATAAAAGGCTACCCTGATTTGATTTGAACACTCTGTTTGAAGGGGCGAGTCTGCTGTGAGACTTCAGTGTAAACGCCCACTGCTGTGATTGGCTGCTGTGAGACTTCAGTGTAAACGCCCACTTCTGTGATTGGCTGCTGTGAGACTTCAGTGTAAACGCCCACTGCTGTGATTGGGTGCTGTGAGACTTCAGTGTAAACGCCCACTTCTGTGATTGGCTGCTGTGAGACTTCAGTGTAAACGCCCACTGCTGTGATTGGCTGCTGTGAGCCTTCAGTGTAAACGCCCACTGCTGTGATTGGCTGCTGTGAGACTTCAGTGTAAACACCCACTGCTGTGATTGGCTGCTGTGAGACTTCAGTGTAAACACCCACTGTTGTGATTGGCTGCTGTGAGACTTCAGTGTAAACACCCACTGCTGTGATTGGCTGTGAGACTTCAGTGTAAACGCCCACTGCTGTGATTGGCTGTGAGACTTCAGTGTAAACGCCCACTGCTGTGATTGGTTGTGAGACTTACGTGTAAACGCCCACTGCTGTGATTGGCTGCTGTGAGACTTCAGTGTAAATGCCCACTGCTGTGATTGGTTGTGAGACTTCAGTGTAAACACCCACTGCTGTGATTGGCTGTGAGACGTCAGCGTAAACACCCACTGCTGTGATTGGCTGCTGTGAGACTTCAGTGTAAACACCCACTGCTGTGATTGGCTGTGAGACGTCAGCGTAAACGCCCACTGCTGTGATTGGTTGTGAGACTTCAGTGTAAACACCCACTGCTGTGATTGGCTGTGAGACGTCAGCGTAAACACCCACTGCTGTGATTGGCTGCTGTAAGACTTACGTGTAAACGCCCACTGCTGTGATTGGCTGTGAGACTTCAGTGTAAACGCCCACTGCTGTGATTGGCTGCTGTGAGACTTTAGTGTAAATGCCCACTGCTGTGATTGGTTGTGAGACTTACGTGTAAACGCCCACTGCTGTGATTGGCTGCTGTGAGACTTCAGTGTAAACGCCCACTGCTGTGATTGGTTGTGAGACTTACGTGTAAACGCCCACTGCTGTGATTGGCTGCTGTGAGACTTCAGTGTAAACGCCCACTGCTGTGATTGGTTGTGAGACTTCAGTGTAAACACCCACTGCTGTGATTGGCTGCTGTGATTGGCTGCTGTGAGACTTCAGTGTAAACACCCACTGCTGTGATTGGCTGTGAGACGTCAGCGTAAACGCCCACTGCTGTGATTGGTTGTGAGACTTCAGTGTAAACACCCACTGCTGTGATTGGCTGTGAGACGTCAGCGTAAACACCCACTGCTGTGATTGGCTGCTGTAAGACTTACGTGTAAACGCCCACTGCTGTGATTGGCTGTGAGACTTCAGTGTAAACGCCCACTGCTGTGATTGGCTGCTGTGAGACTTTAGTGTAAATGCCCACTGCTGTGATTGGCTGTGAGACTTCAGTGTAAACGCCCACTGCTGTGATTGGTTGTGAGACTTACGTGTAAACGCCCACTGCTGTGATTGGCTGCTGTGAGACTTCAGTGTAAACGCCCACTGCTGTGATTGGTTGTGAGACTTCAGTGTAAACACCCACTGCTGTGATTGGCTGCTGTGATTGGCTGCTGTGAGACTTCAGTGTAAACGCCCATTGCTGTGATTGGTTGTGAGACTTACGTGTAAACGCCCACTGCTGTGATTGGGTTGAATCAGCCTGAAGGGGTTGTATTCGTTATAACAACCGCCTCGCTCTACATTATCCCGCTTATTACATGGCTACCTACCAAATAAATCAATAATTTGACACAAAATATTGATTTAAAAAGGAGTTTATTGATTTAAAATGATTGTATTGCTTCCGTTAAAGAAAATAGTCCGTTCCGTCTCTACGGTTAGAATCCTGCGTCCATAGCAACGCTCTGTTTTTCATGGCAACGGTGTGTTATAATTAGCAGCGGCTGATATCAAGAAATAACACACCGCATTCTACATTAGAATTCAACCAAGCCATGTAATAAATATATATATATATATAATACAACACAAATTTTCTGAAGCAACCATGCCATATTATCTTGCTTTTTGTCTTTGAGCTCTTTTATCATACCTTGTGTTTTCACTGGAAGTGCTGTACCAGGTGAGCGGCTGAGCAGGGTTACTAGGTCAGAAGAGCCACACATGTGGAGCTGATTATGAGATGATCATGTGCTTAAACTAAAAGTGCTGGGCTAAATCATTAAAACATTAAAAATGTTGATCAACGCGTTTCGGCTACAAAGCCTTCTTCAGGATGCACATCCATTATTCACTCAAGCATTCTTTAATCTATTAGCAATCAGTGAAACAGCTATTATTATGAAAAAATAAGCATTTATACACATGTACAATAGGCCTACTGATAATAATATATTGAAATCAAATGAATGTATTAGTTTACAAATCACGCACTATGGTAAAAGCATTTTGAGGTCATACAGTAGTATGCAGAAACTGTGTGAAAATGTCTTTATTAATTTATTATCTGCCCCATAATCATAATTTGTGTGAAACTGAATAAAACTTAGTGGTGTTTTATTACCACTAGTGTTCATTTATGGAAACTGCAATGATTTTATGTATAGGAGCTGATGTGTTTGGGTGGGGCTTTGTATGTCAAGATACTTTTGCTTATTTCATGGTTAAAGCATGAATGCATGCAGCAAACTCTCCTTTGTCCAGTGCTGACATTACAGGTCCAGCCTCATATGACACTAACCTATGGTTGTAAAACAACTTCTGCTGACGTAGATTGAGAAACTCTTCAGGTGACGTCTACAGAGGTGACATTTACAGCTCCCTTTGAAGGGCACTCTAACCCTTTCAGCGAATCGTCCTCTGACCACCAGCTGTGCCCTACTTCTCAAACTACATTCCAGTAATCACGGACCAAACTCTGTTTCTATAGGATCCAGCTCCATTGAGATGTTTTCTTCCTGCACATTATGATCTGTTTTTCTGCACAATGGTCCATCAGTAAAATGTCACAGGAAATTATGCGCTTCCACCTGTCGCCATTAAACTCATTCTAAACCCGATCGATGTCAGACACTGAGAAAGCATGACTTTTATTTCTGTTGCTAATTGTTGGGTGTGGCTTAGTTTTTATCTTTTTTTCTTTTTTAATTTGCATAAACTACCAGTCAAAAGTTTGGTATTTTTCATGCATACTTTCCATCCAGCGGCTTGGAAATTGAAGTTCAAGAGCAAATTGTATGCAAGTGTATCATGTTGGTGTTATTTCGCATTAGACACAGTGAGCATCAGAGCTTTTCAGTCTCTCACATCAAAGATGCTTGGCCATCAGACGTTCAAAGGATCGTAACACTCTCGGCATCGGGGCGGCGGCCATCTTTAGAGGGTCTTTCATGCCACAGGAATGGAGCGGTGATAGCTTGAGGTTTGAGTCTGTCTTTGATCCGATTATAAAGTGCATGATGTTTTTTATGAAAACGTTACATTGCATCATATGCCTTTTCACGGGTGACCTACTTTTATGGTGCAATGATTTTATAGGAGGCTTCAATAAAGACTGACTTGAATTTGACACACTGCCTATGTCAGTACAAATACAACAAAAACTGAACTGAAATACAGCTTAATAACATCTAATCCCGAGTTTTTCATTATTCGCTGTGTGGTATTTCTGCTGTAAATGACCATGCTCGTGGTTTTGATTTGGTGGACCAAAAACTGATAGACGCCTGCTTTTAAATGCTCCCGTGTGTATATGTAAGCGCTCGGTGAAGAGTGTCAAAGACATGTTTTTGAAGCATTGATTATTGTAGCCAATCACAGACATATATGTTGAGCATGTGAACACAATGGCCAATCAGAGCTGTTTAAGAATCAAGCGCTCAACAGCGCTCAAAATGCTAGAGGGATCGCTGGTATCGTCACATTTTTCAAATTTTCAGTTCGGTACCGAAGTCGGTACTTTTGACAACTCTAGTTCTGTTAGTTTCGTTGTGTTTTAGGGTCCGTTTACGCGACAACTTTGTATTAAAAATGAAAATGTTTTTTTTACAGACGGCAATCAAAATGATCCCTGTTCATGTAGATCCATAAAAACATCTAATAACGCTGTGTTATTCATGTCAGGCCAGTAGATGGCGATCTCATGCATGACATCACTCTTTTCACCTTTTTGTAGTTTACACGGAAACGATACCGTTATCGAGAACCCGTTTTCAAAAGTTGCCGTTCTCAGGCCCCCAAGACGCCGTTGTCGTGTAAAAGAACGGCCAAAACGCATAAAAACGTTTCTGTTTTTAGATGAAAACTGTTTAAACGGCCCCTTTGGTTTTGTTCTGTTCCTGTTTGCCTGAGTTCCCTGTCATTAGCCATTCCCTGTCGTTTCCATTACCCTTCAAATTGCGCAAATTGAAATTACGAATTGAAAATACGCCCAATGGAAACATGTCAATTTCGCAAAAACTCCCATTTATCGCAAAAACAGTTTTCAAGCTCGCATGAGGAGGTTTTTCAGGCAATTCGAAAAAGGAATATTTCGCAAAACTGCAATGGAAACAGTTTTTACGCATTGACAGGTCACCTGACGTAGATGACGCGGTGTGATTGGACAGAATACGAGACTGAGTTCTTTATTAAATTCATATAAGACAAAATAATTACAGGAATAATGGATTCTAAAGCTCAAATAAATGCCACAATCAAGACCTCGAAGCAGAAATGAGTGAGAAACACCCAGAAACGCCTCATATGTGCCGCTCACAGTATAATAAGGGTCGTTCCATTAATGCTTGGAAAACACACACATCTCCTTCTATTAATAATGGCTAGTGCAGTGGCTGGGATATAGTACATAAACCCACCAACGTCCGTTGCCATGGTTTTTGGATTGATTTGACTTATCGCGAGAGGAAAAAATTAAGTTTTAGTCGCATAACATCGGTTAATGGAAACGCAATAGAAAAAAATCGCAAAAGTTTTGCGCAAATCTGTAATGGAAACGCGCCTATTGTTAGTATCCATGGTTGTTAATGAGTTTCACACCTGTCCCTGTTCTGTTGATTATCCTACGCAAGCCTTTAGTTCATTCAGTTTTTTGTTTAGTGTCGTTTATTTCTATGTGGTTGTGGTTTTTATTGTTATTTTATCTCCTGTGTGTTCTTGGTTTATTGTAAAATAGAGTTGTATTCTCCTCGTCATAGTGCGCTCAACACAGCCACTACCTGACCAGAGGACACAATACCAGAGATTCAGGAAGGGGCTTTTATAGTAAGGATATAAACTGAGCTATATACAAGTTTAATTCACACTGAGAGACCCTGCTGACCAAAAGTGTGTCGTCATTACCCACACATTTAAACACACACCTCGCCTCGTCATCGGCTCTGCTGGAAAACAGTGGGAATGGAGGTTTACTTTATCAGCTGAAGCTAAAGCAGTGTGAAGAGGAGTGTGTGTGTGTGATGTCATCGGGAGTCATTGTGTCAGGATCCTTCCAGCAAACGTTACTCGAGCCGTCAGCCGTTTTTGGCCCACCAAATCAAAACCACGAGCATGGTCATTTACAGCAGAAATACCACACAGCGAGTAATGAAATACTCGGGATTAGAGGTTATAATATTTCAGTTCAGTTTCTGTTGAATTTGTACTGACATAGTCAAATTCAAGTCGGGACAATCATGAGTCTGTAAAACGCCTGGAGGAACTTAGGAAACGTTCAGATGAACAGGAACCACTTGAAAGATGGAAGATTTCTCTTGAACTCTCACCTCATGATGTTTTCTCTCTAATGCTGTGGGTCATCAGGGCTCTTTCCTGTTCACTTGAAGTTTCTTGAAATCAATTTCAGCTGTCATGACACATAAAACTAAAAAAAGATTGCTTGAGCCCGTTCAAATCACGTTACACTCAGAATGTAGAACACAAGTCATACAGTTTTTTTTACATTCCTAGAACTAGACAGTCCCTGGTCACTGAAGGGAAAAGAGGTGTGCGTGTGTGTGTGTGTGTGTGTGTGTGTGTGTGTGTGTGTGTGTGTGTGTGTTCAATGGAAGAAAGAAAGTCAAGAGTTTTGGAATCCCTTACAAAAAAGATCTATGCCTCAAGTAGTTATCAGTAAAGTTCATGTTTACTTTGTCATAATTATTCTATATTCAAATCAGTCTAGTAGCAAGTGTAAGTGTGCTGTACTTCTGATCAATCTATTAGTAGTGTACTTGTAAGTGTGCTGTGCTTCTGATCAATCTATTAGTAGTTTACTTGTAAGTGTGCTGTGCTTCTGATCAATCTATTAGTAGTTTACTTGTAAGTGTGCTGTGCTTCTGATCAATCTATTAGTAGTTTACTTGTAAGTGTGCTGTACTTCTGATCAATCTATTAATAGTGTACTTGTAAGTGTGCTGTGCTTCTGATCAATCTATTAATAGTGTACTTGTAAGTGTGCTGTGCTTCTGATCAATCTATTAGTAGTGTACTTGTAAGTGTGCTGTACTTCTGATCAATCTATTAGTAGTTTACTTGTAAGTGTGCTGTACTTCTGATCAATCTATTAATAGTGTACTTGTAAGTGTGCTGTGCTTCTGATCAATCTATTAATAGTGTACTTGTAAGTGTGCTGTGTTTCTGATCAATCTATTAGTAGTGTACTTGTAAGTGTGCTGTGCTTCTGATCAATCTATTAATAGTGTACTTGTAAGTGTGCTGTGCTTCTGATCAATCTATTAGTAGTGTACTTGTAAGTGTGCTGTGCTTCTGATCAATCTATTAGTAGTTTACTTGTAAGTGTGCTGTACTTCTGATCAATCTATTAGTAGTTTACTTGTAAGTGTGCTGTATTTCTGATCAATCTATTAGTAGTGTACTTGTAAGTGTGCTGTGCTTCTGATCAATCTATTAATAGTTTACTTGTAAGTGTGCTGTACTTCTGATCAATCTATTAGTAGTTTACTTGTAAGTGTGCTGTGCTTCTGATCAATCTATTAATAGTGTACTTGTAAGTGTGCTGTGCTTCTGATCAATCTATTAGTAGTGTACTTGTAAGTGTGCTGTACTTCTGATCAATCTATTAGTAGTTTACTTGTAAGTGTGCTGTGCTTCTGATCAATCTATTAATAGTGTACTTGTAAGTGTGCTGTGCTTTACTTGTAAGTGTGCTGTGCTTCTGATCAATCTATTAATAGTGTACTTGTAAGTGTGCTGTGCTTCTGATCAATCTATTAGTAGTGTACTTGTAAGTGTGCTGTGCTTCTGATCAATCTATTAGTAGTGTACTTGTAAGTGTGCTGTACTTCTGATCAATCTATTAGTAGTTTACTTGTAAGTGTGCTGTGCTTCTGATCAATCTATTAATAGTGTACTTGTAAGTGTGCTGTGCTTTACTTGTAAGTGTGCTGTGCTTCTGATCAATCTATTAATAGTGTACTTGTAAGTGTGCTGTGCTTCTGATCAATCTATTAGTAGTGTACTTGTAAGTGTGCTGTACTTCTGATCAATCTATTAGTAGTTTACTTGTAAGTGTGCTGTGCTTCTGATCAATCTATTAATAGTGTACTTGTAAGTGTGCTGTGCTTCTGATCAATCTATTAATAGTGTACTTGTAAGTGTGCTGTGCTTTACTTGTAAGTGTGCTGTGCTTCTGATCAATCTATTAATAGTGTACTTGTAAGTGTGCTGTGCTTCTGATCAATCTATTAGTAGTGTACTTGTAAGTGTGCTGTACTTCTGATCAATCTATTAGTAGTTTACTTGTAAGTGTGCTGTACTTCTGATCAATCTATTAGTAGTTTACTTGTAAGTGTGCTGTATTTCTGATCAATCTATTAGTAGTGTACTTGTAAGTGTGCTGTGCTTCTGATCAATCTATTAATAGTTTACTTGTAAGTGTGCTGTACTTCTGATCAATCTATTAGTAGTTTACTTGTAAGTGTGCTGTATTTCTGATCAATCTATTAATAGTGTACTTGTAAGTGTGCTGTGCTTCTGATCAATCTATTAATAGTGTACTTGTAAGTGTGCTGTGCTTCTGATCAATCTATTAATAGTGTACTTGTAAGTGTGCTGTACTTCTGATCAATCTATTAGTAGTGTACTTGTAAGTGTGCTGTACTTCTGATCAATCTATTAGTAGTGTACTTGTAAGTGTGCTGTGCTTCTGAATCTGATCAATCTATAATTAGTAGTGTACTTGTAAGTGTGTGTGGCTTGATATGACTGTGTACAAAAAAGATCAGATTGTAAACAACAGATGATTGTTTCTGTAAGAAGTGCCAGTGATATGTGATCTCTGCACAAACCTGAATCCGTGATTTACGCAGGAGGTCAGTCTGAAGGATGATGGTAAATTCTGCATTTATGATTTATTTTTATTTTTTTCAGGGTGGTTAGCGTTTCCTTTTATGAAACTTTTAATAAGACTAATTTCAAGAAGTAAAAGTACTAATATATTAAACCCTCAGCCTGTGGGTTTGTCTTGAATTAGGCCTGCAAAAACTGTCACTTCATTTATGGCCACAGAATGAAGCTTTAGTTCTCGAGCACGTTCAGTCGCTCAGTCTCCTGGGTTGTGGACCGATGAACTGCACATGTCCCGAGGTCAGGAGGAGGAGGTGTTTGCACCTCGTTGAGTAAACGTTAAAGGCGTGTGTGTGTGTGTGTGTGTGTGTGTGTGTGTGTGTGTGTGTGTGTGTGTGTGTGTTTACCATCAGTGCTCTGGCTACGGTTCAGCTGAGCGCTTTCTGCATCTCCTCATGACTGACAGCAGCACAATCACAGGAACCCAACCAAACCTGTGGATCCGGGCCTGTTTTCCTGCTCACGCTCACTGAATCAGACTTACTGCATCCTACAACACACTGGCCCCAGATCAGGCTCAGCTCAAACTCAGCCTGAAACAGGGCGTTTATGGGGGATTCCCTTACCTTTCAAGATGCCACTGATATTATCATCCTAAACATTAAAAAAAAGTTTGCATTTAAAATATAAAGTGTGTAAATCTCCCAGGCCACTGACCTCAGCTTTCAAAAAAATATAGCAGCCAATAACAATTATAATATTTGCATGCAGCATTATGGTTGGTTTATTAATTATCTAGTTTATATAGAAAAGTCTCACTCAACTGCCTGCTGCTTATAGGTTTATATAGTTACCTATCCCACCTATCTATTGTTTGCAGTTGACGTTAATGGAGAAAAATATAAATTCCCAGTGGTTTATTGAGCTGCTTCTTGACCAGTAGTTGATCATCAGATCCCGGATGCGGTTTGAGTGAGAGATCGTTCTCACCGTGCGCGTTCACGCTGCGCGCGCAGCTGGAGTGGAACTTTACCAGCTCGCGCAGATGACAGACACACACACGCACACACACAGATGCAGGAGTCTCTTTCGCTCGGGGATACCGCTGTAGACTAGTCCGCGCTCCGCAGAGCGGGCGTGCATCGCGTGCGACTCTCCGCGGGGCGTCAGCATGGTGGCGAAGGATGACCCGATACACCTGATGATCAGACGCGCGACCTCGACCTGCAGCGTGGACGAGCCGAGCGCCCGCGGCCGGGGCGCGCGCAGAGAGCTGGAGGTACAGTTATTCAACCCTGTGAATGACGCTAATTATTGTTGTAAATATGAATTCAGAGTAAATTAGTATTTATAACCCTAATAATAATAATGCGAATGTAGCCTACATTATTCATGAGCAAGCATTTTTATTCATCATGGTCAATAATAAAACTTAACCAGTAGTTCGCTACTTTGCATTGTTGTGGCTTCTTAAAAGTAGTATTTGTTTACATGCATCTACACTAAGATTAGGGGTGGAGCCGAACCCGAATACGGTATTCGGAAAGGCACAAATAATGTGTTTTTTACGAATACTTATTTCGAACAAATACTTTAAAAATATTTGTATTCGGGAACAAGAAAAACTTTATTTCAAAAAGCTGCGTTTCCTGACCTGCGGTGCTGCTGATGTGGTGGCTGTAAATCCACTTGTTGATAAGAAAGGAGGAAAGAGCCACATATGGAAATATTTTGGATTAGGCTAATGTCACGTTGTCATATGGGGCCGTTCACATAGCGCGTTTTTTGCGCGTGCAGATTTCAAATGAGCGGCGCGGTTGCATAGCAACAACAGACGCCACGAGAGAAAGGGGAAAGCGGTGCGAACTGCGCTCTCCATGATGACGAGGAAGTATCAGCAAAGAATTAATTGATTTCTAGCCCTTGCATTAGCTTTATATTTATGGAGATGAGAAATGAAATAAAAAGCCGTCATTATGTTATTAATATCAGTCCGTCAGAAAAGCAGTTCGGCTTATTCTTGGCTGGATAACTCTTAGCAGGTTTAAAAAGCCCTTTTAAAATGAAATATGAATGCAGTTTTGGATTAAATAAAAGTACAGTCAAGTCAAATAAAACACGTTTTATCTCCTGTATAGTTTGGTAACACTACAATAAGATACCATTCATTAACATTACTTAATGCGTTATCTAACATCAACACATTGAGTGAACAATATATTTTTACAACATTAATTAATGTTTTGAATGTTATTTAATACAAACACTTGATTGGTCATGTTTGTTCACTTCATTCATTGTGCATTAAATAATGTTAACATAAATAATGTTAACTTTTGATTTAAAAAATGTATTTTTAAATTAACCCCAAGGAGAATAATTGCGACAGTAGCCTATATAGGCCTAACTATTGTTTATTGTTAGGTCATTTTATCTAATGTTATCTAACAAATGGAATCTTATTGTAAAGTGTTTTTAATACTACAGTTTCCATCTTTGTAAACGATACACTTTAATATATGTAAACTTAATCTAAATTAAGCTTTGGTACCGAAATTGGTACCGAGAACCGTGGATTTTCACTGGTATTGGTACCGTGACAACAGTAGTAGCTCTGTTAGCTCGGTAATTTAGACAAGGCTGTTGACAGAGTAACGTTAACGTAGGTAATGGCTGTTATGTTATTATTTTTTTTAATGACATTCGTTGTTACATGTTCATTGCTGGATTTAAGGAAAAACATCAACCAATATTGCATATCCATAATTATTATAATTAAAGAATACTTACACTATAACGTAAATTAGAAGTGTAACGCAAAGAAATGGATTTTTACACCTATTTAGAATTTTACTCGAATACAAATACAAATACAAATACAAATACTTTTCCCCCCTCAACAAATACAAATACAGATACAAATACCGGCTGCTTTGCACATCCCTAACTAAGATCATTATGTGAATTGTTTTGGTTATTGCTGAATAGTCTTAAAATGTTCTTGGTTATGTGACCGCTTGAGAAAACATAAAGGGAACTGTCCATGTAATCATTTTGCAAATATTATGGGAGAGATACTTGTGTAATAATGTTCTCTGAACGTTCTTTAAAAAGTAGTAATGTTAGACTAATAACATATAAAGTTAGACTAACATACAATTAAAATGTATCAGAAAATCATTCATGAATGATGTAGTATTGTATAAATAACGTTGTTGTGCTAACATTTTGAGAACGTTATTAAGACCATGATAACTTTAAAGTATAGGCCTAATTAATATGCCATACATTTGTTGATATTGTTGAGAGAACCTTGCTGAAGTTCCCTGTTAACTGGGTTAGTCCCTGCTTGTCTGAAATCCTGAGATCGCCGTGTTCATGATCACATTGACCTGACTGAAGTGCCCTGATGTTTGAAGTGTGAATATGAGTTAATTCTGAGAGACGTCTGTGTGTGTTTGGCTTCTTCTGGTGTGTTTCTGCATCTGTTGGTCAATTCTGCTCATGTTTTTGCTGTATTGTGTGTCCTGAAGCGTCAGCAAACTGCATGCCTATCGAGACATCACAATGTGCTGTGCTGATATATCTTTATCTTCGGTTTGTTTTTGAGTTATACAAACTTTGATTTTAGTGTGAAGTCAGCTAAACAGCTATAGTGACCCAAAGAGCTGATAGAGAGTCTGGTTGTGATAAGAATGAATGGACGAAAAACATGAAATTAAAAAATGACCGGAAAGCCATGGTCTATGGTGTTTTGGGCATGTGATGATTATGAAAGTAATCTTTCTGTTTCCCTGTTGACTGCACATACATACAGCGCAGTGTGCTCAATTTGTGTGATTGTTGTTGTTGTTGTTTTTAAATAAATCTTTCAAGTGGTGAATCAGACTGTCTTGCAGTCTTTGGTCTGAATCACGGACTGAATCAGTCAAACTCACTGAATCAGTGCAGGTGACTCATTCGTTCACTGATCAGTGCAGGTGACTCATTCGCTCACTGATCAGTGCAGGTGACTCATTCGTTCACTGATCAGTGCAGGTGACTCATTCGCTCACTGAATCAGTGCAGGTGACTCATTCGTTCACTGATCAGTGCAGGTGACTCATTCGTTCACTGATCAGTGCAGGTGACTCATTCGCTCTCTGAATCAGTGCAGGTGACTCATTCGTTCACTGAATCAGTGCAGGTGACTCATTCGCTCTGAATCAGTGCAGGTGACTCATTCGTTCACTGATCAGTGCAGGTGACTCATTCGTTCACTGATCAGTGCAGGTGACTCATTCGCTCTCTGAATCAGTGCAGGTGACTCATTCGTTCACTGATCAGTGCAGGTGACTCATTCGTTCACTGATCAGTGCAGGTGACTCATTCGCTCACTGAATCAGTGCAGGTGACTCATTCGCTCACTGAATCAGTGCAGGTGACTCATTCGCTCTCTGAATGAGTGCAGGTGACTCATTCACTCACTGAATCAGTGCAGGTGACTCATTCGCTCACTGAATCAGTGCAGGTGACTCATTCGCTCTCTGAATCATTACAGGTGACTCATTCGCTCACTGAATCAGGTTATCATCACAACTGACAGGTGGGCGTTCTTATAACAATGTGATCTCACATGAACATGTGAATAGGCTTAATAAACACGTGTTGTCGGTGGTCAATGACCCCTGCTGCAAAAACAAAGTGCCGTATAGAAAACATTGGGATATGAAATTCTTGATCCTTTGCATATTGACTTAATGGATTGCATTGGCTCTTTTATCCTGAGTTTTACAGATCAATCTCTATACAGGAGTGTCAGCTCCGGATCACTTTACACAAAGAACTGCATTGAGTTTGTAATGAGGCTTTAAAATCATCATTTTAAAATTGATTTTCACATGATTGTACTGCACGTATCAGAAGATTATTACAGAAGACTTTGATTGAGGAATTTGCAGCTTTACTTGCAAACTACAATTCCTGTTCATCAATGACTACGTTTACATGCAGCCAATAACCCGTTCAAAACTGGAATATTAGCAATAACCCGGTTGCGCACGGCCATGTAAACACCGGCAAAAACCCGGATATGCTCATATCCCGGTTTTTAAAAACCCGGATATGATCCCTGGGGTACCCCTTTTCTAACCCGAATATTTGGTCATGTAAACGCGTATCGGCATATCCCCATCAAAAGGAACATTGATTTGTGTTCTGCGCATGTTCTATTCGCAAGGAATCTTGGTCTTTTGAGGAGAGACGGCGCATACAAAACCCCGCGTGGAGTATACCGGAAGTAAACAAGAAGTAGAGGTAAACATGGCGAGACGCAGCACAGCACCACACTTTTGGAGCGAGGAGGAAAGCGCAAACAAAGGCGATCGCTATCTGCCCCGAACTATTCATTATCCGCGTGCTGCTGCTGTTGTTGTTGTCTTTGGATACAGGAAGAAGAATCGGAAATGACACATATTGCGTCTTAAGGTTGTCTGTACGTCCAGACGCTAACCGTGCGTCGCCGTTTACATCGGGATATTGACAATTGATTACAAATTCCATGTATACAGGAGTAACTCTCTCTGCTCACGCATGTAAACGGGTTATTCCGAATGTTTCAGAAACCCAAATAGTGACCTTAACCCGACCATAACCCGAATTTTAACAGCTTGTAAACGTAGTCATTGAGGTGAGAACCAGACCTGTGTAAGCACTTGATTTAATCAAATTAATTGAAAAGGGTTCTGTCCAAATAGTGATAGAAGATGTTTGCTGTCGTAATGATGACAGTAGATAATAGTAGCTGTTCCCTGCTCCGGCATGGTTAGCCATCACACTACATGCGTACGCGCCCGCGCCCAACTGACCCGAGCTCTGGTCCGCCTCTTCCAATCGGCCAGGGACGGTTAAATGAACGTGGCACGGAGCGATCACACTAGTCAAACAAACCAGACTTTGGGAGTCAAACGTGCTCGGGCATGGTCCAGATCGCCTAGTGCGAGTACACCCTTAAAGTGCCCTATTATGCTATTTTAAAGGTTCCTAATTCTGCTCTGATTGGCCAGACAGCTTAGTCTGTTGTGATTGGTCTACCACTTACAGTGCGCTTTGGAAACAAAACGGCCATGACCATACCTGAACTTCAGCTCCGGAGGCTTCCTACAGTTCAGCGATTGCACTCACTGAAAGACAGTAACGGTGGCTTTGATTTTACCATGTGAATCTGATCGCGAGTCCGAAGATGAAACATTAGATGAACTAGTTATTCAACCCGAACCTCCATCGCAAGGACGACTGGAGTGGGACATTTCTCAATGATACACTACTCAGTTTGAGGTTGTCATGGAAATTCTTAATACGAATACAACCTACTAAATCTGACTTCTTCATTACGGAATTACCTTGAAGACTCAAGGTAATTCCCTGACATCTAACCGTAGAATCTTTGGTACTTATATTCCTCAGCTCAATCATACTCAATGTTTCTGCTGTTATCTTCTGAGCGTAGGATCTGTTCCTCAGCTGCGTACCTTCCATACCTGACATGACTCCCAGGTTGCTCTTTGTAGAAATGAAGTTTTATTCACGGCCGGGAGATCACTGGCCACAACAACCAAGTGAGTCTCCTGAATAGAAAGATACATGTCCATTTAAATCATACAGTTGAGTAAAAATCAATGTCACTCAAGTCTTCTTCACTGTGATTTGTTCTGGTGAGTGGTTTGTAATGATCTGAGCTAATCATATGACTGTTAGTTCTACTGTGTTAAGCACTTTTTGGGTAAGTATATCAGGACCTGAGCATCCTTACTCTGCGTTTCTCTGTACATTTAATGTTGAAAATGCCTATTACTTAAAATATTTCTATCACAAGGTGTTGCAACTGTAATTCCTCACCATCAGCATTAACAAGAGTATGTTCATCAACAAACCCATGTGCATATTTCTAATTTATTGCAGTGAACATGCGGAAACCGTATGAATAACAGCGCATTAGCCGAGCTCTAGAATAAAGTTATTGTCCAGCTAAATTGTGGACAATTGTGCTGCCGCTTTGGCTTTGTGGGTGCTCAATAATAGAGATAAGCAATTAAAATTCATAGGAAATAAGTCAACACAGGGAAAAACAGCACAGAATAATGAATAAATGAACGAGTAGGTGTAAATGTGTCCCACTCTCAGTTGTGAGGTTGAAATGAAATCTCCTCTGCCCTTTAAGCCGTCGTCTCTGGGGTCGATCAATATGATGATTGGTCAGTTAAAACTCACAGCCAAAACATTTCATAGAGAAAACAATCCCTAGAAAAACGGATAATGTCCTGGCAGTGAAGTTTACGGGCATTTCCTTCTACCTTAAAACAAAAATGCGTGTAAAACACATGTGACAACTCAATACAGAAAATTACTTTATATAAAATTATTTTAACACAGAACTTTGAGCCCTTTTTACAGACTTTTATTTGAGAATTACATTTTAAGTCATCAATATCATTACGAATACTTAAAACTCTTCAGAATTACAGTACAAACTCTTAACTCTTGACTTTTGGGTCACCCAGGGAATAATTTCAGTGTTCCTGATCAGTGAGTGGCGCTTGCTTTCCCACAGAAGCGCGTCCCTCTCCCAGAACACATCAGACGACGGGTGTCGGACACCACTCCTCATGCTTTCATCTTAATTACAGGAGCTCCTGTGAGCACATCTGCAGCTTCTCTTTGATTGAGTCTGGAACCCATTCCATGATGGGCTTGTCTGATCTTCTGCCATCCATGAGAACTGCTTTTAGTTTAATGGATGCAGTGATAACATTTGTTCTTTAAGTCATTTACTTTGTTCTAAACCCGAGTGATCTGCCCTTCTAGAGAGCGTTCTGCGGCATCACACGGACATGAAAGCTGTTCCCGAAGGAAAGCGTGGTATTCTGCCTTCTAAGACTTCTAAAGTCTAAAGATGCAAGGCACGATATATCAGCCACCATATCGGTATCAGCCGATATATGTTCATTTTTAATGTTATCGTTATCGGCCCAATAAAAAAATCTGGCCGATATATTAAAGTCGATAAATAATGTATTATTTCCTTCAGATGCGCACTGTTCATCATGATGGTTTTGAATTGCTTGAAATATGATTGGAATCACTTCAAAAAGGAAAATACATTAAAGTGCAACACAAGTCTGTCATGTAGTCTACATACAATTATAACTAGAACATTGTAATTGTGTGTTTGGGACATGGATTTTAATGGTGAGACTTTTGTTTTTGTAATCAGGCTCTCAAAAATTATATAAAAACTCGGATTTATATTTATTGGCCAATATATTGGTTATCGACTTTCAAAGATAAAGAAGTATCGGTTATCGGTATCGGCCAAAAATGTCATATCGGTGCATCCCTAGCGATCACATTCGGAAACGTTCATGGGCAGTAAAGGTCCATTGTCTTAGTAGTGTAGCAAAGTATGAAGCACAGCCTGAACCGAAGTCATCTTCAACACAAGCAGTTTCTGTTGATCAACGCAGTGGATTTTCCTGACCCACTTGCGAGACAAAAGTGTTTTCACAATACAAATTGTTTAATTGTTTCAATTTAGCAAATGCCCTGTTATGGTGAAAGTGATTTCACCAAGTGCAACATCGTTGTTGATTCTGGAACAACATTCCTATCAACCAGTCAGATTTGAGGGACAAGTTTATGTCAAGTTAGGTGCTTCTACATCAGGGTTATTCATCTATCACTTCCCTCTGGTTTTAGGGATAAGTTATGGGTAGGGTTAGCTTTAGGGGGAATAGGGTTAGGACTACATTTTCAGACTGGAATGTTGTTCCAGGATCAACAAAATATGTTGACCAAGAGACGCATCTAACTCTGCAAAACTCTGAGTGTGATGATGTCCATATGGTTGGGTATAACTTATAGTTTTGAATGCTTCTATCTCCTAAATGAGAATCGTGTCATTGTTTTGGGACACACCAGCTTATTCATAACCTTAAGGCTAACATATTCATACTAAGAGCTAAAACACTTAAATTTTGATTTCAGGGGGCCTTTGAGACAGCATTTTAACTTGCTGAGAAATCAATCCCAGAATGCATCACAATAAGCTCACTGATGTTTAATTACAGAATGAATCAAGAGAAATAATGACGTATTTCCTTTATTAACAGAACTGGCTTAGTCACTCAATCTTACTATACTACCCAATATTTGGGTAAATAGCCAGTATACAGCAAGGCATCTGTCTAGGGTTTGTCCCCATTCCTTTTGGATCCGGTTGGTTTGGTTCACACTTAATTTGATTAGAGATAATTATTTCCGGACTCAAGATGGCTGAAAATGTGGGTGATCACTGTTCCCCAGTTGTTGATTTGTCAGTATTGTACATCAAGTGTTTGTGTTGGTTTTAACAGAATGTATTAGTAGTTGTCTTATTTGAAGTATTGTATAGCCTATTGTAGAGACTTATGGAAAACTTTGATGTGGTGATGATTTTTAAGGGTCATTTTGTTGAATGTGATTGGCTGAATGGGGTGGTTTGGTGTTATGTAAGATCTATTTTGGGAAATCTGTGGGTTTTGCTGGCCAACAGTGAGTCAAATGTCATGATTTAACAAAGAAACGGTGCATAAGCAGTAATCTGAGCAGTTTGTTAGGTTAAAAGGATTCATGTTACAGCATAGAATATATTACTTACTAGGGGAAAAGCTAATGCACCGCTGTAATCACCTAATGAAGCGTGACACATGGACATTGATCCTGGACAAATCCAGGACACACACACTCGTTTGGGAAGCATGATCAGATCTGCATTAAAATTGATTGAAGATTGAACTATCATATGCTGGTGTTGATTTATACATATCCTGAAGGTTTGGCCAATACCCGTATTCTTCATGCATCCGGCCGGATCAGGCTTTGAAACACAATACTTTAGTAGGAGTTTAGGGACAAATTTGTCTCCAGAATTTAGATAAATCTGACAGAACCTTTCTTTGTGGACATCTTCAATTAAAAAACAACAACAAAGCAAATCAATTCATAAAATGAGTGACAAAGTGTGTGTGTGTGTGTGTGTGTGTGTGTGTGTGTGTGCGTGTGTGTGTGTGTGTGTGTGTGCGTGTGTGTGTGTGTGTGTGCGTGTGTGTGTGTGTGTGTGTGTGTGTGTGTGTGTGTGTGTGTTCCCCAGACTCTGAAATGACTGTCCTCAGTGTTTCCCCTAGGTTTACAGGTTTGGGGGGGGGGGGGGGGGGGGGGGGGGGGGGGGGGGGGGGGGGGGGGGGATATTTTTTTTTTTTTTTTTTTTTTGGTGCGTTCCCGAGATTAGACCTTTCTTAACATAATGCCGAAAACCCGAAGTCTCTAGGTGGTCTGATTGAGGAGTAGATAGAAGTGCAAGATTGGTGCGCACAGACGCACAGAACAGAAATCATGAGTTGATAAGCGCAATTTCCGGGGGAAAATTGCGCTAAAAATGTTAACATAAGATATCTGTTTAAAAAAATAAAATAAACATATTTTAATCTTTTTAAAACTGACTTTTGAAAATAACCTTTGTTAAATGTATATAAGTATTTGTTCATATTAATGGACCAGAGCTTAATAGTTTTATTTTTTTAACTAACAACTAAAAAAAGATTTAGAAATACTAACAAATATATTGCTCATTCATTGTTCGTTAATGTGTTAATACATTTATATGACAAACTAATTTTAAATGGGCTTTTTTGTGAGAAGTTTTTATTTCTATGATGCATTTATTGGAGAGAACAATCATGTCAGACGCAGCACTGCTGTGAACGCACATTCACGTTTAAACAATTTAAACAATGTATTATTCAATGCATTACTTCTATATAATTATATATTAAGTTGCTCAAGCAAGTGGTAAAATACGTAACCATGTACTTATATTAACATCTTTTGCATTTAAATTTTAATACAATAAATCTTGCATGTCACAAAGAACTTGTTTTTCCACCTCCACGAATGTCATTATGTCGCCTTGTTGAGGTAAATTGTTTTCCTTGCTTAACCCCGGTCTTAAAGTGAAAAAAGTAGTATTTAATTAAATAAATTTACTACATTTTATTTAATTAATCGCACTTATGGTGAAATGACTACATTTTCAGGTCAATCTGTGTTCATTTTGCCCACGAAACATGCGCTGTCACTTTAATTCAGCGTTTGCAGCACAGGAAAAAATCATAGACAGTATATAAACGGCAAAAATAGACTCGGTGCGGAAACGATATGCTGTATACGCAGCGCAACTGAAAGAAATCGATCATCGACGGACTGCATCCGCGTGCAGTGTAAAAGCTTTGTAAACATGGGTAGGCTATGGAAAAAAAATACTCACCGCATACACACTGCAAACGAAATATGTGTGAAACGGGCGGAGCAGGAGAGCTACTCCGGCTGCTACTCGCAGTAGAGTGAGTGTTGCCATCTTCAGTTCAGCGACATATTTCCCGCCGCGCGCTCTCTGTCCGCTAGTGCTCATCTGTATTTGACGCAAGTGTTTGTTTGTGTGTGAGTGTGCGCGCTTGCGCACTCATTGGAATAGCTAATTGTAAACGCGCAAACACAGACAGAAAAGACATGCCATCGTGGAAATAAGATAAATAACATATTACTTAAGGGCTATTTAGTTTTTTTAATAAAATAACAAATTGTAATCTGGCACTATAAATAAATTCAAATCAAATTTACTTGACCTTCAAGGGGGGCGGGGGGAGCCGTTAGGAGGGCGGGGCGCCCCCCTTATATAATGGTAGGGGAAACACTGGTCCTATACAGATATGATAAAGCACAGTGCTGATTGTGTTGGATTGTCATGAACACACACTTGAAAGCTTTGAAATGATAACAGTGTTGCTTGTCTTCATGTTTTGCATGTTCTACATAATTTCAGTCCAGAATCTTGATAGTTGTCTAGTAGTCTTGTTAGTGTTATAAGAGTTGAGATTGTAAGGAATGAACATTGGGCTGAAACCACTAGTTGTTTTTGACTTTTTTGTGTCATAAAGCGTTGTGGTTATATGGACATGTACAGAAAGCTCAACATCTCAGCTCAAGAGGGTCCGATAGCTCCTCGAAACAAACACTGATCTCGAGCAAAACCCAGTGTTAAACTAGCACTCTACACACGTTACACAAACACTGGCAGTGTTCATTTATCACTGGGCTTTTGCTGATTTCAAGGTACATGAACATGTATAACATATTTTGCACATTCTTGTTTCTTAGACTTGAAACTTCAAATGTAAGGATCAAGTTTGTTAAAGTTAAAATTTTGGGTCAGACTATTATGATTGTACTTTTGTGTAGGTAGTGTAGTGTGCATGCAGAATATGTCCGGGTTGGGTCTTCTGAGGGTGTGTGAGAGAGTTCAAGTCCCCTCAGATTGGGCTTGTTATCTCTGGTGAGGGACAAGCTGATTCCTCACAGATATGAGTCCTCTATGACAGAATTCTGTTGAAAGGCCTACTTTATTTGTGCGTTTTGAAAATGCAAATGTATTTTACAGTAATTCTGTTGAATAGTTTATGCTTACTGGTGAGGTTTAAAACAGTGATTCTCGACCAGGACTTGTGGTTTGTGGCTGAAGGCGAGGAACTCTGAGCTCAAACGCCTACACACATGACTGATGGATGTTTTAATGCTGTATCATTATCACAGACAGGCAGATAATCGAGTTTCCGTAGCTAGAAGCATTTATTACACACACTTGCACAGACAGAGTCAGTTTCACCCCTAGCATGTATCTTAACGCTGATGTCAGAGTGAATCAGAGACGTCTCCGCAAGGCAAAGACTCGCAGAAACCTTTCCATCCCAGTGTTGACAGCTCTGCCTCTCATCACATGATGATCCAGACAGGCTGAAGCCTCAGGGCAGTGTGTGTGTGTGTGTGTGTGTGTGTGTGTGTGTGCAGGGGCCCAGCACAGGTGTGAGGTGTTCATCTTTGTGTGTTTGTGTGTGTGCAGGAGCCCAGCACGAAGCGTGTGAAGCCTCTGTCTCGAGTGACGTCTCTGGCGAGTCTCATTCCTCCAGTGAAAGCGGCTCCGCTCAAGCGTATCGGACAGACCCTGCAGGTACTGATCCACTGCACTCACTCGAGCTTCATCACGGTTACTAATGCTTCATCTTTGAAGGCTCTTTAGGATATGTGCTATTGTAATAAAAATAAATAAAATACTACATGATGTCAGTTTAATGTTGTATTTTTTGTACATGTTTATTGCAGCTCAGAGGTGCTTCACTTTGAGTTGTGCTTTCAAATGTTTGATGATTGATTCAAGTAAAACCAGTTTTTGTGCTGGTTTAGGCCTGTCATGAACAACTGACTCCCAAAACTTTTCTTATTCTTCATATGCTGTGCAGTGACTGAAGTTCACTTTTCCACTACAAGGCAATATTTGCCCCATGGTTTCACACTCACTGTGTGTTTTGTTTGTTTTTTTGCAAAGCCAGTGACCTACTCGATAATGTCAGCTTCCACAACGCTAAAACAATAATTACACTATTATCGTAGATGATACATATCGCACACCTAGGCAAGTAATAGAACATAAAAACAACAACCCCGGCTTGTTCTAAACCCCGGGTCTTTCTAAACCCCGGGTCGTTCTAAACCCCGGGTCGTTCTAAACCCCGGCTCGTTCTAAACCCCGGCTCGTTCTAAACCCCGCCTCGTTCTAAACCCCGCCTCGTTCTAAACCCCGGCTCGTTCTAAACCCCGGCTCGTTCTAAACCCCGGGTCGTTCTAAACCCCGGGTCGTTCTAAACCCCGGGTCGTTCTAAACCCCGGGTCGTTCTAAACCCCGGCTCGTTCTAAACCCCGGCTCGTTCTAAACGCCTGGTCGTTCTAAACCCCGGCTCGTTCTAAACCCCGGCTCGTTCTAAACCCCGGCTCGTTCTAAACCCCGGCTCGTTCTAAACCCCGGCTCGTTCTAAACCCCGGCTCGTTCTAAACCCCGGCTCGTTCTAAACCCCGGCTCGTTCTAAACCCCGGCTCGTTCTAAACCCCGGGTCGTTCTAAACCCCGGCTCGTTCTAAACCCCGGCTCGTTCTAAACCCCGGGTCGTTCTAAACCCCGGCTCGTTCTAAACCCCGGCTCGTTCTAAACCCCGGCTCGTTCTAAACGCCTGGTCGTTCTAAACCCCGGCTCTTTCTAAACCCCGGCTCGTTCTAAACGCTTGGTCGTTCTAAACCCCGGGTCTTTCTAAACCCCGGGTCTTTCTAAACCCCGGCTCGTTCTAAACCCCGGCTCGTTCTAAACGCCTGGTCGTTCTAAACCCCGGGTCGTTCTAAACCCCGGCTCGTTCTAAACCCCGGGTCGTTCTAAACCCCGGCTCGTTTTAAACCCCGGCTCGTTCTAAACCCCGGGTCGTTCTAAACCCCGGGTCGTTCTAAACCCCGGCTCGTTCTAAACCCCGGCTCGTTCTAAACCCCGGCTCGTTCTAAACCCCGGCTCGTTCTAAACCCCGGCTCGTTCTAAACCCCGGGTCGTTCTAAACCCCGGCTCGTTCTAAACCCCGGGTCGTTCTAAACCCCGGCTCGTTCTAAACCCCGGCTCGTTCTAAACCCCGGGTCGTTCTAAACCCCGGCTCGTTCTAAACCCCGGCTCGTTCTAAACCCCGGCTCGTTCTAAACGCCTGGTCGTTCTAAACCCCGGCTCTTTCTAAACCCCGGCTCGTTCTAAACGCTTGGTCGTTCTAAACCCCGGGTCTTTCTAAACCCCGGGTCTTTCTAAACCCCGGCTCGTTCTAAACGCTTGGTCGTTCTAAACCCCGGGTCTTTCTAAACCCCGGGTCTTTCTAAACCCCGGCTCGTTCTAAACCCCGGCTCGTTCTAAACGCCTGGTCGTTCTAAACCCCGGGTCGTTCTAAACCCCGGCTCGTTCTAAACCCCGGGTCGTTCTAAACCCCGGGTCGTTCTAAACCCCGGGTCTTTCTAAACCCCGGGTCTTTCTAAACCCCGGCTCGTTCTAAACCCCGGCTCGTTCTAAACGCCTGGTCGTTCTAAACCCCGGGTCGTTCTAAACCCCGGCTCGTTTTAAACCCCGGCTCGTTCTAAACCCCGGGTCGTTCTAAACCCCGGGTCGTTCTAAACCCCGGCTCGTTCTAAACCCCGGCTCGTTCTAAACGCCTGGTCGTTCTAAACCCCGCCTCGTTCTAAACCCCGGCTCGTTCTAAACGCTTGGTCGTTCTAAACCCCGCCTCGTTCTAAATGGAATCCTGGTTATCTTGCTTCACGTTTCACATCTTAAAAGTTACCCAAGGTTAACCTCAGGATAACAAGGATTCCGTTTACCCGGGGTTTAGAATCCTGGGTTTTCATAAGCTGACGTTTCCCACTGTACATCCCTAATTCCCAGTTTTCCCGTTCTCCTCCCGGTTCAGCGCTCCATCAGTTTCCGCAGTGACTGCAGACCGGAGATCATGGCCCCGCGGCAGATCCCGCCAGCCGTCACCAAACGCCGCGACAGCAAGCTGTGGAGCGAGACGTTTGATCTAGGCCTGGGACACATGCTGTCCTCCAAAGACATCAAGAGACAAGAGGTGACCTCAGCACACTCCAAACCCATACTCCAATCTGATTGGTCAGGGCTGGATTTTGATATACTGTATTTCTCACTGTATTTGAGCTAAAGACTGGTTTAGAAAACCATATTCAGTCTAAGAAGAAACTCTTGAATGTTGAATGTACCTCATTACAGGCTCTCTGTACTCTATTTTCAATATTTCACAATTCTTGTTACACAGTCCTTTACATAGAAGTTAATATAAATATCAACAAATTAATTTAAAACAATTGCATTTAGCCTTCAGGTACTTCTTAATTGAATTAACATATAATTAGCCTAATAACTGAATTGAATAGTTTAATAATAATGAACGAAAATCAAATGTCAAGCAACAAATTAAAACAACATAGCATAAATACTAATAAAGTAAACAGAGCTTTTCCTGATATACAGTAGTTAACATTTGAAGTGGATCAAAACCTTTCATCAAAGTAATATATGCAAATTGTTTGTTCGGATATTTGAGTAGCACAGAAAGGAACAATTCACTCACTCACTCAACACACACACAGATTATATGGATTAAAACTAAATTGTATATGTAAGTAAAAACATGAACTGTTACCTCATTAATGTACAACAAGTGGATCCCTACATTATTACAGGAAAACGTCATGTGACGTACCGCTTCACTGGAGCGGCTCTAAATGTGTGTCGTGCTGTTAAATGAAAGATAAATTACGATAGAACAATGAAATGAACAGTGGAAGTTACACAAGACATTTTAACAGGCATAATTAAGCATGACAATGACTTATGAACGGGTAAATAACCAGAATGCCTTTCGCTGAAGTTCCTCTTTCTGTTGTTGTTTGTTTCCTGTCATGTGTTTGTCAGTCCATCTTTGAGCTGTCTCAGGGAGAACAGGACCTGATTGAGGACTTGAAGCTGGCCAAGAAGGTACACTTTGCTTTTCCCATCACTTCATACAGCATCAAGACTCTCTTTAGGGTCCAGTTTCACCCCTGGCTCTTTGGTTCTCCAGCACAGGGGTTCCCAAATTTTATTTTATTTTTGTCAGCTCAACACCTTTGACATAAAATATTTCTCCTACCTAATATTTCCATAATTTAACACATTCTACATTTCATTATTTAAATGATAATTAGCTTTTAATCAACTCACGAACTCTCGTTTGGGAAGCCCTGCTCTAGCATATGAGATCATGTGGTGTTTGTTCTTACAATCTGTTGTTAGCTTTACACTTTTCAGTAAGATTTCCACATACTTCCTCAGTTTTGCCCGAGTAGATCTGAATGTTTGAGCGTCTGATTGTGTTATTTCATCACAGGCGTATCATGACCCCATGCTGAAGCTGTCGATTATGACGGAGCATGAACTCAATCAGATCTTCGGCACGCTGGACTCCCTCATTCCCCTGCATGAAGGTGAGCAGAAGAGGATGCGCTCGATCGTGTGTGTGTGTGTGTGTGTGTGTGTGTGTGTGTGTGTGTGTGTGTGTCATAACCAGGCGCAATGCCATACATTTACAGCTGGATCCGTTTATCCAAAGTGAAGAAGAAAAGCTGTGCAATCTGACCCAATAACAGCAAATCAGAACACAAGTAATGGAAATTGTACAGTAAGCCAATCATGATACCACTTATTACATGACAAGATGGAATATTGATTTAAGTTTAAATTATGTTATTATGTGAGAAGACAGCACAGAAGATCACACAAATAAATGCCAGAGCATCTAAAATCAGTTTCCATCATAGTTTATGCACGTTTTCTTATCGGATAAAAAGTTTATCCAACTCAATTGACCTATGGCTAAGCCACGCCCCCTCCACTCACTCGGACAAACAGTCAACATTCGGTAACAGGCGCTATAGCGGTAGCTGTCACAGTAGGAGACATTTCACAGGAGGCAATTGATGATTTTTGGAGACAGAAAGATTATATATCATCTCGAAGTCACCAAAAGGGCCTTAACTATACATTGGAGGGTTATATTAATAATTTCATTGTTGAGAAGGTCGATGAAAAGCTTCAGCTCCAGACAAAGATTTACAGGTCACAGTGTAACTTACATGTTATAGTTTGGTGCTATTTCGCTTTAAACGCTCGCTTTATACGCGCGTCCTATTCGCTTTGGACGCGTGAATGGATTCAAAATGTTTAAGCGTCGAACTAGACGCAATACGCGCGAATTTGACGCTCTATTTGCGTTTGGTGTGAACGCAGCATAATGAACAGTCTGCGATGTCAAGATGGCAAAGCTGGATGAGTGTGTGTATCAGAGAGAGAGAGGCGCGGGCGCGATCGAACAGTGGAAACATAAAAACATACTCCATTTTGTTCATACAGGACATCATTACAACTGCAAAGTGTTTAGCCTACTTATATTTGTGTAAAACACAACATTGTGTCTGGCTACGCAGCTACAACGCAGCTAGAAGCTAGGCTAACGTTATGTTAGAGATGTTAAAGATAATGTTCAAATACGTTGTTGACTTACCTTAGAACAGATGTAGACATCCTTGTTTAATTGCGTTTAGTTGGTGTTGTGGTCTACCGCATAACTTAATCCAGAGCAGACACTTATCTCGGTTGAAATGTGGCTTGGGAAAGGGTAAAAAAATACACACCGTCGCCCAGCCTCTCAGGATACCTAGTGTCGGAGTTGCATGTACTCCATGCACACCGTTTGACCATTTTAAACTTAAAATGACAAGAAAAACATATAAAAACGAATGAAAACTGACTAACTGCAATGCATTTCAATGGACGTGGAAGCAGAGAATGTCCGAGTGTATGGGTTAGCAGCTAAACACATAAATGTTGATCAAATCTCATTGATAAGTCGACATGAATCACCTAACATAGAGACTGTGGGCCGTATTTTAACGATCTGAAACACAAGTATCAAACGTGAAACGCAAGTAACTTTGTGGGCGGGTCTCGCTGTTGCTATTATACCGGCGGGATAAATGACTCTTGCGCCCGACGCAAATCTAAAATGTGTTGGTCTGAAGTAGCTTCATTACTCATAGGTGTGGTTTGGGCGTAACGTGAAATAAACCCATCAGAGCATCATCTCACATTCCCTTTAAGAGCAGGTGCGCTTGTTCCATGGCGGATTGCTATTATAACGGCGGATTTGCCAGGAGCGGTTCACAGCCGAGGAGACCGACGTTCTCGTCAGGGCCGTAAAACACAGAGAAGTGACATTGGGGATGGAGAAACACCCAAATTAGCTTCGGTTAAACAGGCGTATGATAATCTGGGTAAATGTGTAAGCTTGATTTATGCCTATTTCTTCACATCTTCATGGACACAACAATGATTTCCCTCGTGTGGAATATTTTTCCTTGTAATTATGTATGGTTTGCAAAAATGTGAACTGCTGCATCTGTGTGTAGATGAGAGAAGCAAAGTGTGTGTGTGTTGTGCACACGCTACATTATGGCCAAGCATGCGCCCTCAAAATAGCATCTGAACGCGCCACTGACTTTAGACTAGGTTTCTCCTGGTCTGTGGCGGAATTGTTTTCTGAAACTGCAAAATAGCACCAGGGAACGTTTGTGCCGGAACACGCCTCCTCTTTTTGCTGAACCGCCCCCGGGAGCGCAAGTTCATTCCCTAATTTCCCGACGTGCGTCTGTGGAGGGAGAAGTCCGCTGTGCGTCGGGTGCAAAATAGGAATGATACATGCGTCGGTGTACAAAGTCAATTGCGCTGGGTGCAAGATAGGGCCCTGTGTCCTTTCCCTGAATGACTAGAAACAATAGCTTGATTGAAATATGAAAACATGTGCTATAGACCTGCTGTCCTGCAGAGTTTTGCTCCAACCCTGATCAAACTCTCCTGCCTGAAGCCTTCTAGTGACCCTGAATACATTGACTGGCTGGTTCAGGTGTGTTTAGAGATGGAGCTCCACTGCAGGACAGTGGCCCTCCAGGACCTGATATAGACCAGTCCTTTCTCAAGGTCATAGGTCATGTCACGTGGTGGCAACAAGACTCAAGCTGTTTCTCTCTGATCTTGTAGATTTGCTGAGTCGGCTGCGAGAGGCCAGAAAGCCGGATGGCTCGACCGATCGTGTGGGCCATATTCTGGTGGACTGGGTAAGATCATCTCGCTGCCATGCTGTGTTTCAGCCCTGTGTGAAGCTCTCCGTCTGATGAACACATCATGATAAAACACTTCAGCTGAAGGCTGGAATACACTACACAAGTCTAGATGAGTCTACACGCGTCTAGATGAGTCTACACGCGTCTAGATGAGTCTACACGCGTCTAGATGAGTCTACACGCGTCTAGATGAGTCTGCACGCGTCTAGATGAGTCTGCACACACACGCGTCTAGATGAGTCTACACGCGTCTAGATGAGTCTGCACGCGTCTAGATGAGTCTGCACACGTCTAGATGAGTCTACACACGTCTAGATGAGTCTACACACGTCTAGATGAGTACACAAGTCTAGATGAGTCTACACACGTCTAGATGAGTCTACACACGTCTAGATGAGTCTACACACGTCTAGATGAGTCTACACAAGTCTAGATGAGTCTACACAAGTCTAGATGAGTCTGCACACGTCTAGATGAGTACACAAGTCTAGATGAGTCTACACACGTCTAGATGAGTCTACACACGTCTAGATGAGTACACAAGTCTAGATGAGTCTACACACGTCTAGATGAGTCTGCACACGTCTAGATGAGTCCGCAAGTCTAGATGAGTCTACACACGTCTAGATGAGTCTACACACGTCTAGATGAGTCTACACAAGTCTAGATGAGTCTACACACGTCTAGATGAGTCTACACAAGTCTAGATGAGTCTACACACGTCTAGATGAGTCTACACACGTCTAGATGAGTCTCCACAAGTCTAGATGAGTCTCCACACGTCTAGATGAGTCTACACGCGTCTAGATGAGTCTACACGCGTCTAGATGAGTCTACACAAGTCTAGATGAGTCTACACAAGTCTAGATGAGTCTGCACACGTCTAGATGAGTACACAAGTCTAGATGAGTCTACACACGTCTAGATGAGTCTGCACACGTCTAGATGAGTACACAAGTCTAGATGAGTCTACACACGTCTAGATGAGTCTGCACACGTCTAGATGAGTCCACAAGTCTAGATGAGTCTACACACGTCTAGATGAGTCTACACACGTCTAGATGAGTCTACACAAGTCTAGATGAGTCTACACACGTCTAGATGAGTCTACACACGTCTAGATGAGTCTACACAAGTAGACTCGTCTAGATGAGTCTACACGCGTCTAGATGAGTCTACACACGTCTAGATGAGTCTACACACGTCTAGATGAGTCTACACAAGTCTAGATGAGTCTACACGCGTCTAGATGAGTCTACACGCGTCTAGATGAGTCTACACGCGTCTAGATGAGTCTACACGCGTCTAGATGAGTCTACACGCGTCTAGATGAGTCTACACGCGTCTAGATGAGTCTACACAAGTCTAGATGAGTCTACACGCGTCTAGATGAGTCTACACGCGTCTAGATGAGTCTACACGCGTCTAGATGAGTCTACACGCGTCTAGATGAGTCTACACGCGTCTAGATGAGTCTACACGCGTCTAGATGAGTCTACACGCGTCTAGATGAGTCTACACGCGTCTAGATGAGTCTACACGCGTCTAGATGAGTCTACGCGTGTCTAGATGAGTCTACACAAGTCTAGATGAGTCTACACGCGTCTAGATGAGTCTACACACGTCTAGATGAGTCTACACAAGTCTAGATGAGTCTACACGCGTCTAGATGAGTCTACACACGTCTAGATGAGTACACAAGTCTAGATGAGTCTACACGCGTCTAGATGAGTCTACACAAGTCTAGATGAGTACACAAGTCTAGATGAGTCTACACACTTCTAGATGAGTCTGCACACGTCTAGATGAGTCTACACACGTCTAGATGAGTCTACACAAGTCTAGATGAGTACACAAGTCTAGATGAGTCTACACACTTCTAGATGAGTCTGCACACGTCTAGATGAGTCTACACACGTCTAGATGAGTCTACACACGTCTAGATGAGTCTACACTATTTGCCGTTTCAGACACGTTCTATCCAGTCGCAGGATATCAAGCATGTTTGATATTTTGAGCGCATATTGTTTTCATTTGTCAAGCGTCTCCAAGAAACAAGGTACATGTTTTTTTGATGTGTTTGAAACAAGTTGAAAGTCTGGTAGTGTGTGATCCTCAGTCCTTTAGTGTATGATGCCCGTTTTTTCTCTGTAACCGTTTACAAAACATTCCTCTCATCATTGGCTAATAATGTATAGTCCCATGAATAAATTCTGCACATTTGTATTTTTCTACAGTACAAATTATAGATATTTATAGAAAAAAAAGCATTTTGATTTTCTTGGAGTGTTTTTTTTTATCATTTAGTTCAGTAACCAGAAAAACCCTTGGTTACATAATCGTCATGTAAAATGGTTTATGATTTTGAGATTGATGCTATGCGTTTGCTGAGGGAAATGTTTGGATCAGACTCATTGGTCACTGTCTTGACCTTACCTGGCTCTGATATTATCAGACAGAACGTTAGTTCATTTCTAGTCATTAGACCATGAACTCAGTGGGAAGTTGGGTTAACGTGGTTGTTAATGTTCCCCGCTGAGAGACACCGATGTGCTCACTATGTTTACATGTGCTAGTTTTTTTAGATTCTGAAATTTCTGTTTATATGAACCCTAAATTTATTTATTTGTTTTATTCTGATTATTTCAGGTCTACACCACCCTTTCAATCTGGTCAAAAATTAAATCAGATTGAGCTCAATCAGGTCTTTACATGAAGGATTCTGAGGCATCAGTCCCACTATAAACTGATTATTTGGGTCCATGTAAATGTAGCTAATGACTCCCAGCTATGTGAATGAGGCTAGCACCTGCTAATCGGCTGGAGAATTGGCTAACTAGTTAGACGCCAGCACTAAGTGTTCTGGAGGCCAGTCTGTCGTTTGGGAAGTTTTAAGTTAAACTTAAGTTAAGATAGCTTGTGAAATTTATATTAGCGTCAAAACCTCAGTGATGAACAGGCTCCAGACGCAGGATTGGACCCCCTGTTCACGAAAATGTCTCTTTCTGTCTCTCTGTAGCTGCCTTGTCTTGACACCTACAACAGCTACTGCAGTAACCAGGTGGCGGCCAAAGCCCTGCTGGACCATAAGAAGCAGGACCCTCGGGTGCAGGACTTCCTCCAGCGCTGCCTGGAGTCGCCCTTCAGCCGCAAACTGGACCTGTGGAGCTTCCTGGACGTCCCGCGCAGTCGACTGGTGAAGTACCCGCTGCTGCTCCGAGAGATCCTCAAGCACACACCCAACGCCCACCCCGACCAGCAGCACCTGGAGGAAGCTGTGAGTTACTACAGAGTCCTCTTACACACTAACTCTGTAAAGGTACACTGTGTACGTTTTAGCGGCATCTAGTGGTGAGGTTGTGAATTGCACCCAACAGAAGTTATGGTGGCTGACAGGAAGTGATGTCGTCGTCTGAGACAGCAGAGAGTAGCCAGTTCAGCAATGAGGTTTCTTTACAAAGATAAAGTAAGAAATTAGGTTTACTTAATTATTCAATAAATCGATGTTATTGCGAATATTATTGTTACTTGTTCATCATTGTGTCAGTGTTTTATTCGCTGACTTTAGCTCGCTTCTTTGCACGAAGAACAACATAGTGACGAAACGCGTTTGTCCGTTCAGGGCCACTGTAGAAACATGTCGATGTAAGCGGACCCGCGGTGTGTGTAGAGAGAAATGACTCCTTCTAAGCTAATAAACACATAACGGTTCATTATGTAAGGTCTTTATACACCACTGAAAACATAGTTATGTGTATGATATTGCATTTCTGTCAACAGATCCTCCTTAATAATGTGCTTTAAGTCAAATTTGTAATGTGCTTTAAGTCAAACCATGTGTAAATCCATAAGTCGACAGCATTGCTGAGTATTTCCTCCTTAAAACTGCAGTGAACCAAAGACAGTCTCAAAAACACGCTTTGAAATCGCTGGTGTTTCTGACGTCACAAACTACCTTGTAACCAATCAGATCAACGTGTTGCTTGTCTATTGGCCCAGTGGCGGATTTCCAATAATACGGGTGAAGGTTTCTGCGTGTTACTGTCTTTCCTTTTACGCAACACAACAAGATTAAATGAAATACATTTTCTCATATGTATTAACTCGTTATTTCATCTGACTCCATAAATGAAAAAGGTTTTAATGATATCTGGGCATCATTAAAAATGAGGGAATGTTTGATTTATTCTTTTTAAACTCTTTAATTATGTTTTTCCCGTTCAGATTAGGAAACTATATCACTTAGAGGTCCTTGCGTCTTATGCGGGTCTCACGACACAATCTCACCAGTTATGTTCATCAAACAGAGGTAATTGGCTAATATCTTAGACGGTCGGATTCACCCTTACACAATCAAAGATGCTTTGATACCCCCCATGGAATTGCATACACTTGAACTTAATTTAATCGTTTTACTTCAGTAGAGTTTTTGGCCACTATTATAGATGTAAGTCGACCAACTTTGCTTCTCTTATAATAGCTCTGGATTGGCCAAGCCCGTGATTTCTCACGTACACTTATCTAAAGCAACATTAAATTAAGACAGAGGTAATTAGACACACCCAGATTTAGGCTGATCAAACAGCGTTCGCTGCCCTAAACGGAAATAACTTGCCTCCACAAAACCAAGTACACTTGAATTGATGTCAAATATTAGTCGTCACTAATTTGACGCAAAACTTGTGGGAATATACGAATCCGGTAATCCTTGTGAAAACAATCTTAGAGTCAGTCAGAATAAAGACACATTAGAGTCACCAGGTGAGCAATAATTCATAATCCAACTCATACAATAAAATCATCGGTCAATCAACTACAATAATAATAATTCGGATATAGAGGAATTAAAGAAACATTTACCTGGCAATGAAAACTACACACAGCGATCGTGTGGGAAGTCAACCTACAGACTCCTTTTCCCTATAAACCCAGATAATTCAATATAATTAGATTTTGGTCCCCTATTGAGGGGCTCACAACTGTGAGATCAGGATTTGTACTCGAATGGGTTCTTGTTTTCCATACAGGAGGTGGTTTGAATGGAGGATCTGGGGGAGGGAACACCTTTAAGGGACACATCACTTTTTCATCAACTTATTTTAGCTTTTCATTATGGTTGGGAGAATGAGACCATTTTACCAGGCGCACTGAGACACTTTAAATGATACCAAACATGCATATCTACTTTTTGTACATCCTTAACATTGCATAGGTTTTCAGTGAGTTTTAGGTGAGGAGGAGGAGGGGGAGATGGTGAGAGTGAGGTGTGAGCTGCGTCTCGGATGTTGCTGTTACATATGCAGAAGAGAGTTCAAATGTTATTTCTCAGGAGAGCCTTCTGTTCTCTCGAGGGGTAGATCGCGTGATGAGGGGTAGATCTTACAGTGTGATCGTCAACGAGTGAGTGAGTGAGTGAGTGAGTGGAAGCAGGGCTCATTTGCATATTCATAGAACTGCGAATACTAAATGAGGCAATGGTGTCGAGTTACATTCAAGCTATTTTAAGGCACGAAGAAACTTTTTTCAAGGAAAAAATGTTTAAATATGTCATTTTGGTGATCAAAGATGATTTTTAAGGGATACAATTATTGACTACTTGTATTGAGATACAATTATTGACTAAAGTCCAGCCTTTGGCAGCCATGTTTTTTGTTCACAGCTGTGAGATGCTCAACCTAATGGTGTCTCACACCTGTGGCCTAATGGTCTCTTTTCTGTTTTGCACTTTGGCTTTCATAGATTAACATGATCCAGAGCATCGTGGCCGATATTAACACACAGACGGGAGAGTCGGAGTGCCGCTTCTACAAGGAACGCTTGCTGTATCTGGAAAGTGGCCAGAAAGATCTATTGATCGACAGCTCGCGGATCCTCAGCTGCCACGGGGAACTCAAGAACAACAGAGGAGCCGTAAGAACTTCTAGCATTGTTTTAGTCACTTGTCATTCAGGTGATTTGTGGAAAAAACGACCCCCAAAATCTTTGTCTTTGCATTCCTGAAGAGCCGAATTCTTCCAGGATAGTGGCATCAAATCTGAAAAGTATTATAAAACTTATATGTATTTTAAACTTATGTTTGGTTTGACTTGTAAACTAGATAGTGTAAAAAAAAATGATGTGGATGGAGAAGTGTATAAAAGAGTATAAAATATTGTGGGTTTGTTGGAGTAAGAATGAACCATGAACTTCATAAACCTTTTATCCTATTACAGTATTAACAGCGGTTAATGAAGTTCAGACATCTCATTTGCTTAGGATACCGATCCACTCAAATAATGCAGAAACAGTGAAACTGTTAACTTTGTTCTTCTCTATGATAATTAAGCCATTTTGATGAGTGAACATCTTCATTGGTTCTTCATTGGCTTCATTGGATTGGTATCTGGGTCATTGGCATTGTCATTTATTGCAATATTCATGAGCAAATGTGCTTTGTTTTCTAAGTAGGTGTGGAATATTTCAAATCCTCTCCTAAATGGCGAGTAAAAACAAAAATAAGCTGTCATTGTTGCTTTTCATGTCTCTTCCAGTGCCAGTGGTTTATTCCTGGCAGTAAGTTGCAACATGAACCAGACATTTTAGTCAAAGGTCTGGCCTAGTGAAACTGGATCTCGACTGTCAGACAAAAACAAGCATCAACAGAAGCATAGAAAAAAGCATGGTAAAAAAACAGGCATGGACAAAATTGCAAAACTAAATGAAGAACTGCAGAATAAACTGGACAAATATGGAGTAGTTTTAGTTTTTGACCTTTTTCAACATCCGACAATAATCAAACATAACTGATCATAACTGATGTTTCTTTAATCTGTTCTTATATCTGACCTTAAGGAAGTTTGTTCCCTCAATGAAAATATTGAAGAATTAAAGGAAATGTTCTAAGCACAATTCATTCAATTAATAATATTTTATATGAGTTTCAGTAGATTTGTTGATTAGTTGGCTTATTAGAAACAGTAGGGCTAAATGGAGCTTATAAGCCCAATAGATACAAATATTATATTTATAGATTATAATTACAGTCTGAGCATTAAAACTTAAAATATTGTTATTGCTTAAAATATTAAAAGCAACGTACGCTATCCACGCTAGCTAGGATGATTTTAATAGTAAGAAAACATTTTAACCATTAATCTATAAATTAAAAAAAATCTATCAAAAGTTGCTAGTTTCATCGACATATTCTAGAAATAAGCATAAGATCGGCTCCAACTAATTTTTTAAAAAAGGAACAAATGTGTATATTTGAGGTGAAACCAATGTTTTCTCATGTTTTCTTTACTTATTTATTTCAAGATAAAAAGGGGCTTATATGGTGCATATTAGTGTTGTTTCCCAAACCTGCCTAGAGAAGTCATTTCACTGTTAAACTATACAGCTAAACTTCACCTTAAAAGGTTAGTTTACCCAAAAATGAAAATTCTGTCATCATTTACTCACTCTCATGTCGTTCCAAACCCGTAAGACTTTTGTTCATTTTCGAATCACAAATGGAGATATTTTAATGAACTCTGAGAGATTTCAGTCCCTCCGTTGAAAGCTATGCATCTACCACTTTCAAAGGACCAATGAGGTTCATTCTCGTGTTACGCAGCACATTTGAGCTTCAGCAAGAGCCAATGAGGTTCATTCTCGTGTTACGCATCACGTTTGAGCTTCAGCGAGAGCCAATGAGGTTCATTCTCGCGTTACGCATCACGTTTGAGCTTCGGCAAGAGCCAATGAGGTTCATTCTCGCGTTACGCAGCATGTTTGAGCTTCGGCGAGAACCAATGAGGTTCATTCTCGTGTTTCGCAGCATGTTTGAGCTTCGGCGAGAACCAATGAGGTTCATTCTCGCGTTACGCAGCACGTTTGAGCTTCTGCAAGAACCAATGAGGTTCATTCTCGCGTTACGCATCACGTTTGAGCTTCGGCAAGAGCCAATGAGGTTCATTCTCGCGTTACGCAGCACGTTTGAGCTTCGGCGAGAACCAATGAGGTTCATTCTCGCGTTACGCAGCATGTTTGAGCTTCGGCGAGAACCAATGAGGTTCATTCTCGCGTTACGCAGCACGTTTGAGCTTCTGCAAGAACCAATGAGGTTCATTCTCGCGTTACGCATCACGTTTGAGCTTCGGCAAGAGCCAATGAGGTTCATTCTCGCGTTACGCAGCACGTTTGAGCTTCAGCAAGAACCAATGAGGTTCATTCTCGCGTTACGCAGCACGTTTGAGCTTCTGCAAGAACCAATGAGGTTCATTCTCGCGTTACGCATCACGTTTGAGCTTCGGCGAGAACCAATGAGGTTCATTCTCGTGTTACGCAGCATGTTTGAGCTTCGGCGAGAACCAATGAGGTTCATTCTCGTGTTTCGCAGCATGTTTGAGCTTCGGCAAGAACCAATGAGGTTCATTCTCGCGTTACGCATCACGTTTGAGCTTCGGCGAGAGCCAATGAGGTTCATTCTCGCGTTACGCAGCACGTTTGAGCTTCGGCAAGAACCAATGAGGTTCATTCTCGCGTTACGCAGCACGTTTGAGCTTCGGCAAGAGCCAATGAGGTTCATTCTCGCGTTACGCAGCACGTTTGAGCTTCGGCGAGAACCAATGAGGTTCATTCTCGCGTTACGCAGCACGTTTGAGCTTCGGCGAGAACCAATGAGGTTCATTCTCGCGTTACGCAGCACGTTTGAGCTTCGGCGAGAACCAATGAGGTTCATTCTCGCGTTACGCAGCACGTTTGAGCTTCGGCGAGAACCAATGAGGTTCATTCTCGCGTTTCGCAGCATGTTTGAGCTTCGGCGAGAACCAATGAGGTTCATTCTCGCGTTACGCAGCACGTTTGAGCTTCGGCAAGAACCAATGAGGTTCATTCTCGCGTTACGCAGCACGTTTGAGCTTCGGCAAGAGCCAATGAGGTTCATTCTCGCGTTACGCAGCACGTTTGAGCTTCGGCGAGAACCAATGAGGTTCATTCTCGCGTTTCGCAGCACGTTTGAGCTTCGGCGAGAACCAATGAGGTTCATTCTCGCGTTACGCAGCACGTTTGAGCTTCGGCAAGAGCCAATGAGGTTCATTCTCGCGTTACGCAGCACGTTTGAGCTTCGGCGAGAACCAATGAGGTTCATTCTCGTGTTACGCAGCACGTTTGAGCTTCGGCGAGAACCAATGAGGTTCATTCTCGTGTTACGCAGCACGTTTGAGCTTCTGCAAGAACCAATGAGGTTCATTCTCGTGTTACGCAGCACGTTTGAGCTTCTGCAAGAACCAACGAGGTTCATTCTCGTGTTACGCAGCACGTTTGAGCTTCTGCAAGAACCAACGAGGTTCATTCTCGTGTTACGCAGCACATTTGAGCTTCTGCAAGAACCAATGAGGTTCATTCTCGTGTTACGCAGCACGTTTGAGCTTCTGCAAGAACCAACGAGGTTCATTCTCGTGTTACGCAGCACGTTTGAGCTTCGGCAAGAGCCAATGAGGATCATTCTCGTGTTACGCAGCACATTTGAGCTTCTGCAAGAGCCAATGAGGTTCATTATCGTGTTACGCAGCACATTTGAGCTTCAGCAAGAACCAATGAGGTTCATTCTCGCGTTACGCAGCACGTTTGAGCTTCTGCAAGAACCAATGAGGTTCATTCTCGTGTTACGCAGCACGTTTGAGCTTCGGCGAGAACCAATGAGGTTCATTCTCGCGTTACGCAGCACGTTTGAGCTTCTGCAAGAACCAATGAGGTTCATTCTCGTGTTACGCAGCACGTTTGAGCTTCTGCAAGAACCAATGAGGTTCATTCTCGTGTTACGCAGCACGTTTGAGCTTCGGCGAGAACCAATGAGGTTCATTCTCGTGTTACGCAGCACGTTTGAGCTTTGGCGAGAACCAATGAGGTTCATTCTCGTGTTACGCAGCACGTTTGAGCTTCTGCAAGAACCAATGAGGTTCATTCTCGTGTTACGCATCACTTTTGAGCTTCTGCAAAAACCAATGAGGTTCATTCTCGTGTTACGCATCACGTTTGAGCTTCTGCAAGAACCAATGAGGTTCATTCTCGTGTTACGCAGCACTTTTGAGCTTCTGCAAAAACCAATGAGGTTCATTCTCGTGTTACGCAGCACTTTTGAGCTTCTGCAAGAACCAATGAGGTTCATTCTCGTGTTACGCAGCACATTTGAGCTTCTGCAAGAACCAATGAGGTTCATTCTCGTGTTACGCAGCACATTTGAGCTTCTGCAAGAACCAATGAGGTTCATTCTCGTGTTACGCAGCACGTTTGAGCTTCTGCAAAAACCAATGAGGTTCATTCTCGTGTTACGCAGCACGTTTGAGCTTCTGCAAGAACCAATGAGGTTCATTCTCGTGTTACGCAGCACTTTTGAGCTTCTGCAAGAACCAATGAGGTTCATTCTCGTGTTACGCAGCACATTTGAGCTTCTGCAAGAACCAATGAGGTTCATTCTCGTGTTACGCAGCACGTTTGAGCTTCTGCAAAAACCAATGAGGTTCATTCTAGTGTTACGCAGCACATTTGAGCTTCTGCAAGAACCAATGAGGTTCATTCTCGTGTTACGCAGCACGTTTGAGCTTCTGCAAGAACCAATGAGGTTCATTCTCGTGTTACGCAGCACATTTGAGCTTCTGCAAGAACCAATGAGGTTCATTCTCGTGTTACGCAGCACATTTGAGCTTCTGCAAGAACCAATGAGGTTCATTCTCGTGTTACGCAGCACGTTTGAGCTTCTGCAAGAACCAATGAGGTTCATTCTCGTGTTACGCAGCACGTTTGAGCTTCTGCAAAAACCAATGAGGTTCATTCTAGTGTTACGCAGCACGTTTGAGTTTCTGCAAGAACCAATGAGGTTCATTCTCGTGTTACGCAGCACGTTTGAGCTTCTGCAAAAACCAATGAGGTTCATTCTCGTGTTACGCAGCACGTTTGAGCTTCTGCAAGAACCAACGAGGTTCATTCTCGTGTTACGCAGCACATTTGAGCTTCTGCAAGAACCAATGAGGTTCATTCTAGTGTTACGCAGCACATTTGAGCTTCTGCAAGAACCAATGAGGTTCATTCTAGTGTTACGCAGCACGTTTGAGCTTCTGCAAGAACCAATGAGGTTCATTCTCGTGTTACGCAGCACGTTTGAGCTTCAGCAAGAACCAATGAGGTTCATTCTCGTGTTACGCAGCACATTTGAGCTTCTGCAAGAACCAATGAGGTTCATTCTAGTGTTACGCAGCACGTTTGAGCTTCTGCAAGAACCAATGAGGTTCATTCTCGTGTTACGCAGCACGTTTGAGCTTCAGCAAGAACCAATGAGGTTCATTCTCGTGTTACGCAGCACGTTTGAGCTTCAGCAAGAACCAATGAGGTTCATTCTCGTGTTACGCAGCACGTTTGAGCTTCTGCAAGAACCAATGAGGTTCATTCTCGTGTTACGCAGCACGTTTGAGCTTCAGCAAGAACCAATGAGGTTCATTCTCGTGTTACGCAGCACGTTTGAGCTTCAGCAAGAACCAATGAGGTTCATTCTAGTGTTACGCAGCACGTTTGAGCTTCAGCAAGAACCAATGAGGTTCATTCTCGTGTTACGCATCACGTTTGAGCTTCAGCAAGAACCAATGAGGTTCATTCTCGTGTTACGCATCACGTTTGAGCTTCTGCAAAAACCAATGAGGTTCATTCTCGTGTTACGCAGCACATTTGAGCTTCTGCAAGAACCAATGAGGTTCATTCTCGTGTTACGCAGCACATTTGAGCTTCTGCAAGAACCAATGAGGTTCATTCTCGTGTTACGCAGCACGTTTGAGCTTCTGCAAAAACCAATGAGGTTCATTCTAGTGTTACGCAGCACATTTGAGTTTCTGCAAGAACCAATGAGGTTCATTCTCGTGTTACGCAGCACGTTTGAGCTTCTGCAAAAACCAATGAGGTTCATTCTCGTGTTACGCAGCACGTTTGAGCTTCTGCAAGAACCAACGAGGTTCATTCTCGTGTTACGCAGCACATTTGAGCTTCGGCGAGAACCAATGAGGTTCATTCTCGCGTTACGCAGCACATTTGAGCTTCTGCAAGAACCAATGAGGTTCATTCTAGTGTTACGCAGCACATTTGAGCTTCTGCAAGAACCAATGAGGTTCATTCTCGTGTTACGCAGCACGTTTGAGCTTCAGCAAGAACCAATGAGGTTCATTCTCGTGTTACGCAGCACATTTGAGCTTCTGCAAGAACCAATGAGGTTCATTCTCGTGTTACGCATCACGTTTGAGCTTCTGCAAAAACCAATGAGGTTCATTCTCGTGTTACGCAGCACGTTTGAGCTTCTGCAAAAACCAATGAGGTTCATTCTCATGTTACGCAGCACGTTTGAGCTTCGGCAAGAACCAATGAGGTTCATTCTAGTGTTACGCAGCACGTTTGAGCTTCTGCAAAAACCAATGAGGTTCATTCTAGTGTTACGCAGCACGTTTGAGCTTCTGCAAAAACCAATGAGGTTCATTCTCATGTTACGCAGCACGTTTGAGCTTCAGCAAGAACCAATGAGGTTCATTCTAGTGTTACGCAGCACGTTTGAGCTTCTGCAAAAACCAATGAGGTTCATTCTCGTGTTACGCAGCACGTTTGAGCTTCGGCAAAAAAACAAATATCTTCATTTGTGTTCCAAAGATAAATGAAAGTCTTATGGGTTCTGAACGACATAAGGGTGAGTGATGACAATTTTAAAATTGAGTGAACTAATCCTTAGTGATTAAACGTGCATCAAACATTATTAAAGAATTGTACTCTGTAACAAACCAAAGTCTCTCTCACTCTCTCGTTCTGCAGAAGCTGCATGTGTTCCTGTTTCAGGACGTGTTGGTGATCACACGGGCCGTTACCCAGAATGAGCAGCTGTGGTATCAGCTCTACCGGCAGCCGATCCCTGTGAGAGAGCTGGAGTGGGAAGACCTGCAGGACGGAGAGATGCGGCTGGGCGGCTCCATCAGAGGGGCCTTCAGCAACCATGAGCGGAGTGAGTCAGAAATTCAGCACATTTCATCAAAAGTGACAAAAAATACCAGGCACACTACCAGTCAAAAGTTTATGATCGGTAAGATTTTTAATGTTTTTAAAAGAAGTCTCTTCTGCTCACCAAGGCTGCATTTATTTGATTAAAAATACAACAAAAAAAAACAATAATATTGTTTAATATTATGACAATTTAAAATGGCTGTTTTCTACGTGAATATATAGTAAAGTATAATTTATTCCTGTGATCAAAGCTGAATTCTCAGCATCATTTCTCCAGTCTTCAGTGTCACATGATCCTTCAGAAATCATTCTAATATGATGATTTGATGCTCAAAAAACATTCATTATTATTATCAATGTTGAAAACAGTTATGTACAATTCAGGATTCTTAGAAAGTTCAAAAGAACAGCATTTATTTGAAATAGAATCTTTAATAGCATTATGAATGTCTTTACTGTAACTTTTGATCAATTTAATTCATCCTTCATGAATAAAAGTATTGATTTCTTTTATTTATGCCCCCCCCCCCAAAAAAAAAAATCTTACTGACCCCAAACTTTTGAACGGTAGTGTTTAATGTCACAAAAGCTTTCTTTTTTAGATAAATGCTGTTCTTTTGAAATATCTATTCATCAAAGAATCCTGCAATAACAATGTAACTAACTGTTTTCAACATTGATAATAATGAGAAATGTTTCATTACACTTTACTATATATTCACATAGAAAACAGCTGTTTTACACTGTATTAATATTTCACAATATTGTTGTTTTTTGGGTATTTTTAATCAAATAAATGCAGCCTTGGTGAGCAGAAGAGACTTATTTTAAAAACATAAAAAATCTTACAGAGCAAAAACTTTTGACTGGTAGTGTATACACAATTGTGAGTGAAAAGCTATACACGCCTGCCTTAAACATGTCAAACTCTGTTTGTCCTCGTCCAGCCAAGAACTTTTTCCGGGTGGTGTTTCGTAGTGGAGGACAACTGCAGTCGCACTCGTTCCAGGCCAGCGACGCCTTCAACAAACAGCAGTGGCTCAACTGCATTCGCCAGGCCAAGGAAGCTGTGGGATGTGCAGGAGCGCGGCGGTGTGCGCCACCTAGAGGCTGTTTGGACTGCAGCATGATGGACACCACTGAGGCGAGCCTGGGTCTGAGCACTGAACGCCCACAGACGTAAACACGTAACCGAGTGTGAACATAAACCGTTCTGCTTCACCAGCGATCCTCTTCAGTATTGTGTTATGGAGATGCCACCATTCGCAGGAATTGACACTACCTTTGTTTCTCAATGTTCCTCAACTTATATGTTATACTCGTGCCTTTCTTTCACTGTGCTGTTGTTAACTGACAGTGTGTCCACTGAAAATCATCGAGGATGAGCTTTCTGCCACTCCACATGCTGTAACACTGGGCCGCTTTACAGTAAAGCACACTAAAATGCACTACTGTCTGTGCATGAGGACAGTCACATTGGGTTATAGGTGAAATGTTCATTCAGTGATCACCCATTAAAGATGACCAGTCGAATGTTTTCGCAACAAAGGGCGATCATAGTGTTTGTGCGCGGTGCTCTCTTCATCTCTCTTCATCTCTTCATCTCATATGTCACAGCACTGTACGATTAAAGCATTAGTACATCGATGTCAGAGCCAGAAACAGCTGTTTTCTTGCGATCCACTTGAGAAGGATGAATATTATTACTTGTATTGAAGAACCGACTGCAGTTTGGGGGAAGAAACTATTCTCTAAAGCACTTGGATTTAGAAAGCAGCTCAATTCTGAATTGACATTGGAGACCGCTTCAGTCAGGGTTATTTCCTGAACCTGTGATTGACATTGTGGCAGAAATATCGATCTTACACATGCATTCTTCTTAAACAAGTGTTCTGTTGGACTATATGTAGCATAAACTGGAACTAACGTCTCTTGTGCCATGTAGGTCAGCTCAGTCTTTATCATAGTGTTGTTGTGTGCGCCGAAAGCTGTGCTGTAAAGAAAAAAAGCTTTGCCAAAGCGTGTTTGGTGCTTGTAATTGTGTTCAGGTTTACTCACCAGGCCTTGTGTTTCAGATGTGCAACATTCAGTTCATAAAAACTATCCAAAAATATGTCTCTTTTACATTCATTTTTCCTCAAGTATTGTATTGAAATGTATGATGTAAGATGTTTATTTATAATTTGTTTTTCACCTGATTTACTGTTTTGGTTGTTGTTGGATTAAAAGGAATCGATCGGACGGGGTTTAGAGAGAGTGTGTGTTCTGGGAATGAGAAAGCGCACCGGGTCAGTGGAAGAGGGGAAGGTTTGATCAATGGGAGAGATCGATTGATGGACAGTGTGTAACAAAATGAAGAAAATCAAATAAACATTTTAGAAAAACTTATTTCTCACTTTTAGATATTGGCTGTGTTTTTGAGAATAGTATTTGTTATTTGTGAAGCGCTTTAGGAAATATTTTGATGTGAACGTGTGATGTTTGAGCTGTGAATGTTTACCATCTTTACACACAGGAAAATAACGAGTCCCTGTAGTGCAGTGTGTCACATGTTCATAATGAGGACCGCAGGGAGCCAACTGTTAAAAACATCATTTACGTCCCTGACAATCACAATCAGTGTATTCACATTTATTTCTATAGTGCTTTTCACAATACATATCGTTTCAAAGCAGCTTTACCGAAAATCTCCATGTGTCAGATGTATAAATGATATAGCATTTATTTGATATATATATATATATATATACACCGTGCAAACATCTTCACTGTCACTTTTGATCAATTTAAATGCATCCTTGCTGAATAAATGTATTTTATTTCTTTAAAAGAAAAATATGTTTTAATATTTTAAGGACAGAATGACCCCACATGATCTTCTGCTGATGATGATGCAACCTCAGATCTGACATCTGTCTGATGTCCCTGAAGATCACACTCATCTCCGGTGTGTGTCAGTCTGCGTCCCCCTGACACTCACACACCCTTCTTCACATGATCATCATGCTCGTGTGTGTGTGTACGGGTAATTACACACACATTCATGAGGCTGGAGAACAATAACACACAGATGAAAGGCAGAATAGCAATTCTCTAATACCATCTGCCTCTTGTTTAAATAGTACACTAAGAATACGATCCTTGTGTGAGATTTTTATGCACAGATTCATAATTCAGTTTACTTTGTAAGCTTAAGGTTTTTTTCTTAGTCTACATTCATTTTAAAGGTAGAACCATTGATGGACATTCATGTTAAAGGGATAGTTCACTTTAAAATGAAAATTTCCCCATGATTTACTCTCCCTCAAGCCATCCTAGGTGTATATGACTTTCTTCTTTCAGACAAATACAATCAGAGTTATATTGAAAAAGGTCCTGGCTCTTCCAAGCTTTATAATGGCAGTGGATTGCAACCAACAGATTGAAGCTCATAAAAGTGCATCTGTCCATGATAAAAGTGCATCTATCCATGATAAAAGTGCATCTATCCATGATAAAAGTGCATCTATCCATGATAAAAGTGCATCTATCCATGATAAAAGTGCATCTATCCATGATAAAAGTGCATCTATCCATGATAAAAGTGCCTCTATCCATCATAAAAGTGCATCTATCCATCATAAAAGTGCATCTATCCATGATAAAAGTGCATCTATCCATCATAAAAGTGCATCTGTCCATGATAAAAGTGCATCTATCCATGATAAAAGTGCATCTATCCATCATAAAAGTGCATCTGTCCATGATAAAAGTGCATCTATCCATGATAAAAGTGCATCTATCCATCATAAAAGTGCATCTATCCATGATAAAAGTGCATCTATCCATCATAAAAGTGCATCTATCCATGATAAAAGTACATCTATCCATCATAAAAGTGCATCTATCCATGATAAAAGTGCATCTATCCATCATAAAAGTGCATCTATCCATGATAAAAGTGCATCTATCATCATAAAAGTGCATCCATCCATCATAAAAGTGCATCTATCCATGATAAAAGTGTATCTATCCATGATAAAAGTGCATCTATCCATCATAAAAGTGCATCTATCCATGATAAAAGTGCATCTATCCGTGATAAAAGTGCATCTATCCATGATAAAAGTGCATCTATCCATGATAAAAGTGCATCTATCCATGATAAAAGTGCATCTATCCATGATAAAAGTGCATCTATCCATGATAAAAGTGCATCTATCCATGATAAAAGTGCCTCTATCCATCATAAAAGTGCATCTATCCATCATAAAAGTGCATCTATCCATGATAAAAGTGCATCTATCCATCATAAAAGTGCATCTGTCCATGATAAAAGTGCATCTATCCATGATAAAAGTGCATCTATCCATCATAAAAGTGCATCTATCCATGATAAAAGTGCATCTATCCATCATAAAAGTGCATCTATCCATGATAAAAGTACATCTATCCATCATAAAAGTGCATCTATCCATGATAAAAGTGCATCTATCCATCATAAAAGTGCATCTATCCATGATAAAAGTGCATCTATCATCATAAAAGTGCATCCATCCATCATAAAAGTGCATCTATCCATGATAAAAGTGTATCTATCCATGATAAAAGTGCATCTATCCATCATAAAAGTGCATCTATCCATGATAAAAGTGCATCTATCCATGATAAAAGTGCATCTATCCATCATAAAAGTGCATCTATCCATCATAAAAGTGCATCTATCCATGAAGCAAAGTGATGAGTTTGTGTAAGAAAAATATGCATATTTAAAACTTTATCGACTATAATCACTAGCTTACGGCCAAACGGCAATTCGCAGTCTCTACTTACGCCTCAAGCGCAACTTACGCAACTTGTGACGTCAGAAGTAGAGTAGTGCGTCATGGCCTGTCGGAAATGTCAGCAGTGCGTCGCATTTCCCGCGTAAGTTGCGCTTTAGACTTAAGTTGAATCCGTATGTTTGACTCAGAGTCATATAGATATATTCTCAATTAATATAATAATATTTTGAATTTATACAAGGTCAAGGTCAAAGTTTATTTATATAGCACCTTTTAACAACACGAATGTTGACCAAACTGCTTCACGACTAAAGCAGAAATACACACACATAGTAAAACAGAACATGTCAAAAATTCAAACCAAAAACCTAAAAAATGAAAACAGAAAATTGATAATAAGCAAAAGATAGTCATAACCTGGAACATCACAACAACTGCCAACCCCATAGCATTTAATAAATGTATACAAAATAAAGCCGAGTTATAGTTAGCCTGAGAAAAAGGGGAAAGTTTCGAAAAAGACCCAAATATTCATTCTTTTTCTTACATGAATAGGGTAAAAAAAATTTAACCTTTAGATATCACCATGAAAATTACTGAGTTGATTACTTACATCAAGACAAACAAAAAATGTATTACAAGTTTTTTTTTTAATTGTTTAACATGGACAAACGGTGCATAATCTAATTACGTATGTGCTAATTTGCATAAATACCACAACAGATCTAAACATTGGGTCTAGCCAGGAGAACATGTCTTGTTGAATCTTGTTGACACATAACAGTAAAATACTTAATGTTAAGGTCTGAATGGGACCCATTTCGGCTACCCATGAGCATTAATACACAGAGGCAGGAAGAAGTACTTTATTCATTATTATTGCAGAGATTATTTCACCAATAATAGATTATTTCACCAATAATTTCACCACAGCTCAACACACATCCAGATGTTCCCAATAAATTGTAGTTGATCACCAGGTATGTTTTATTAATGTAGGTTGAATAATCCATGTAGGAGAGCTTAGTGACAGATGATTGACAGTTGAGTGGACCTTGAATGAATGAATGAATATCTGCCCCTTATGGTGACATTTGTTTGCCTATAATCTTTTACTGTAAGATGTCAACAAGACATCCAATGTTTAGATATGTTGTGTTATTTATGCAAATTAGCTCATACATTATTATGCACCATTTGCTCATGTTGCCAAAAAAAATCAATAAACTACATTTTTGTTTGTCTTAATGTAAGTAATCAACTCAGTAATGTTCATGTTGATAGGCCTATCTGAAGGTTAAAAATGTTACCATAAAACTCACAAAACTTTCCCCTAATGGGATTCTTTGGGGCTTTTTCCCCTTACTCGGGACATATTGAGGATACAAAATCATTTGACTATATATGTGCTGTTGTTTGAACATGATAACCTGTATCTTTGTTGTTGATAAACTGAAGGGATGTGTAGTTCAGCACTGAACCTGCAGGAGGCGCGCACAGTGTGTTGATGGAGCCCCAATCTTTTGTTTATATTTGATTTAATTTATATTTAATTATTATACTTGCCCGTTACTATAAAGTCAAAAGGAATGGTTTTGAACAATTTCAAATTGATGTTCAAATATATTTAGAAAGAATATCCAAAAGTAAAAACTACACAGCTGTTTCTGTAAAATGCCTTTCTTTCTTTTCTTTTTTTAATCTTTCTTTCTTCTCTCGCTTTCGTTTACCCCTAACATGTATGGTTATTATTATGTAGGCCTACTCCTGTATGTAAATGTATGTTTTGTTCTTATTCAAATGAAGATGGAGCCCGCTGGGAGGCGCTGCTGCGATCCGGCCACACTCACACACACATTGCGGCTATGAGTGGGCATGTACATGTGTGTGTGTTTATGTGTGTTGTGAGGCACATTCAGCAGACAGAAACCCCGCACTGCCTCCAGCCTTCAGCGCTGCGAGGAGAACACACTCATGTCTGGAGCTCGTGAATAAAGCCGCCATGGAGCATCGAGGAGGGAAATCCAGCGACAAAGAGAAGCACGATCCTGCTGCGCCTTCATGGAGCCAAAATGGCGGCCCGGAGGAAGAGTGTGGATGCCCGGACGGTCCCGATGAAGAGAAGCGGCTCAGGAGAGTCTCACGGGCCGCGAAACCAGCCGAAGAGCAGCCGCGCCTGAACTTCCACATCCCCCTGAAGAGCAGAGAAAAGAGAGGTGCGCTGTCCCGCTTTCTTTCTCTTTTGCCGTTACTGGGACTGAAGACACCCAGTGTGTGTGTGTGTGTGTGTGTGTGTGTGTGTGTGTTGTAGTGAGCTCTCACCATAGACAGTGCGTTAGGTGTGCAGATCAGTCATGACAGGAGACGTGGAGATCCTGTGCATCTGCCCATAATATAAGACATTCTATAAAATATATCTGTGTTTGTTTGTGTGTGTGTGTGTGTGTGTGTGTGTGTGTGTGTGTGTATACACACACATCCTCCCTCAGGTAACAGGTTGCTCTGCCACACCCGTTGTGTCACTGGGGAACAGTGGGGAGCACTACATATCTTTCTGTTTTATGAGTTAAAAGACAAATAAATAACATTTTACTTTAGAAGTTACTAGAATTGAGGATTTTATTTGAACTTAAAACATGTACTCAGTCATTCTGTTTCCATTCATATTCTGTTTTGACACTACAAAGATTTCTGTGCAATCATAAAACTTGAATATTCTGTTCACACATTCAAAACTTTCATTCATGCATTTAAAGATTCTTTTCAAACATTTTAAGCATAGGGATTTTAAGTAATTTAATGACTTTACTTTTGAGTAAACTTTTCTATGTAGTTTTTATGTTATATAACTGTTATACTGTATATCACATAGGCTATAGGCATATTACCAATAAACATATAGGCTATTAAAAAACAGCCCACTACAGACACACTGAAGCTCGAGTCGCCGTTGGCTTGTACATTTTTTATTTTACTCACCAGATTTTTTTTACATGGAATGGCAGAACAATGCACACAAAAATTGACATAAATAAAATATAAACTTCCAGCACTATTAAAGTCGAGTAAACAGTCTGTAATTAACTAAGAACAAATAATTAAAACTACAAGCAACAGCACAAATAAACACAATAGAACAGAGATGCAAATGAAATAGCGTTTCACAGGTAAATCTAGCAGTACAGATGAGGTAGATTAGGTACAGTAACTGAATAAAGTAGCCTAATCAAATGTAAAATAACACTGCATTGTCTTCATTGTATAAATTAAATATAGATGAATACTCGTTAAAGTTACAAAAGTTATTGCAGTGAATCTGTTGTTTGATTTGCATTAAAAGCTGCAGGAATATTAGGCTGCTGTCACTTTAAGAGCGTGGTCTACTCTGCTCTGATTGGTCAGATGATTCAGTCTGTTGTGATTGGTCTACTCTGCTCTGATTGGTCAGATGACCCAGTCTGTTGTGATTGGTCTACTCTGCTCTGATTGGTCAGATGACTCAGTCTGTTGTGATTGGTCTACTCTGCTTTTATTGGTCAGATGACCCAGTCTGTTGTGATTGGTCTACTCTCCTCTGATTGGTCAGATGACCCAGTCTGTTGTGATTGGTCTACTCTGCTCTGATTGGTCAGATGACTCAGTCTGTTGTGATTGGTCTACTCTCCTCTGATTGGTCAGATGACTCAGTCTGTTGTGATTGGTCTACTCTGCTCTGATTGGTCAGATGACTCAGTCTGTTGTGATTGATCTACTCTGCTCTGATTGGTCAGATGACCCAGTCTGTTGTGATTGGTCTACTCTGCTCTGATTGGTCAGATGACTCAGTCTGTTGTGATTGGTCTACTCTGCTCTGATTGGTCAGATGACTCAGTCTGTTGTGATTGGTCTACTCTGCTCTGATTGGTCAGATGACTCAGTCTGTTGTGATTGGTCTACTCATCTCTGATTGGTCCAGGGTTCCCACGGGTCATGGAATTTCTGGAATGTCATGGAATTTTAAAAGGTCTATTCCAGACATTGAAAGTCAGGGAATTTTATATATTTTTTGTCCAAGTCATGGAATATCAGGGAATTTAGTTTGTTGCTTTAAATTTTAGTTTCCATTTATCAAAATGTAATTTTTCTATACCGATTTTTTTTATTGCACTTTTTCACACATCTTTCTACGGAGCCCCTGAGGGGACCTTTGCAAAAAAATAATAATACGGACTTTCACGTGCGCACGAGAAACTTCTGTGTGCGCACGCGTTACAATTTCCAGTTTGGTTATAGTGTCAATACTACAAATGTGGGAAAAGGGATGAGATGAGAGTGTGCTTGGAGCATGCCTCCAGAGATTTGTCTTATTATAGGGAGGTTGTTTGTGGACTGTGCTTTACTGTAAGAAAAAAAGCATGAATATCACATAGGCTAAATGAATATCAGGTCCCACATCATGGATTACATAATCAGAGAGTAGCCTATTTCTTTTCGTTTTGAATTGTTTCGTTTAAAGGGGGGGTGAAATGCTATTTCATGCATACTGAGTTTTTTACACTGTTAAAGAGTTGGATTCCCATGCTAAACATGGACAAAGTTTCAAAAATTAAATTGTACGTTTGAAGGAGTATTTCTGTGCCAAAAATTGTCCTTCCGGTTTGTCACAAGTTTCGGAAAGTTTTTTTCGAGTATGGGTCTGCGTGACGTCAGCTGGGGCGAAATTTCCTTATATGGGTCCTAAGGGCACTTCTCCCGGAAAGCCGTGGGCGCGCGCGCATCCGTAGACCAGAGCAAGAGAGCGAAAGCAGTACCTCATCAAAGCGCTGTGCTCGGCTTTTGGAAGTCAGTGTCACCAAAGAAGTGTGTTTTTGGTTGCCAGGGCAAGACAACCCTGCACAGATTCCCAAAGAACCCGGCGTTAAGGGACCAGTGGATGGAGTTTGTTTTTTCAGAGCATCAACGGAGCTGTGTAAGACTGTTTGTTCCCTGCATTTCGACGATGATTGTTTTATAAACAAAGCCCAGATCGACGGATTTGCAGATCGTCTAATGCTTAAGGATCGAGCAGTCACAATGATAAAGGTTCGCGGTCGCAGGCGGTGAGTAAAACTGCTTCAAATGTCTCTGTGTTGTTAGCTCGGCGCGTTAGCACAGCTTTAGCTCCGCCCACACGGCACGCCTCCAGACGCTCGGTTTTTTCCGGAAAGACTCGGTACAGCCTATCTTTCTTTTATAAATATAATAAAACTAAAGACTTTTTGGAGATATGAAGGATGCAATACTACTCTATAGGTACTCAAGATTAACAGGAGATTAAGTGAAAATGAGCATTTCACCCCCCCTTTAACGACATTCCAAGCTATCTTCAGATGTGTTTCTCATGTATGTGAGGCATACACAGAGTTTCGGTTAATTTATGATGAGATGCGCTCTAGTTCATGTGCAATGCCAGTGACCGCGGCGCGCCTCCATGATTATATTGTCTGCTATATATTTGCTTCTCATTTATTAAATAGTGCCACAATCATTGACAACATTTTTACTAACATTATGGGAAATCAAATCACTAGTGGCCTATTTACAGTGCAATGCATAAGTGAATACACCCATGCTAAAGTTGACTAAAAAGAGGAATAAAAAATCATATTTTGGAAATTGAACTTAATGCCTTAATTTAAAAAATTAGGAAAAATCCAACCTTTAAGGACACCAATTTTCTTTGTGAATGAATAATGTATCGTAAATAAATAAATGTTCTTCCTTAAAATACATGGTGCATAAGTGAGTACACCCCTATGTTAAATTCCCATAGAGGCAGGCAGATTTTTATTTTTAAGTATTTTTAAGTATTTTTTTTTAGGATACTATGCATCCTGATAAAGTTCCCTTGGCCTTTGGAATTAAAATAGCCCCACATCATCACATAGCCTTCACCATACCTAGAGATTGGCATGGTTTTATTTCAGTTAGCCTAAAAGCTAGTTTGATTTGCATTGAGAGATGATCTTATGGAAAGTACCCCATGCCAATCTCTAGGTATGGTGAAGGCTATGTGATGATGTGGGGCTATTTTAATTCCAAAGGCCAAGGGAACTTTATCAGGATGCATAGTATCCTACATTTTTTTTTTTAAAAATACTTAAAAATAAAAATCTGCCTGCCTCTATGGGAATTTAACATAGGGGTGTACTCACTTATGCACCATGTATTTTAAGGAAGAACATTTATTTATTTACGATACATTATTCATTCACAAAGAAAATTGGTGTCCTTAAAGGTTGGATTTTTCCTAATTTTTTAAATTAAGGCATTAAGTTCAATTTCCAAAATATGATTTTTTATTCCTCTTTTTAGTCAACTTTAGCATGGGTGTATTCACTTATGCACTGCACTGTATATGTGATATCACTGACCACTTACCTGTTTTTACTTTGTATGACTGTAATCGTAAGAAAACGAAAGACACTATGGTAAAAATTTCTAAACGAAAAATTACTGAGGACATGATCTGTGCCCTAAACAATAGTTTAGCGCTCCAGGATTGAACCTAATGTGGACAGTGCTTATTGTAATTTTTTAGATATCTTCACTTCTTTGCATAATAATCACTGCCCTGTGAAAGAATATTTTATAAAGGAAAAACATAAGAAAAGCCTCTGGATTACGAAAGGAATAATTAATGCCTGTAAAAAGAAAAACAATCTCTATAAATTGTTTATTAAAGTAAAAACAAAAGAAGCGGAACAAAGATATAAGAAGTACAAAAATAAATTAACTGATATTATAAGAACAAGCAAACGGTTATATTATCAAAAAAAATTATATGAACATAAAAATAATATAAAAGGAACTTGGGATGTTTTGAATAGCCTAATCAAACAAGGATCCTCAAAGTTGACATATCCTGATCACTTTATTGATGAAAATAGTAATGATTATAATATGAGTAATGTAGTTAAAAAGTTCAACAATTTTTTTGTAAATGTTGGCCCTAAGTTGGCCGCTGATATTCCAGACAGTGGAGTCACAAAATCAACTATTGAACGCAATTCTTTGTCACTCTTCCTCTCAGCTACAAATGAGCAGGAAGTGACAAACATTGTGTGGAAATGTAAAAGTAAGTCCTCAGCATGACATTGATTAAAAAAGTTATACTGAATATTGTAAAACCCTTAACTTATATTTGTAACTTGTCATTCCAGACTGGCTGCTTTCCAAGTAAAATTAAAATCGCTAAAGTAATTCCACTCTTCAAAAATGATAATAAACACGCTTTTACTAATTACAGACCAATCTCTCTTTTGCCTCAATTCTCAAAAATTTTAGAGAAACTCTTCAATTCTCGACTTGAAAAGTTTCTCGATAAACATCATGTAATTAATGATGGTCAGTATGGCTTTAGGTCCAAAAGAACAACCTCAATGGCAATAACTGAAGCTATTGAAGAAGTCACTAATGCACTGGAGCAAAAGAAGTATGCAGTTGGTATCTTTATTGATCTAAAAAAAGCCTTTGATACTATTAACCACTCAATCCTATTAAATAAGATGGAAAGATATGGAGTTAGGGGGCTGGCTGGAGATTGGTTAAAAAGTTATTTAACAGGGAGGTCACAGTTACTCTTGGTATTGTTTGTGGTGTCCCTCAGGGGTCAGTACTGGGGCCAAAACTGTTCAATGTGTATATAAATGATGTTTTTAATACATCCAAAGTACTGAAACTCATACTATTTGCAGATGACACGAATATATTCTACAGTAGTGACGATTATAATGAGCTCATAAATACGGTAAACAGGGAACTAAATATAATAAAAAAGTGGATGGACACAAATAAATTATCATTGAATATAAATAAAACTAAGTTAATGATGTTCGGTAATCGCAACAAAATGTCTGAACAGAGAATAAGTATTGATGGTATCCAAATTGAAATTGTGAGTGAGAATACATTTTTGGGAGTAATAATTGACAGTAAGTTGTCATGGAAGCCTCTCAATTATAAACAAAGCAAAACTAGACCTTGATGAAAATGCACTCCGTACTTTATACTGCACTCTGGTACTACCATACCTTACTTTTTGTGTTGAAGTGTGGGGTAATACTTACCAGAACACAATAAATCCTCTGGTTATATTACAGAAAAGAGCTGTGAGGATCATTCACAAGGCTGGTTTTCTAGAACATACTCATAATCTGTTTATGCAGTCAAAGTTGCTAAAATTTGATGATCTTGTAAAATATAATACATCAATAGTCTTATATAAAGCATTTAACAAATTATTACCACCTAACTTACAACGTTTTTTTAAAACTCCAGTGCGAGCTCATAACTTGAGAGGTTTTGGACATTTTTCATTACCGAGAGCCCAAACTACTCGTAAATATTATTGTGTGTCTGTATGTGGAGTGAAACTCTGGAATAAACTGGACTTGCAACAAAAGAAATGCCAAACTATTCATCAATTTAAACTGTTATATAAACATTGGGTCTGGTTAAAATATAGAGATGAGGGTCTTTAATTTGAATTGTTGTTGTATTCTGTCTCATAGTGTGAACATGTGCTCAGTGTTTCCTTACCCTCGTTGGTATATTGTCCATTACAATTGGTATTGTTTATTCCTATTACATTGTCGGTATAAACTGTTGTTATAATAATTATTTGTCACTTGTGGTAACGCCACCATGATATAACATTTGTAAATAATCCGTGTGCAAAGTAACAATGAAGCTCAATTATTAATCACTAAATGGGGAATTGGGGTGGGATTAAATAAGTTGTCTTCTTCCCACTCCCTTTCAGGCAGAATTTGAATATCATCATATTTGAATATTGTATAATCTGTTTTGTTTTTTGTGTTTTTTTTGCACTATGATTTAACTATATTTGTCTACCTTGTACTTTTTTTTTTTTATGCCATTGCCTGAAATAAAAATGAAATGAAAATGAAAAATGAATGAAAATGAAAATACAGGCAATTGGTTGATGAAAAATGTATTAAAATTAAGATACAATTTATACAAAATGAAATTCACTTTAAAGAAAGGCTTTCTACAAAACAAAACAGCAGCCTGTTTTGCCGTTCATTATAGGTCATGGAAATTCATCTTTTTAGTCAGTGAAAGTCAGGGAAAAGTCAGGGAATTTGACATTTGGTTTAGAGTGGGAACCCTGTTGTCTGTTGTGATTGGTCTACTCTGCTCTGATTGGTCAGATGACTCAGTCTGTTGTGATTGGTCTACTCTGCTCTGATTGGTCAGATGACTCAGTCTGTTGTGGATTGGTCTACTCTGCTCTGATTGGTCAGATGACTCAGTCTGTTGTGATTGGTCTACTCTGCTCTGATTGGTCAGATGACTCAGTCTGTTGTGATTGGTCTACTCTGCTCTGATTGGTCAGATGATCCAGTCTGTTGTGATTGGTCTACTCTGCTCTGATTGGTCAGATGATCCAGTCTGTTGTGATTGGTCTACTCTGCTCTGATTGGTCAGATGACTCAGTCTGTTGTGATTGGTCTACTCTGCTCTGATTGGTCAGATGATCCAGTCTGTTGTGATTGGTCTACTCTGCTCTGATTGGTCAGATGATCCAGTCTGTTGTGATTGGTCTACTCTGCTCTGATTGGTCAGATGACTCAGTCTGTTGTGATTGGTCTACTCTGCTCTGATTGGTCAGATGATCCAGTCTGTTGTGATTGGTCTACTCTGCTCTGATTGGTCAGATGACTCAGTCTGTTGTGATTGGTCTACTCTGCTCTGATTGGTCAGATGACTCAGTCTGTTGTGATTGGTCTACTCTGCTCTGATTGGTCAGATGACTCAGTCTGTTGTGATTGGTCTACTCTGCTCTGATTGGTCAGATGAATCCAGTCTGTTGTGATTGGTCTACTCTGCTCTGATTGGTCAGACGGCCCAGTCTGTTGTGATTGGTTTACATAGAGACTTGGAATCTGCTGTAATTGTTGTAGTCTCGCTGGACGAAGACTCTGAGTGTAGTGTGTGTGCTAATGTCTCTTACCTCACAGACTGGAGACACAGAACTAGAGCTGCACGATTCTGGATTAACACGATTCTGTCAAACACTCATCGCCTCCTCTTAGCGTAGAAGATAAGCAATTCAGTACATAGGCCTACACTCGTCACCTATTTTGATCTCTACCGTAGACATCAGTGTTTATATACCCAAACTATAAATTTTATACTAGTACACTTTTATCCCCTGTTATTTAGGCATGTTTGTAACACATAAATAACCATAATGTGTGGTTGAAAAGACTTCATAGGCTACTGTACACTTACATGGCAGCTCTCTCCGGATCAGCGGCGGCGCGGGCACAGATCTGAATGTTGCAGTGTGCTGATCGTACTTTCCAAGGTTAACCAAGGTCCCTAAAGCCTTTGATTTAAACAGTTTCACATCGCAAGTGTCAGGGGAGCATGAGCTCGGGATGCACTGATAAACAATGGTTGTTGGACAGCATTGTTTGTGTAGTCCACCAAGATCCAGTCAAACTGCAGCAAACCCTCCTCCACTGTTAAGTCAGAGCGGCCCTGCCCTGGAATGTGCCGCTCACCACGGGAAGCAATAATTCAGCAATAACTCTATTACTAAATTGCAGCATATTTTATTAAAACGCTCTACCATGAATCATCTTGCTCGGAGCGACAGTGTAAATGCTTGGAAATAAAGCTTCATGTCTTTAAATCCATTCACAGTCACCGTCAGTGTATTATTTGTCAGCGATGTCTTTTAGTTGACCAACATCAGACTCGTGAAGATCTGAGTCCTGAACATTTCTAAACACTTCCAGACTCGCAGGAAATCTTAGTTAATTTCAACATTTTCTAACAAATCAGGTTTTATCTGTATCTGTTGTAATATTTAATGGACTTGTTTTTACATGAACTCACAATGAACAGTTGTGTTTTATTAACTTACATTAACAGAATCATAACTACTGTGTCAGTGTAGGCTAGCTAAGCTAGTTAATGCATTAACCAATCAATGGGTCCTTATTATAAAGTATTGCCTATGGTTCTTTATAGTTCTTTTGCATCTGTTTGAAACATTTGTTTGCTTTATACATTCTTTGTCTATTGTTTTATTGTCTGTAAAGAGTTTTTTATAGTAAGAAAAAAGTTATTAAACCTGTTAGGAGGACAATACTTTATTCTGACCTGATTCAGTACGTGATAATACCATATACCAAGATAAAAGCTTCAGCAAATATCAAGATATGAACATTTGATACCCTCACACATGTCTATATACAGTTTAAAGTAGGACTATAGATAATGACATAATCAATAAATACAGTTTGAAACTAAAATATTTGGAAATCTTGTCGTTTTGTATTCTAATAACTTCATTTTGCTTGTAAATGTCTCCTTGTATCCATTCATTAAGGTAAACGCATTATTTAATACATTTGCGTTGCACCCCTAACGTGCAGCATGACACAGAGATGGCTGTTCAGGTTCAACCAAGTAAATACAAATAAAAAACCCTGATAGATTTGCAATACCAGTGTAATCGCTGAGATAATCATCAGAATGAGAAGGGTTCATTTGACCCAGTGAGGTGTTCTGCTAACAGCTGCACTAGCGTAGCCGATCGCCTCACACACACAGGTGTGTTTGTGTTGTGTTGTGACGCCTCTGTTCCCGCTCCAGCTCTGTTTCAGCATGTGTCCGTGGACTCCCGGGAGTTCTCCGAGATCCTGCAGATCCTCAGCTCCAGCTATAAGGACTGCTCCTCCGCCGGGACCTTCCAGTACTCCAAGCCTCGCCTCGTGCACAGCGACCCGCTGGAGAAAGACGTGAGCACGCACTCGTCCGCCATATATGATGTATAATGAGCTCGAACACTTATAGAAAGAATAATCATGCAGAGTGTGTGTCAGGAATCAGTAACGTCTGACAGAAGACACTCAGAGTGATACACTCTCCAGGTCTCACAGCCTGTCTAGCGGTGTTTCTGCTCCACGCTCAAGGTCATCCTAACAAAAGGAAATGCCACACTAGACTCAACAGATCAGATGTTTTGCTAGGCCAGTGGTTCAGATCTTTGCTTCCAGCAAACATAACCTTTTGTGCAGTTTATAGATAAGCAGTTTATAGATGCAGACCTGCCTCAGCTGTTTGAGCATACATAGACAATCAAAGACGTATGTTTAGCCAAGTTGTATTTAAAGTTGATATCAGTAAAATTGAGGCCGTTAAAAGGTTTTAAAGGACCGTTTCCTGACCAATTAGAAAAATAATGAATTTTGAGTGTTTAAGCTTTTGAATGATAACTAATTTATGATGATTAAATATGTGAAAGGGGAAAAAAGGCAATAAAAAGTACGGCAAATGTCACTGACAGTTAACAGGCTATGTATAGTGGTAAATACTGAATATACGTAATTTGAACAATTCGTCATTAAAAAAAACTTTAAGAGTGTTTCCTGTGCCGCTATTCTACGGCTCGCTTTCCTTAAAAGGAAAAGTTCACTCAAATATGAACATTTCCTGATTATTAGCTCACCCCAAGGCCATCCAAGATGTGGCTTTCGTTCCTCAGCCGAAGAGAAATTAAGGTTTTGGAGAAAATGTAACATTCCAGGATCTAATGCAAGTGAATGGTGCCCAAAATAGACCATTTTTGACGGTCTGAAATCCATATGTTTGCAGCTTCAAAGGCTCCACGTGACCCCAGCTGACAAATACAGGTCTTCTCTACTGAAACAATCAGTCATTATCAGAAAACAAATGATACACTACTAAACAACAGATGCGGACCGTGTTCCAGCCCAGTGAAGCTCGTTCACCAGACTCGCAGAGCTGGAATAATTGGTTGTTAAAATGTGTATAATTTATGGATTCATTTATTTAATTTCTCTTCGGCTGAGGAAAGAAAGTCATATACATCTTGAATGGTCTTGGGGTGAGCAAACCATCAGGAAATGTTCATTTTTGGCTGAACTATTCACATGAACATAATTTCCAAGCCTGGCTGTGAGCACATTATAAAGCACATGCACATCTAGTGACTGTATTGTGGTGAGATCCCTGAAACCACACTCAGAGGTGGTCAGAGACGGATATATGTGTATTGATGTTGTGATGTTGAATGTGCAGTTCATGGAGAAGCGCCGGGAGCTGAAGCTGGACGGACGCACGGAGAAAGAGCTGTCTGAATCCTTCTGCTTCCTCATGTGTGACGCTCAGAAGGTAAACCTCCGTCCTCCTCTGATGACTGCCTGCGCTGGGCTTTCTGCTGTAACCGTGTGTGTGTGTGTGTGTGTGTGTGTGTGCAGATCTCAGCGGTGTGTGAGAGAGGCCTGTCTGTGGGCAGCAGCTGGATGAACATGCTGGGGAATCCAGCCAAAGGTCAAACTCACACTACGTCTACACTCACAACACACACTCAGAGTTATGACATGCCTCGTCAGAAACACACGATGAGGAGGATCATTCATAAATCTGTCATCCTCCAATGAGAAGCTGTAGATCTGCATGCAGTTTTACCTTATTATTGTGAAATTGTTCCATAAAAATAATTGTTTAATTATAAATATTAAGTTTTATTTTGCAGTACAATAGTATTATTACTGTAGTAATGTTTCTTTACTGATTTAATGATTAAATTCAATTATTTTTATCATTTAATAATAATACAAACAATATATAAATAATAGTAATAATAATTAGTGATGCACCGAAATTATTTTTTTCACCAAAATTAAAGTATTAATTTAGCCAAAAACTGAAAATTAAAATACTTTATTTAATAATCAATTAATAAATAGAATTAAAAAAATTAAAACCGAGTTTTTTTTATTTTTTATATCAACTTTATAATACTTAACAAACTTTCTACTCCAATTTGTTGTTGAAATATAAACATTTAAACAGAGACTTTCTCTCATGAAAGATTTGATCACATTAAATGAAGACGACCGCAGGTTGAGTAGAGAGTATAATATGGAGTTATTGTTAAACGTTTACAGGATTGTTTAATTGTTAAGCGATTACAGGAGACGTGATGCATTTCTGTACGCTCCCAGCATGCACTGTAACTCCCAGCATTCCCCCTGATGTTCACACGTGTGTATCTGCTGAAGAGATGATCGGTTCACATGCGCTGAGCCGGCGATCTCTCACCGCACATTACAGAGCTTCATTATTGTTTCAATTTCATGACAAAACTGACAGAAAATGAAAGCTGAGGCTGTTTCATGTCAGAAGTAGTTATTAGATGGCAGGTGTTACTGAGAGTTTAGTGAAGTTTTGTTCATATATCAAAAATAAATCTGACTAAAAAAATCGATTTGGGGTTTTAAGTATCGATATCAGTACATCAAAATTAACAGATTAAAACCAAGTAATCAGAACTGATGTTACGCGTATGTTGTGTGAACAAGACACACTCATGAAGCACTAATGAAATAAGAAATAACTGATTTCCTAATGAAATGTGTGTGATTCAGCTTGAGGACGTGTCGCGCGCTGTTGTTCTGCCTCCACTGATCGCTGCATATGTTGATATTGCAGGTGTTTACCTGTGTCAGTTTTCTGATCTACTTCAAATCAGCCCCATCGAGCCTGGATCCACGGGGAACATCATCATATTCAAAGTTATAAAGGTACATCACAGCTTGAGCCATCTGTCATTTTCAAGCGAAGCTCGTCGTGTTATCGAGTCTGAGACATGTTCGGTCTTGTGTCCTTCAGGGGAAAGTCAAGAGTGTGCATGATTGTATGTCCAGATGTATAGATCCCACTCCTAAATTCGACAGCCATTTCTCCAAGAACTCGACTCGAGTGACGTCCCTGCAGGCGTACAGGTCTTTCGAGTATACTCAGGTGAACGAGCTGTGTGTGTCTCTGGAGGACGAACACTAAAATACTGCTTTACACTTTACAATAACGTTCATTAGTTAACATGAACTAAGAATGAACAATACAGCATTTATTCATCTTAGATGTACATAACGTACTAATACATTATTAAAATCAAAAGTTGTGTTTAACATTCGTTAGCGCACTGTGAACTGACATGAGCAGCTGTATTTTTACTAGCTAACATTAACAAAGATGAACTAATACAGTAACACATGTATTGCTCATGGTTAATTCATGTTAGTTAATACGTAAACTAATGAACAATATTGTAAAGTGTTACGGCTTGATCAAATGATTACTAACGTGTGTGTGTTGTGTGAGACGTCTGAAGGCTCTTTGTTCACAGCAATACTTCTACGAGTATGTGGACTTCGAGATCTCGTCCAGGCCGAGGCACGTGTGCCCGTACGCTGTGGTCTCGTATCACTTCAAGAGCAGAGAGACTTCGACGGCTGTGCCCAAACCTCTCGCTCCTCTCAGGTACTGCTCCCTGCACTCTTACTGTGAGACTCAGACTGCAGTGTAACAGAGACTGTGTGTGTGAGACTCTCAGACTGCAGTGTAACGGAGACTGTGTGTGTGTGAGACTCTCAGACTGCAGTGTAACGGAGACTGTGTGTGTGTGAGACTCAGACTGCAGTGTAACGGAGACTGTGTGTGTGTGAGACTCTCAGACTGCAGTGTAATGGAGACTGTGTGTGTGAGACTCTGAGACTGCAGTGTAACGGAGACTGTGTGTGTGAGACTCAGACTGCAGTGTAACAGAGACTGTGTGTGTGAGACTCTCAGACTGCAGTGTAACGGAGACTGTGTGTGTGAGACTCTCAGACTGCAGTGTAACGGAGACTGTGTGTAACGGAGACTGTGTGTGAGACTCAGACTGCAGTGTAAAAGAGAGTGTGTGTGTGAGACTCAGACTGCAGTGTAACAGAGAGTGTGTGTGTGAGACTCTCAGACTGCAGTGTAACGGAGACTGTGTGAGACTCTCAGACTGCAGTGTAACAGAGACTGTGTGTGAGACTCTCAGACTGCAGTGTAACAGAGACTGTGTGTGTGAGACTCAGACTGCAGTGTAACGGAGACTGTGTGTGAGACTCTCAGACTGCAGTGTAACGGAGACTGTGTGTGAGACTCTCAGACTTCAGTGTAACGGAGACTGTGTGTGAGACTCTCAGACTGCAGTGTAACAGAGAGTGTGTGTGTGAGACTCAGACTGCAGTGTAACAGACTGTGTGTGAGACTCTCAGACTGCAGTGTAACAGAGAGTGTGTGTGTGAGACTCTCAGACTGCAGTGTAACGGAGACTGTGTGTGAGACTCTCAGACTGCAGTGTAACAGAGACTGTGTGTGAGACTCTCAGACTGCAGTGTAACGGAGACTGTGTGTGAGACTCAGACTGCAGTGTAACGGAGACTGTGTGTGAGACTCTCAGACTGCAGTGTAACGGAGACTGTGTGTGAGACTCTCAGACTGCAGTGTAACGGAGACTGTGTGTGAGACTCTCAGACTGCAGTGTAACGGAGACTGTGTGTGAGACTCAGACTGCAGTGTAACGGAGACTGTGTGTGAGACTCTCAGACTGCAGTGTAACGGAGACTGTGTGTTAGACTCTCAGACTTCAGTGTAACGGAGACTGTGTGTGAGACTCTCAGACTGCAGTGTAACGGAGACTGTGTGTGAGACTCAGACTGCAGTGTAACGGAGACTGTGTGTGAGACTCAGACTGCAGTGTAACGGAGACTGTGTGTGAGACTCTCAGACTTCAGTGTAACGGAGACTGTGTGTGAGACTCTCAGACTGCAGTGTAACGGAGACTGTGTGTGAGACTCTCAGACTGCAGTGTAACGGAGACTGTGTGTGAGACTCTCAGACTGCAGTGTAACGGAGACTGTGTGTGAGACTCTCAGACTGCAGTGTAACGGAGACTGTGTGTGAGACTCTCAGACTGCAGTGTAACGGAGACTGTGTGTGAGACTCTCAGACTGCAGTGTAACGGAGACTGTGTGTGAGACTCTCAGACTGCAGTGTAACGGAGACTGTGTGTGAGACTCAGACTGCAGTGTAACGGAGACTGTGTGTGAGACTCTCAGACTGCAGTGTAACGGAGACTGTGTGTGAGACTCTCAGACTGCAGTGTAACGGAGACTGTGTGTGAGACTCAGACTGCAGTGTAACGGAGACTGTGTGTGAGACTCTCAGACTGCAGTGTAACGGAGACTGTGTGTGAGACTCTCAGACTGCAGTGTAACAGAGAGTGTGTGTGTGAGACTCTCAGACTGCAGTGTAACGGAGACTGTGTGTGAGACTCTCAGACTGCAGTGTAACAGAGAGTGTGTGTGTGAGACTCAGACTGCAGTGTAACAGAGAGTGTGTGTGTGAGACTCTCAGACTGCAGTGTAACAGAGAGTGTGTGTGTGAGACTCTCAGACTGCAGTGTAACGGAGACTGTGTGTGAGACTCTCAGACTGCAGTGTAACGGAGACTGTGTGTGAGACTCAGACTGCAGTGTAACGGAGACTGTGTGTGAGACTCAGACTGCAGTGTAACAGAGAGTGTGTGTGTGTGTGTGAGACTCTCAGACTGCAGTGTAACAGAGAGTGTGTGTGTGAGACTCAGACTGCAGTGTAACGGAGACTGTGTGTGAGACTCAGACTGCAGTGTAACGGAGACTGTGTGTGAGACTCAGACTGCAGTGTAACGGAGACTGTGTGTTAGACTCTCAGACTTCAGTGTAACGGAGACTGTGTGTGAGACTCTCAGACTGTGTGTGTAACGGAGACTGTGTGTGAGACTCAGACTGCAGTGTAACGGAGACTGTGTGTGAGACTCAGACTGCAGTGTAACAGAGAGTGTGTGTGTGTGTGTGTGAGACTCTCAGACTGCAGTGTAACAGAGAGTGTGTGTGTGAGACTCAGACTGCAGTGTAACGGAGACTGTGTGAGACTCTCAGACTGCAGTGTAACGGAGACTGTGTGTGAGACTCAGACTGCAGTGTAACGGAGACTGTGTGTTAGACTCTCAGACTTCAGTGTAACGGAGACTGTGTGTGAGACTCTCAGACTGCAGTGTAACGGAGACTGTGTGTGAGACTCAGACTGCAGTGTAACGGAGACTGTGTGTGAGACTCAGACTGCAGTGTAACGGAGACTGTGTGTGAGACTCTCAGACTGCAGTGTAACAGAGAGTGTGTGTGTGAGACTCAGACTGCAGTGTAACGGAGACTGTGTGTAACAGAGACTGTGTGTGAGACTCTCAGACTGCAGTGTAACAGAGACTGTGTGTGAGACTCTCAGACTGCAGTGTAACGGAGACTGTGTGTGAGACTCAGACTGCAGTGTAACAGAGAGTGTGTGTGTGAGACTCAGACTGCAGTGTAACAGAGACTGTGTGTGAGACTCTCAGACTGCAGTGTAACAGAGACTGTGTGTGAGACTCAGACTGCAGTGTAACAGAGTGTGTGTGTGAGACTCAGACTGCAGTGTAACGGAGACTGTGTGAGACTCTCAGACTGCAGTGTAACGGAGACTGTGTGTGAGACTCAGACTGCAGTGTAACGGAGACCGTGTGTGAGACTCTCAGACTGCAGTGTAACGGAGACTGTGTGTGAGACTCAGACTGCAGTGTAACGGAGAGTGTGTGTGTGAGACTCAGACTGCAGTGTAACGGAGACTGTGTGTGACTCTCAGACTGCAGTGTAACGGAGACTGTGTGTGTGAGACTCAGACTGCAGTGTAACAGAGACTGTGTGTGTGAGACTCAGACTGCAGTGTAACAGAGACTGTGTGTGAGACTCTCAGACTGCAGTGTAACAGAGACTGTGTGTGAGACTCTCAGACTGCAGTGTAACGGAGACTGTGTGTGAGACTCTCAGACTGCAGTGTAACGGAGACTGTGTGTGAGACTCAGACTGCAGTGTAACGGAGACTGTGTGTTAGACTCTCAGACTGCAGTGTAACGGAGACTGTGTGTGAGACTCTCAGACTGCAGTGTAACGGAGACTGTGTGTGAGACTCTCAGACTGCAGTGTAACGGAGACTGTGTGTGAGACTCTCAGACTTCAGTGTAACGGAGACTGTGTGTGAGACTCTCAGACTGCAGTGTAACAGAGAGTGTGTGTGAGACTCTCAGACTGCAGTGTAACGGAGACTGTGTGTGAGACTCTCAGACTGCAGTGTAACGGAGACTGTGTGTGAGACTCAGACTGCAGTGTAACGGAGACTGTGTGTGAGACTCTCAGACTGCAGTGTAACAGAGACTGTGTGTGAGACTCTCAGACTGCAGTGTAACAGAGACTGTGTGTGTGAGACTCAGACTGCAGTGTAACAGAGACTGTGTGTGTGAGACTCAGACTGCAGTGTAACAGAGACTGTGTGTGAGACTCTCAGACTGCAGTGTAACGGAGACTGTGTGTGTGAGACTCAGACTGCAGTGTAACAGAGACTGTGTGTGTGAGACTCAGACTGCAGTGTAACAGAGACTGTGTGTGAGACTCTCAGACTGCAGTGTAACAGAGACTGTGTGTGAGACTCTCAGACTGCAGTGTAACGGAGACTGTGTGTGAGACTCTCAGACTGCAGTGTAACGGAGACTGTGTGTGAGACTCAGACTGCAGTGTAACGGAGACTGTGTGTTAGACTCTCAGACTGCAGTGTAACGGAGACTGTGTGTGAGACTCTCAGACTGCAGTGTAACGGAGACTGTGTGTGAGACTCTCAGACTGCAGTGTAACGGAGACTGTGTGTGAGACTCTCAGACTGCAGTGTAACAGAGACTGTGTGTGAGACTCAGACTGCAGTGTAACGGAGACTGTGTGAGACTCTCAGACTGCAGTGTAACGGAGACTGTGTGTGAGACTCTCAGACTGCAGTGTAACGGAGACTGTGTGTGAGACTCTCAGACTGCAGTGTAACGGAGACTGTGTGTGAGACTCTCAGACTGTGTGTGTAACGGAGACTGTGTGTGAGACTCAGACTGCAGTGTAACGGAGACTGTGTGTGAGACTCTCAGACTGCAGTGTAACGGAGACTGTGTGTGAGACTCTCAGACTGTGTGTGTAACGGAGACTGTGTGTGAGACTCTCAGACTGTGTGTGTAACGGAGACTGTGTGTGAGACTCTCAGACTGCAGTGTAACGGAGACTGTGTGTGAGACTCTCAGACTGCAGTGTAACGGAGACTGTGTGTGAGACTCTCAGACTGCAGTGTAACGGAGACTGTGTGTGAGACTCTCAGACTGCAGTGTAACGGAGACTGTGTGTGAGACTCTCAGACTGCAGTGTAACGGAGACTGTGTGTGAGACTCTCAGACTGTGTGTGTAATGGAGACTGTGTGTGACTCTCAGACTTCAGTGTAACAGACAGTGTGTGTGTGAGACTCTCAGACTTCAGTGTAACAGACAGTGTGTGTGTGAGACTCTCAGACTTCAGTGTAACGGAGACTGTGTGTGAGACTCTCAGACTGTGTGTGTAACGGAGACTGTGTGTGAGACTCTCAGACTGTGTGTGTAACGGAGACTGTGTGTGTTCCTCAGGTCCAACTGCCAGCCGTCAGCGACGAGCAGAGGTGAGATCCAGCAACATCTCCTGTACAACAGTTTATCTATAACAAACACCTGCTTCTCTGAGGAAATGATCATTATAAATCTGTTTTAGGGCATCATCAACATGTTTAAACCAATGAGTAAAAAAACAGCAACCCAAGCACCTTTTGTGACTTTATATAAACACACAAAAAAACTCAAACAACATTTAAAACGGTATTGAAAAGCAAACAGCACAAAAATATATATATATATGGTTCTGTATATGAGTTGAAGTTCCAGTAATTCACGATTCAGTCTTTATGAGGTTCGCTGTTGTAGGAGTTAATGTGATTGTGAAAGTCAGATGCAGTGCTGTCAAATGATGATGTATAGGAGAAAGTGAATAAGTCCCGCCTTCCAAATGAAAGAGCCAATCGGTGATTGGTAAAGTCGTGTCGCTGCAGCTGAAACTACATTAATGAGACAGTTGTTGTCAGATTTCATTGGTGATTTCAAATATGAGGTTTAACCGTAAGCTCAGTGAACAGCTCTGGAGGATCTGGCGTTCCCCCATTCAGAGAGACAGGCGCTGCCCGAGAGGCGGGTCAAAGATGGCCGCCGAGGGGAATGACTAGCCTTAAGGGACCTTAATGAACTGTTGTATGGAAGAAATCTTCAAATTCACCTTTTTCTCACCTCCTTCTCCTCGGTGTGGCGGCAGGCCGGCGCAGCTACACGGTGTGGAGAGGGCACTTCGTGAACGAGGGGAGAGACGTGTACCAGGCCTGCCTTCGCTCGCTCTCTCAGCCCTTCCTGCCGTACAAACTGTGAGTCCCTCGCCTGTGTGTGGTAACAGTGTGTGTGTGCCGTCACTGATCAGCTGTTGTTGTCTCAGGCCGGAGAAGATCGAGATTGGTAAAGTGATGAGTCTGCAGCAGGTGAAGCAGAAGATCCCGTCCGCACTCTTCTCCTGGAGCATCTACACCGGCAGCCATGAAGGTTCAGCCTTGTTCATGATGCTTTAGCTATGTCTTATTTTGTTTAATAAAAATCACAATTATTACCATTATTTTATATTGAATTGGTCAAAAACTATGGGAATGTGCCCTATGTGAACTCTGTTAAGGTCACTGAAGGAGGTCGGTGTTCGTTATTGTATGTAGAGTACACCATTTCCTAAATCGTTCAGCCCTGGAAGGATTACGGACGCACCGATATGAACGTTTTGGCCGATACTGATAATTCTTTATATTTTGAAGCCGATAACCGATATATTGGCGGATAAATCTAAATCCAAATTTGTATGTAATTTTTGAGAGCCTGATTATAAAAATTAAAATCCATGTCTCAAGCTTCAACATAAATCAAACTTATACAGTACAGTAGCCTATAGTGAACCAGTGTAAGATTCCTTAACTTTTAAATTAAATTAAATTTTAAATTAATTTTACTCTCCAATGACAAACTTTCTTTATTAGAGAGAGAGAGAGAGAGAGAGACTTGCAAAAAAATTAAAGAATGCCTAAATAATCCAAACAAGTCACTGGACAACATTGCTTGCGTATAAAGAAGGTCTCATGGATTAATAAAAGGGAATAGTCTCCGCACGGACAATAATGTAAGGTCAATTTTAAACCATATTGTTGATGAAATAATATGAGAAAAATGAAAGTGCTAGTTATAATTAATAATGCATCAATGTTTTTGCAACAACAACAACAACAAAAAAATGTAAAATTAATATTACCATTTGAAACGACAGCATTGCCGTTTGAGCTGTGTGTGTGACGCTGAAGAGCTGAATGAACACTAGGACACTATATAAAGAAAAACTTTATTATGAAACGCATCGTAATGAGATTAATCATATATTTATATACAACATAAACTTAATATTACAACTTATATGATGCGATGCACGAGTGAACTTGAGCTAAGTTGCGTGGGAGTCAGAATGTGTAACTCCTGTTGTGGATGCGCTCTTACCGTAACAACACGCAGAAACGCAGAAACTAAACCAAAGAATTCACAGCGTTTTATTACTATAGTGTTCTCTTTATAATGTTTTCTGACCGTCTCAATCATAGTTATTAATGATGTGCACTGCTGTTTGAGCTGAAGCTAAAGATGATCACCACATTACTACTGCGTAAAGTCTTAACCAAACGCATCCTATATGAGATCATATACACAAAATAAACATCAAATTACAAATACACAAACTTGTCTGTGCTAGTCATGAAGGTGTAACTCCGTTGTCGATGCGCTTATATATTATTATTATTATTATTATTATTATTATTATTATTATTATATTGGCCTTAATATGTCAGCCTAATTGTCTCATTGGGCCAATAACGATAACTTTAAAAATGAGCATATATCGTCCGATACAGATATGGTATTCTTTCCAAATATAACTATTCAAGTCATCTGGTATTTTCTCATGTCGCTATGTATTTAGACACTGCGATGCAATATAGTGCGGCCCTAATGTCGACAATTTAAAAAATGCCAGTTAGCCAAAATGCTGCAGATATGCGTCACAATATGCAGTTGAGTTTTCAGCACGTGTGATAATTTAGTGATGTGTAGGTTTATTTGTTTGGTTTTGCACATGTATTGTAAGGATGTTAAAGGGGTCATATAATGGTACATGCACTTTTACAAGTTGATTGTACTGAAATGTGTGTTAGCAGTGCCTGTACACAACCATCATAAAATGATAAAAATCCATCCAGTGTTTTTTTTTAATCTCTTTATATGTTTGACCCTCTCTGAAATCAAGCCGTTCGATTTTGTGACGTCACAAGATCGACGCCCCTCCCACTATTGTGATTGACAGCAGCGTTTCAACACAGACCCGCCCTCGCTCGCGAGCTGTCTGTCATCATAGTGCATTGATATGCTGGAGAAGAATGGCGTCGTCTAAGCGATTGTGGCGTTCTGTTCTTGGGTGTAATAAGGAACACAGCATCATTTTGATGTTTTGATGGAATATTCCCAAAGCATTGACCAGGGATTCCCTCGGGATTCCCCACGATCAGCATCCATGCTGTCATGTTTGCGCGAATCATTTCACCAGACTGCTTTACAAACGAGGGTCAGTATAAAACTGGTTTTGCTAAGAAGCTGCTCCTGAAAAAAGGATCGGTACCAAATATTTGTGTTCGTGCTGCACCTCCAGAAGAACTGAAGTCAGTGTAACGTTTTATTAACATTTATATTAATCTTTATATTAATCTCGCTTGCTGCACGCTTCACGATGAATGCGGCTGTTTACACTCAGGGTACATTACGGCATGTTTTCTATGTACGACGTTCTCAATATAATTCATAATCCCACGTTTATAATGAACAACGCGTTATGGTTATTGTGTTACGGTGTACGCACAGAGCAGAGGGGCGGGGTCAGCAAAGCTCATTATCATTTAAAGACACATGCACTTAAACGGCGTGCTGAAAACAGAGCTGTTTTTGACCAGGTAAAATGAGTGTTTTCTTGCAATACTAATGAGAATTTTTAATTAAAGTATATTACAAACTTTTAATTTAGACCCTAAAGAATCATATTAGCTTGTACAAAAATGGCATTATATGACCCCTTTAAAGTTGCATTGAGTAGAGGAAGGATAATATACTGTGAATAATGTGTGTGGTTTGTTTTGGCAGTGTCTAAGAGTGGCATGTTCTGCAGTCTGTTCGACGTGGTGGAGAAGGACAAGTCCCCGAAGAGTCTGAGCGCTCTGCTGCAGAAGCTGGAGGAGCAGGGTCTGGTGAGTGGCCTCGTGCTGATGATGCTCACGAGCCTGATGTCGTTCACAAGCTGACTGCTCTCTGTCTCTGCAGGTGCTGGTGAACATGGTGAAGGACCGAGGCTTCCTCTTCCTGCTCTCGGCCAGTCAGATGGCCAACTCGAGCGGTATGATCTAATGATGGCGAGACGGCAGTGTAAAACTAGTCGATCTCTGAAATATTTCTAATGTCTTTGATTTCACAGAGCGACGAGGCGGCTGGAAAATGTCATGTATACAAGCACTTTTTATTTACCGGGAGAAGCGCGAGCTGTTGAAGAGCAGTGAGTATCTGGAGACACCGTTGAACCTTCTTAAAGCCAGAAACATGTTTAATGCAAACACAGACGCGAATGCTTGGCCAGAATATTGCAAGCTCATTCGTTTAACATATTTCATTAACTCAGGAAGTGATCGTATTAACTTCAAATGTCTGTACTGTTAAACTGATGTTATCAATCATGTATATTATCATAAACATACACTGTTTATCACTGTTTATCTTGTTTTAGCTAACGTGGTCAGTGAGCTTCTCTTCAAACTACTTTCATAATGATACAGACATTTCAGTAGCCGGTACCAATATCCATGTTTGACTGTGAATGTTTCCATCCAGTTGTGAATTTAACTTGTGCACAGAATTGAAATATGGCATAACACATTTGATGTGTTCAAGAGAACAAAATCATCACTTCCTGGGAACTGTTGACTCACTTCCTGAGTGTGTCTCAGAGCGTCAGACGAAACTCACTAACCGCTGTCATGATCTCTAGCGTTGGGATGCTGGTGTGTGTGAACACACTCGTGTGAGACGCTTCTGGAGGGAATTAAACCGAATCATTCTGATCACACACTTCGGCTCCGGCGTTTCAGAAACACCAAACCAACATCTGAGATGCTGCGATGTGATTGGTCTGCTGGTTAGTCCAGTTATCCAATCACAGCCTCTGCTGACCTCATCGTAGTTTATGAGCATGTCGTCTTATCGGATAAAAAGTGTTTCCAGCTCGATTGTTTGCACTTTTTTTATGCATATTTTTAGAATCTATAGCTGATAATTTTAGACATTTCAAGAAAACATGACAGTGTTTATTCTGTTCCGTCTGGCATTTCTGATGGAGGATAAACGAGCCAGTGTCCTCCCCGATATCAGCAACCTCCTTTTTATTTATTTTTACAGAATCTCCCAGTAAGTGACAGTTTTGTTCTCTTGAACACATGGGACAGAAACGCTGCTTCATTAGCAAATGTTTTATGCCATGTTCCAACCCTGCATAAGTTAAATTCACAACTTTAAATGGAAACATGGCATTCAGACTGTCTGCGTTCTCATATGTGCAGTAGAGTATGTTTCGGGCTCAGGTCGCGCTAATCTTCTTTCTGATGTTAATAGTTTGTGTTTGTGTTTGTGAAGCGTCGGCTCCCTGCAGGCCCGTGTCCTCCGAGCGCTGGGGTCCCGTCATGCCCCAGCACGAGTCGTTCGTGTCCGCCCTTCACTCGGCCCTGAGCAAGGCTCGCGCCGACCCCCCCGCCGACCCCAGCGCCTACGTGCAGCAGACGGTGTGCGAATACCTCACCAACCTGCGCCTGGGCAAACCCGTGCAGCGCGTCAGGACCGACTACGACCCCAAGCTGGACGTGCGGGAGAAGCTGTTCCCCGCTCCCCGGCAGAAGACCAGCTGGGAGCCCTTCCTGCGGCCCTACCTCTACAGCCCGGGCCTGTTCACGCTGGCCCACGGCAGCCTGAAGACGGCGGTGGAGGAGCTGGGGCGCGCTCAGGAGAACCCCGAGAGAGTGAAGGAGCTGCTGGAGCTCATCCAGCTCAACAAGAAGAGCTCGCAGGGGAGCGCAGGAGCGCCCGAGGCCGCGGAGAAGAGGAAGGGGGAGCCCCACGCTCCCGAAGGACCCGCAAAACGCCAGAGGAACAAACCCAGCGGAGAACTCAGGGAAGGTGAGGAGATTCTGGGTAATCTGGGGGAGTAGATGAAGGATGAAGATGCAGAGTTTACATTCATCGGTGCAAAGGTTCATTTCTGAATCGTGTCTGCACTGTGTAGTTCAAGTTCACATTTATTTGTATAGCACATTTAAAAGCGACCAAAGTGCTTCGCAATGTCAGGATACACACACACAAATAGACAGAACAGAGAAAGTCACAGTATCAGAACTCATCTCGAGAGGTTAGGGAGCACAGCTGGGTCTGAAGCATCGGCGTGAAGATCTGTCCGAGCTGTAGACTCTTCCAGAGATCAGGAGCGGCCACTGAGAGGCTTCGACAGCAGTGGATTCGCTTTAGACAGTACGTTTGACTTGTGTACCTGTCGGGGTCAGACATCTCCATAAAGGAGAAATATTTGCCCTTGGAATTGATTCCAATGGACTTTTTGTACCTTCTTAGGGGCAATTTTATAATTACCTTATCAGATGTGTCTGTTGTTAGGGCTGCCCTATCCAAAGATTCTCCTGGTAAACATTCGCATAAGCCATTAGTCGACTAGTCGCATGTTTATGATATTAATTTAATTACTTTAATATATTGGGTGGGGGGGGGGGGGAGTTGGTTACAGGACTGAATATTATAATATTATATGTAACAATAACATACTAACATCGTTCTGCAATACAGTAGATACTAAACCATAATAATAAGCCTTTAAAACATACATTTTCAAGTTTATTCATCCAAAACACAGCACTTTTAATTAATTTATATATTTCACTTTAATTTTTATATATATATATATATATATATATATATATATATATATATATATATATATATATATATATATATATATATATATATATATATATATAAAACACCCGCCAAATGCAGGTAAAACTCAACTGTGGCGGGTAAAGCTGAAGTTCGTGTACTGTCATATTTAGTGCAATTAATTACAGTTAATATCAAACCCTGTATATATACACACACACACACACACACACACATATATATATATATAGTTTTATTGTGCAGTGTCATTCCTTGTCTTGAATTTAGAGCCTGTTATTTGCGAGGCTGGTCACAGGTGTCAGTCATTAATGCTTTCCCTCCCTCCCCCCCTCTCTCTCTCTCTCTCTCTCTCTCTCTCTCTCTCTCTCTCTCTCTCTCTCTCTCTCTCTCTCTCTCTCTCTCTCTCTCTCTCTCTCTCTCCCTCTCTCTCTCTCCCTCTCTCTCTCTCTCTCTCTCCCTCTCTCTCTCCCTCTCTCTCTCTCCCTCTCTCTCTCTCTCTCTCTCCCTCTCTCTCTCTCTCTCTCTCTCTCTCTCTCTCTCTCTCTCTCTCTCTCTCTCTCCCCCTCTCTCTCTCCCTCTCCCCCCCGTCAGCGGACGAGAGGCAGTCGACTCCTCATCTCTCTGATGTCCTGAGCACTTGTGGTCTTCAGGACACGGACCTGAGGAAGGACAAGTCTCAGAGTGCGCTGAAGGTCATGCAGATGCTGGACAGCTTCGGGAAGAGCAGTCTCGACACAGACCTGCGTAAAGACAAGACCCACGGGGCGCTCGAGGTCATCAAGCTGATTGACAACCTGACCCGAGTGTCCTCCGAGTCCCCTGCGGACTCCGAGATGAAGGACGGCGAGGACATCACTGACGCCGCTCTGTTCGACAGCATGCTGAGACTCGGCCTCCCCACGGACCGGGACATCGACCTGAGGAAGAGGTTCATCGACGAGGAGGAACCCGAGAGGACCGACGGTCTCGAGGTAGATCACGGTGCTCAACAACTCAGCGTTTACACCTCCACTGTTCACGTGTGTACTTTGATCTTAACTCTGTTTATGTATTATTCTCAGGTTAGGTTAAGAAAGTCAAGCCTATATTATAAGCCATTGTTCTGGTGAATGTGGAGCAATAAGTTATCGTTTTTTACACCAGCAAACATTTAATAAATACAAAGATGAAACACAGGAGCAGAGGTCTGAATACTTCTGCACCTGGTGTATGTTCTCTACTTAAATAACAGATGCTAGTTTCACATCTAGCCGAAGTATTGTTTCTTTTTATGATAGTCTGCATTTCTCCAGTGATGTGGTTTAAAAGCCGGTCTGGATGCTGATGCTGAGTTTGTGTTTCAGGAGGAGACGGCCGGAAGCCTGAGCAGTTTAGAGGCGTTCAGCCCGTGTTCAGACTCAGGCGGACAGCAGCGCGGCGTTAACCTGCTCGGGGAGAAGACCATCCCATGGGTGCTGATCCCCATCACAGGTACAGGCACTGAGGACGAGGCGGCACACCTGTCTCAGAATGACCTCGCAAGTTCATATCAGCAAAAACATTTGTTTTTATAGTCGGTATTATTATGTTGTTATGCATTTTAAGTCAACAAGGGAATGCGTTAGTCTCGCGTAACCAACCTTCAGGCTGACGGCAGAAGCTCTGGCCAAGATTCAGCCAAGACCTTTGACTGACAGGCAACGCATTCATTTTGTTTTGCGTCATGTTTAGGGGTGTGAAAATGTATTGTCGATGCCGAAACACAGCCCCTTCAGTGTCAGAAGAGCTGCTGTGTGACTGGAGTTAACAGGGGAAACTGTGGAAACGCCAGTAAAACAAACGTTTATCAATTTAGGGTTGGACTTGATATAAATTTACCAAAGATCCAGTGATCAATGGATATTGATATGCAGCCAGGAAATAAATAAAGCAAATTTGCCTGTGAATGCTTGACATAAATACAATATAGGTAGGTCTAAATCTGGGTGATCACTCATATCAGTGTTATATACACTCACCTAAAGGATTATTAGGAACACCATACTAATACTGTGTTTGACCCCCTTTCGCCTTCAGAACTGCCTTAATTCTACGTGGCATTGATTCAACAAGGTGCTGAAAGCATTCTTTAGAAATGTTGGCCCATATTGATAGGATAGCGTCTTGCAGTTGATGGAGATTTGTGGGATGCACATCCAGGGCACGAAGCTCCCGTTACACCACATCCCAAAGATGCTCTATTGGCTTGAGATCTGGTGAATGTGGGGGCCATTTTAGTACAGTGAACTCATTGTCATGTTCAAGAAACCAATTTGAAATGATTCGAGCTTTGTGACATGGTGCATTATCCTGCTGGAAGTAGCCATCAGAGGATGGGTACATGGTGGTCATAAAGGGATGGACATGGTCAGAAACAATGCTCAGGTAGGCCGTGGCATTTAAACGATGCCCAATTGGCACTAAGGGGCCTAAAGTGTGCCAAGAAAACATCCCCACACCATTACACCACCACCACCAGCCTGCACAGTGGTAACAAGGCATGATGGATCCATGTTCTCATTCTGTTTACGCCAAATTCTGACTCTACCATCTGAATGTCACAACAGAAATCGAGACTCATCAGACCAGGCAACATTTTTCCAGTCTTCAACTGTCCAATTTTGGTGAGCTCGTGCAAATTGTAGCCTCTTTTTCCTATTTGTAGTGGAGATGAGTGGTACCCGGTGGGGTCTTCTGCTGTTGTAGCCCATCCGCCTCAAGGGTGTGCATGTTGTGGCTTCACAAATGCTTTGCTGCATACCTCGGTTGTAACGAGTGGTTATTTCAGTCAAAGTTGCTCTTCTATCAGCTTGAATCAGTCGGCCCATTCTCCTCTGACCTCTAGCATCAACAAGGCATTTTCGCCCACAGGACTGCCGCATACTGGATGTTTTTCCCTTTTCACACCATTCTTTGTAAACCCTAGAAATGGTTGTGCGTGAAAATCCCAGTAACTGAGCAGATTGTGAAATACTCAGACCGGCCCGTCTGGCACCAACAACCATGCCACGCTCAAAATTGCTTAAATCACCTTTCTTTCCCATTCTGACATTCAGTTTGGAGTTCAGGAGATTGTCTTGACCAGGACCACACCCCTAAATGCATTGAAGCAACTGCCATGTGATTGGTTGATTAGATAATTGCATTAATGAGAAATTGAACAGGTGTTCCTAATAATCCTTTAGGTGAGTGTATATATCATCATATCGTCCAGCACTAAAACTTGTATAGTTTTTGTCAGTGTTTATTTAAAAACATCCAATTAGGCAGAATATTTATACATATTTATTGACAACTCATCAATTAAATATATACAGTATGTACAATAATAGGGTATGATTTTACCCCAAATTCAGCATATTGACACAAACTGATAACTGCAAATCCACGTTTCTCTGTCTGGATCCAGTTGTTTCTGTGAATTGCAGGATCCATTTGCTTCTCTGTTCTGTAGCTTTTGGCAGTCTGTAAAAATATATCTCAGATTTCTTGTCAAATTCAGTTGTACAGTCGATCTCAAAGCTCTTTCCAGTTTTAGAAATGTCGCTGTGTTTCTGCCACTCGGTGTGCGTGACCGAAGTCACTCGACTTCGCCGATGGTTTCGTCACACACTCTACAAGTCCTGACCTAATGAAATATGAAAGACCGTAAAGGCCCTGATATACGGGGAAGTTCTGTGTCACTCTTTCCGGAAAGATTGCTTTTTTCAAGCGGTTTCAAACTCCCAAAACAATCTCCAAACAAACTTCATTTTGGCATGATTTTGTTCGAAGTGACGTCACTCCAGTTTGTTCTTCGATTTAGTATATCAGGGCCGTAAGAGAAACTACATTTTCTACGATTTTTCGAGATCAGCACATTTCCACTTGAAAGACTACAGCTTTTACAGCTAGAGATTTGGAGGGAGTCTTAATTTGTTTGAATGACCTCTGGCCTTAAGAAACGATCTGTATTGTAAAAAGCGCTATATAAATAAAGGTGACTTGACTTAAAAACATCTTCTTTGCTGAGGATTACATTTTATAGTTTATCAATTCATGTATGTTGTTTACAGTTTTCAGAATGTTGATTTTCTAAATTGCTGCTTAGGTCTGAAAACGGAGAGATATTCCCAGAGACAGATGGACTATCCTGAAGACCCCCGCTTCCTCCAGAGCCCGGTTGTGTCCACACACACCACGCCGGACAAGAAGGACCTGTCCCCCGCCTACCAGCCTGACAGCAGCAACACCGCGGAGGACCCGGAGGATCAGACCGGAGCAGCGGACGAGGACGAGCCCGTCCCTCCGGCGGAGGCCCCTGAGAGCCACGCTCCTGCAGACGGAGCCCCTGCACTGGGTCCGAGCGGTGGTGTCGACCTCATAGTGGACGAGCAGATCTCCGGCTTCTCCAGTGAGGTCGAGCAGCTCTTGAGGAACAGACACATTTATTACGTGTCTTGTTTAAGCACTCAGGAGGAGCGAGGAGCGCCCAAGACTCTACCACTTTCTGATTACGTCTCAAACTTCAACACACCCTTCCCTGTCACCAACTACATCAGCTCTTTCCGGGACAGCCTGAAGATGTTCATAGACTCCCGGAGTGCCAGTGGACAGTGTTCAGCTCAAGAAGACGTGTCTTCGTCCACTTCTGCAACTGAAGTTACTTCAAATGTCCCTGATACGTCCTCCAGCATTAATCCTTGTGCTTCCTCGCCTTCGACCACTAAACCAGACACTTTTGAGTCGTCTCTGAGGCCGTGTTCCCCTTCTAGTGCCCTGCCGGACTCAGTGACACCACACCACTCAAGTGTGCCTGACCCTGATGTGCACGAACCTCCCCGAACGCTGTGGCCGTCAGAGCAGGACTCGGAGAGCCAGCAGACCCGGGAAGCCAGCAGCACTAGCACTCTTCCTCAGGGCTCACCGGAGATGAACGGTGGTTCGCTGGCTGAGACTACGGAGACTGTGGAGGGTCAGATGGCATACACACACCCTGAAGACGTCCGGATGGCCCACACATACACACACGCTGAAGACGTCCCGATGGCCCACACATACACACACGCTGAAGACATCCCGATGGCCCACACATACACACATGCTGAAGACGTCCCGATGGCCCACACATACACACACGCTGAAGACGTCCCGATGGCCCACACACACACACCCGCTAAAGAGGTCCCGATGGAGCACGCGCTCAGCTCCATCATCCATCAGCTGCAGCCAGAGGTCATCAGTAACCTGGTGGAGATCCTCAAAGGAGTTCAGAAGAACTCGGTTCACTTCTACATCCATTCCACCAATGAGGAGGAGGAGAGCGACGTCTGCTGGGAAATAAAGGTACGTGTGTGTCCAGTGTGTGAGATAATCCCACACCATTGCTCTTCAGAGTGTGGTACAGATGGGCACTTCAGTATAGAGTGATTTCTGCTGTTCTTTACACCTGTGTTTAGTGCTTGTGTTCAGTGCCCTGCACCTGTGTTTAGTGCCCTCCACCTGTGTTTAGTGCCCTCCACCTGTGTTTAGTGCCTCCACCTGTGTTTAGTGCCTGTGTTTAGTGCCCTCCACCTGTGTTTAGTGCCTGTGTTTAGTGCCCTCCACCTGTGTTTAGTGCCTGTGTTTAGTGCCCTCCACCTGTGTTTAGTGCCCTCCACCTGTGTTTAGTGCCTCCACCTGTGTTTAGTGCCTGTGTTTAGTGCCCTCCACCTGTGTTTAGTGCCTCCACCTGTGTTTAGTGCCTGTGTTTAGTGCCCTCCACCTGTGTTTAGTGCCTGTGTTTAGTGCCCTCCACCTGTGTTTAGTGCCTGTGTTTAGTGCCTGTGTTTAGTGCCCTCCACCTGTGTTTAGTGCCCTCCACCTGTGTTTAGTGCCTCCACCTGTGTTTAGTGCCTGTGTTTAGTGCCCTCCACCTGTGTTTAGTGCCTGTGTTTAGTGCCCTCCACCTGTGTTTAGTGCCCTCCACCTGTGTTTAGTGCCTCCACCTGTGTTTAGTGCCTGTTTAGTGCCCTCCACCTGTGTTTAGTGCCCTCCACCTGTGTTTAGTGCCCTCCACCTGTGTTTAGTGCCCTCCACCTGTGTTTAGTGCCTGTGTTTAGTGCCTCCACCTGTGTTTAGTGCCCTCCACCTGTGTTTAGTGCCTGTGTTTAGTGCCCTCCACCTGTGTTTAGTGCCTGTGTTTAGTGCCCTCCACCTGTGTTTAGTGCCCTCCACCTGTGTTTAGTGCCCTCCACCTGTGTTTAGTGCCCTCCACCTGTGTTTAGTGCCTGTGTTTAGTGCCTCCACCTGTGTTTAGTGCCCTCCACCTGTGTTTAGTGCCTGTGTTTAGTGCCCTCCACCTGTGTTTAGTGCCTGTGTTTAGTGCCCTCCACCTGTGTTTAGTGCCCTCCACCTGTGTTTAGTGCCCTCCACCTGTGTTTAGTGCCCTCCACCTGTGTTTAGTGCCCTCCACCTGTGTTTAGTGCCTGTGTTTAGTGCCTGTGTTGACTTTAATCACTAAATCTGATCGGATTTCAATCGGATATGCACTAAAATCGGATTTGGACTGACAGTCTGAACGTAGCCTTTTCACTTGAAAAAAGGTGGAATTGTAGCTTCAGTGTTGGTGAAACTGTCTGTCAAGTGTTAAATGAATCGAGATGGATGTATACTAACCTTGTACTGACAATTGTAACAGGAATATTTGAAAAAGTTGGGGGATTTGGAGTGTAACCCTCAGGGTTTCCTTGTAAAAAGCAACAGTCAAGATAAACTACTGGTCATCATCCCGAATATGGACATCGCCACTCAGGTTCACAAGGTACGTCACAGCTCAGCACTCAAAACGGATTCGTTGAATTTGGGAACCATAAACTGAAACCACAGATGTTGTGTTTTATACCCATAGATCCCTTCTTTAGTTTCGCTGAAGAAGCATCCGTCTGTGAGCTTTGCTGGCGTAGACAACCTGAGTGACATCCAGAACCACACCTACAATGAGCTCTTTCAGTCCGGGGGTTTCATCGTGTCCGATGAGCACGTGTTGAATCCAGCCGTCATCACAGCAGGTAACGCTCTTTCAGTGTGTTCCCAGGTTCCCACCGAGGTCTGAAGTACCGTGAAGATTAGGCTCATTATTGAGTTTAGGTTTGTTGAACTTGAACAAGCGTTTCAGCAAAGCTGTTTGTCTGTTTTCAGAGAAGCTTCGGGATATCCTTGAGCACATCGAGCAGCTGAACTCTCCTCAGAGCCCCTGGAGGTGGAGGATACACTTCAAATCACACAAGAAGCTCAGAGAGCACAGCAGGTTCGACACCAGACCCGTTCACACAGTGCTGACACGCTGCAGGATCTCACCGTGACCATGTGCTGCTTCTCTGTCTCCAGGCTCAAAGCGGACGCCTTGAACCTGTACGAGATCCTCACTGCTTATGAGAAGAGGCATATCGTGGAGATCCTGTCGTACCACGAGTGTGACACTCCGTCACGAAGAGCTCCGGACCTCGATTGTCTAGTGGATCTGCAAGCGAGATTCATCAAGCAACGACACCTGATATTTCTCACAGGTGCTCTTAGACCTTTTTGAGTGTACTGTGTGATGTATGAGTCCGTCCTTCCAATGAGACAGTAAACTGGGTTTGACTCTCTGTGGTCATTAAAGGATTAGTTCACTTCAGAATTAAAATTTCCTGATCATTTACTCTCCTCCACGTCATCCAAGATGTTCATGTCTTTCTTTCTTCAGTTGAAATGAAATGAAGGTTGTCGTAGGTTTTTCCCTAAACCTAACTATCTGGGGCGTCTCCAAATCGTCACCCAATACCTTTATACTCTAGCTCTTGCGTCTTCAGTCGACAACTGGCCGAGTCTTACTCTAACTAACTTGCTTTCCTAAACTAGCTTCCTAAACTAGCTTCCTGCACAGGAATAATCAACAAACAGACCTGCAAATGTCCTTTAAATGCTTTAATCACAGCCAGGAGATCTTCCCGAGCAGTTCTCAGGGAATCTCTCCCAAGAAGCAAGGCCGAAGGATCTCAGACAAATTCCATTGAGAATCCCACCAGAAAACACAGATACAACAGTTTTTAAAGAACCGAGAAAACAAATAAGACTAACATGTCACCTTCAGTATGATTGGTTCAATTGGTTCAAAAGCCCCAAGCTTTTCCCTCTGTCACTGGCACAAGCAAACTCTGTTTTTGTGATTACTTATCACAAGGTTTGGGAACTAGTAATCTGTCTAGTTTCACTTCCCCTTTCTGTTATTTACACACACACACACACACACACACACAAAGTCACAAGTTTTCCCCAAAGAGTTTGGAAACATTTAAAAGCATATGAATGTCGTTCCTGCAAGAAAAACAATTGTTAGTTGATTAATTAAAAAATCCATCACAAGGTTTTTGAGGAAAACACTCCAGGATTTTCTCCATATAGTGTCTTCAATGGGGTCCAACGGGTCGAAGGTCCAAATGTGAGTTTCAGTGCAGCTTCAAAGTCTCGACACGATCCAGCCGAGGAATAAGAGTCTCATCTAGACAAACCAGCGGACATTTAATAACAAAACATTTATATACTTTTAACCACAAATGCTGGTCTTGCACTCGCTGTGATGCGACACACATTACGTAATCAGGTTGAAAGGTCAAGCGGGTTCCGGTTCAGACATGTATCCAACTTCAAAATCGTCTGACATCGTTGTTTTATTTATTATTTATTTGAAGACTAAAGTCTTTGCACGTTTGTTTTGTAAACACTAGGTCTGTTCTTCCGCCTACGTCACACTTGACCTTTCAACCTGATTACGTAATGTGTGTCGCATCACAGCGAGTGCAAGACCAGCATTTGTGGTTAAAAGTATATAAATGTTTATTTTAGTTATAAATGTCGGCTGGTTTGTCTAGATGAGACTCTTATTCCTCGGCTGGATCGTGTCGAGACTTTGAAGCTGCACTGAAACTCACATCTGGACCTTCGACCCGTTGGACCCCATTGAAGACACTATATGGAGAAAATCCTGGAATGTTTTCCTCAAAAAACGTAATTTCTTTTCCAGTGAAGAAAGACATGAACATCTTGGATGACGTGGGGGAGAGTAAATTACCAGGAAATGTAAACTCTGAAGTGAACTAATGCTTTAAAAATCCCATGGCACTTCTCGTAGAAGAGTAGGGGTGTAACTCCGGTGTCCTGGACAAATTCCCTCCATCGGCTTTATCAGTCATGGCCTCCTAATAATCCCCATCCAATGATGACACCACCTGGTTATTTTCTACACACAACACTCACATAATGTTCTGTGATGTAACGTTGGGCTTTAGTGGGGTTTTAGGATAGTTCAGATTGTATTTGAGGGAGCCTCAGGATAAGGAATCTTTTAAGCCGATGTTTTTCCATCACTCTGAATGGAAATAAATGCATTGATCTTGTTCATTTGTACAACTATGGTGTTCTGACAGTATTGTTTTACATAATTAGTGTTCTAGGAACCAGAGTCTGCAGATAAATGCTTTATTAAAATGTTTTTTATGTAGTGTGTTTATCAGTTGTTATCCAAACATCAAGCATGATTTATGGCTCTGTTTATGACGAAAGTAATGTTTGTTTAAATCCTGTCCAACAGGCTTCCAGTTTGAGATGTTCCCGCACTACTCGAGCAGCGGCATCGTTATTGCCAATGTTGAAGACGTAAAGTTTGTAATAAGCAGTTTAGCCAGTGGAGAGAGCGTGGCCAGCGCCCCGTCTGCTGAGACTTACCCCACTCCTGATCCATCATCGTCATGTAAGTGATTCTGTGGTAAACCCATCTGACAACATCAAACTACACGTCTCTAAATGAGTTTCCCAGTCGGTCTGCGGCCACCGTGATCCAGAGCGACCTTTATTATTCATCATAGAGGCGAGGCCAGCTAAAACACAATGACTCCAAGTCAAGGAAATGAACTGATGAACAGTCAAAATAGAAAATGGCAGGACAGAATGGTGTTTTCTGAAAGTTAAAAGAGGTACTGAACAAAAACAGCTCTCCATCACAGTGGCATTATGCCGTGATAATAGAAGACGAGGCAGAGGAAAAGACATGGATGATCTTGTTTTCCTTTGGGATCAACAGGTCTTTTGTATAAACTCACCACTGAATAAAACCATGAACCACACTAGCCAATGAATGTCACATTTTTAGTACCTTGAAACTGTATCATATATTTTTTTTATCATTTATATTTTTTGTCCCAATTAGAACAGGATTAAAATGTTTTCATACGAGATCAGCCAACAACAGAAATGTTGAGATGTTGTGAATTTCTTCCTAATATATTCATTTTGGTATTTAAAGTGGCTATATGTAGAATTCATCAACCTGTGTTATTAGCGCCACCGCTGGCCGTTAAGTGAACTGCGCTCACACTCGCGTAACGCACAAGAGACCGCCGCGAGTATAATCGAGGCCTTGAATCATGTTCAAAGTTATTTATCGTTCTTCACTTAAGAAGCCGCTCTCCTGCCACACGTCATGTTCTCACGCGGTAAAAACTACAGCGTGGAGCAGAGAGGACACTGTTTCGTATCAAAAGTAACCTCTAAGTCTCTCTCGCCTTTCGGTGTGTTGTCAAAGTCTCAACTTTCAAGTTTGGTCATTTTTTTAAAGAAATTTAAACATTAAATATCGTTTTGTGTCTGACAGATCGCTGTAGAGCCTCTTAAAGCCGCTCATGAACCGATCATCTCTTCCTTCTGTATTTATAGCATCAAATGATGAATTGTTTAAACCGTGGAAAGACGTCAGTACACACCGTTTTTCCACTAACGTTAATCTACTAACTCTCCTGACTGCTTTGTCGGACAAAATGGCGGATGGCGGATTATGATTGGTCAAATTGCCTGTCAATCAAAACCCTGCGAAGGGTTAGTTAAAATTACATGGTTACACTATAGATCTGGCTATGTGAAACTAGTTTAATGAATCCTTTTCTGTAATGTCGATGTGTCATGCAGAGCGAGTGAACGGCACAGAGCGGACTGAAAGAGAAGCTCTCGGAGCGCACGCTTATTTTCCATTTTTATGTGAAAGACTTGACGGGGAAAACCCAGGTTTCGTTACGAGCTGTTCACACATTGGCAACAAAAAAGCAATTAATACATAAACATTCTTGAATATAGCCTCTTTAGATATGAAGTATTCACAGACTTCTGGAGGAGGACAAACACGGCATCCTAAATCAATCTGTGGCGATAAACTGATGTTGAAGTTTTCTTTAGTAGACCTTTTGCTTTGTTCTGAAATAGAGACTTAAACTGTTATCATGTGGCGTTTTTTTCTTTGGTTTGGTTCACTTTCACAGGGCAGCAATGAGGAGACTCGCATTAACACAGTTCACCTGTCAGTGTCCAGCCGTTCTGCTCGGACTGATAAACTGCACACCGCCATCTCGAACTGATTATTGTGATGTGATTAACGAACCAAACTAAGGGAGAAAATGCGCCAGGTTTCAAAACACTCTACACAAGCCAGGTGTTTTTAACTTGTTTCGTTTGTCAGAAGCCAGTTTTGACTCTGTTTGGCTCTTGAGTGTGTGCTTGTAACCCTTTGCAGGTGTGAAGAACGTTGTCTGAAGATTTTGATTAGTCAGATGTAAAAGTTTCTAGTGTGTTTAGTGTGTAAATACAGAAAAGTGTATTTGTATTTGTAACCAAAACTTTGTAACCGTTACAACCAAAAACCCAAAACAGAAATAACCCCTAAACTATAGTGAACTGGCATTAATAATATCTTTTGTATCTGGTTAGCAAAAAACTCAAATGTGTATATACAATTCTTCCAATAAATGTATTTTGATAAAACTTTATCTCCATTTTTCTTTAAACTTGCTCTATGTATTTTATGGTAGATTAGCAGAACTAAAGCAGACGACGATGTTAGCGCTTAGCACGATAACTCCTCTCTATAACGGACATGTTTTAAACCAATTAAAATTAATTTTGTGGTTCGTAAAGTTGTTTTCGCAGTAAAAATATTGGCCAATAATTTTGAATCAATGTTATTTATTTTGTCCACCAACATGCTGGCAGCCATTTTGTTTTTGTTTTTTTGTCATGTGTCCAAGTCGTTTTAACAAACTTGATCGTTGCCATTTTAGAGTCCCTCGAGTCTTTCAAGTGACGTCATATACGTGACCTCATGCCGTCCTGTGTGTAGAGCCTGTTGAAAGGAGTCTTAATATAAAGTATATGGGGTTTTCTTGGCATTTTCAGTCACTTGATTTTATGAAATTTATGGAGATGCAAGTCACATCATTGGTCAGTGTTTTGTCCAGGGCTGTCCTGACTTCTGCCAGGAGAAACTCAGGGATTGAAGCGGTTTCCTCTCATTAACACACAAATAGACACTGAGGAGCCGACAGGAAAGATAGGGATGTCTATACTCGCACAGACCCATGTATTGAGTTTGGAGAATGATTAATAAATCATTAAAACTGTCAGTCAAGCCCCGGTACCCAAAGTTGTCATTGTGTACCAGAATCCTCATTTAATGCTGTAATCTGTTCATCACACGCTTATCAGGAGTAAATGTCTGTAATCTGTTTTTAGGGGGTCATAATTTTGTAGAAGCGAATTGAAATATTTGATTAAAATGATGGTTCAAAACCAATTGACTGCCATTGAAATGTGTCTCCTGATGTGAAGTTCTGACTGTTGATGGCCTGTAACCTCTCTCTTGTCCCTGTAGTGAGAGATGATAGCATGTCCATGGACTCGGACCAGGACTCTTCAGATAACAGTGTAGCGGTCACTGCTATGTTGAGCCATGTTGTTACAGAGCAACAGCCGTCCCTCGCGGCGGATCCTCCCGTCTCTGACCCCGCTCTTCAACACCGAGACCCCAGCGAGACGCCCAAAGAGCTAGACTTCAAAGCTCTCAGCGAAGCAATCTCTCAGTTCAAGGCTTCCAAGATGCTCGCCAAGTCCGACGCAGGCGAAGCTCTAGAAACTTCTTTCCGAGTCGATCCTCACCAAAGCTTCCTCGGCCTCGGCGATCTGTCAGATTCCTATCCTCAGTTCTCCTCGGAAACCCACAGTTCAACGGCTCACCCGGAGACCTCCAACCAAACCGAACCCGCCGTCCCGACTCCTGGAAGCGTGGCATCTGGTGTTGAAGCTAGTGGTGATGTGGACCATCGAGGAGGATCGGCGTGCGTCTTCAGACCAGCCACACCGACGGCTGCACCAATCCCTGAGAGCGCCAGCAGTGTGATGAACAGTCCAGAGCCCTGGGAGCAAACCAGCCCGATCTCGGTCGTAGACACGCGCTCAGGCCCGGCGTCCAACGGGAGCAGTGCTTCGAGGACGGGTTCCTCAGAGCCGCTGGTCAAGAGCCTGTGCGGTTTCCTTCCCACACCTACATATGGCATGGACAGTTTTTACCCAGGACTGCAGGGCTCTGGCTTCATGTCAGCCACACACCGACCCATGGGTCTGACCGGCCCGAGGTTCGTGTCTCACAGTGGTGCTGTCGGACTCGGACACCCGCTTCTGAACGGCCTGGGGGTGCTGGGACCTCCAGGCTCGAGAGGGCTCTTGCCTAATAACGTGCAGATGGCGTGGAACAGCTCGACGGCATCATCGGGCCTGTGGGCGGCTCGCTTCGGCACCGGCGTCCAGCAGATCCAGAGCTCTCCGTTCCTCCAGAACTGGCAGAGAGACGCGTATCGCCCCAACAGGGGAGGCTTCGGGGGCTGGTGAACTGTGTGTGTGTGTGTGTGTAGATAGTTTTCAACACGTTTACAACTGAACATCTCAGTTTGTCTTTTGTATAATACGAGAGAAATGAAACCAGGTTTTTCACTGAAAGTGAATTAATAAGTGATTCATTTCATATTTTTCAGAACACACATTTGTATTTTGCTTTTGCATGTTGGTCGGGCTGAACATGTTGCTTTTTTTCCCCTTTTGTGAAAAAGCTCAAGGCCTTGGTTTTAGTATTATTTTTATAAAGCCGATTAACATTAAACAACTTTACAACCCATGTCTGTAAATGAATGTGTCCACATTACTGAGATATGTGGTCAGCTGCGACACTGATTTCCTTTAACCAGGTTTGCTCAATAATGGACACAAGCTTAATTTAAAGTTCAAGTTTAATTCAAGAGGTTTTAAATAAATGTAATTCACATTTAGAGGAAATTGTAAACATCACATTCAAGCCATAAAATCAACCCCGAAACCCAGAATCCAGTGCAATACTGATGTATTACACGTCTATAAGAGCGTCTGACACACTCCATGGTTGTGGATATGAAGAGCTGGTTTGGCTCACACGGGTCTGAACGGGGAGAAGTGGTTTCGGTGTTGTGTTTGCAGGACTGGGGATAGACTGGTCTCGAGCTCTCTCTGTCTCTGCAGGAGCCCCTGAAATTACACATCCACATTACACACATGAACTTCTGCAATCCATACCACACAATCACACACACACACCGCTTCGGCTCAGTTCTCAGAGTTCAGTCTCGTTCCCATCAGATTTGAGCAAATCGCATGTGTGCAAAAGAGCAAGTAGTATTGTCTACAGTAAATGCACACGGCTTTGATTCCCAGTGAAACTCTTCACAGCTTCTACACACTCTTTGATCATGTGAGGCGTCACATTCAAAACGATCCATTCATGAGCAAAATCTGTCGGACACTATATTCCATACATATTCATGACATGTAATGTTTCCTATATTAGCAAGCCATTGTAATGAAATGGGAATCACAATCAACCAATCGAGTTTGAGACTGAGTTTGCTGACGGAACATCACAACTCTGATCAGCTCTGTAGAAACACATTTCTATGTATACACTACACTTATTTTTGTAGAAATGTGTTGCATATAAACTGAAAATTCTTCTTGTGGGAGAGCAATAGGAAGATGTGTACTGTGTGTGTTAGAGAAAGACATAATAGAGTGTGTAAAAATGAACAAGCAACTGAGAATTGTCAGTTTACATGAAACATTTCTGCAAACAAATGTAGTGTTACTGTAGTACACACAACTTTTAGTTTTTACACACTATCTGTATTTAAAATGCTCAAAACTGACAGTCTTGTACATTATAGAAAACAGTTCCTGACAACAAAATTAGGGGAAAAAACATGAACTATGACACACATGTGGCTCACACCATGACTAAACGCTTTATTTTGGTGCCATTGGCCAATTTACTGACACGACAACACGGTTTTGAAGCATGAATGAAATGTTGTGGGTGTGTGACTGTGTTTTGCAGACAGTTTAGAGAATGTTAACACAGTTTTGAAGAAATGTAAGATATCATTACAAAAAAACCTCTTGCAAATGTGAGCTTTAACTGCAGAAAGAGGAGAAGCGTGGAGATGTTGAGCGTTACCTGTCGTAACTGGGACAGACCCTTCAGGATCGCCTTCTGTCGCTCCGTGCTTTCAGGACACACACCTGTAGAGATAAACAACACGATCACACACACACCTGCTGAGACAGACAACACGATCACACACACACCTGCAGAGATGAACAACACGATCACACACACACCTGCTGAGAGACAACACGATCACACACACACCTGCAGGGACACACACACCTGTAGAGATAAACAACACAATCACACACACACAACACGATCACACACACACACCTGCTGAGACAGACAACACGATCACACACACCTGCTGAGACAGACAACACGATCACACACACACACCTGCTGAGACAGACAACACAATCACACACACACAACACGATCACACACACACCTGCTGAGACAGACAACACGATCACACACACACACACCTGCAGAGATAAACAACACATCTACTGCTCTACAACAATCACTCTCGCACAGAAAGCTCCAGAAAGGACTCTAACAGAGCATAAACGTTTCAGAAACTTCATTTCTGAACTAAATTCGTTATTTTGTAACTTGTGAATCATGTCGTTGTTCACGAACAATCTTCTCCTCTGCCAAAAGGCAGAAATATCACGTGTTCCCATTGAGACTCAAACTAGACCTTGTGAACAAACCGTGAAACTAGTTCATTAATATGCAGAACTGAAGATCTCTCCGGAGTCTCGGCTGAGTCACTGAAGAAAGTCAGTCACATGGTTTGGAACATAAAGGTGAGTAAATCAACTAAATCTAGTTGTGCAAAAGCTCGTCACATTAGACTTTCTGGGTGAACTGCTCATATATCTGCTCTAAAACATCCCAACTCATCAACTTCATCATCCATGATGAATTAGTTTTGTTATAAAGACGACAGTCCTAGAGAATTGTGGGTAAGGCTGAGTAGGGCATGTGTTGCTGACCTGTGTGGACTCTGTGCTGGGCTTCGAGTGTGTCGTGTCTGGAGAGCGGGTCCAGCGGATGCACCTCGTGTGTGTCCAGCGGATACACCTCGTGTGTGTCGGATCTGTGTGTGTCCAGCTGGTACACCTCGTGTGTGCGCACGTACGGCACATAGTCTGAGGACAGGGGGCGGCCCGTGTCCTGCGGCGTCTGGAGACCGCACTGATGAACACGAGTCTTCACCACAGGGGTGATGGGAGGAGACGGCATCCCACTGCACACAAAACACACCGACCACAGTAAACACACACTTTCAAAGGAAGTTCTAACCTTTTGAATGGCAACTTAAAGCCTGTTTTCCAGTAGCCTTTATATGTATGTTCAGTAATCTGTGAGAAATCATTCTAATAAGCTGATCTGGTACTCAAAATAGTATAGATGAATAAATAGACATGAAGGATTTCTTTTTATTGACCTTTAGGGATTTTGAGGAACTTTTGAGATTCCTTCCCTTTTCCTCTCTACAGATAAAGCGTTGTCGGGATAATTCTGGTTCGCGTGGCTCTGTTGCGATACAAATTCTGTTTTATAAATTTTAAGGCCAGACAAGTAGTTTGTTGAGGGTTGGTTTGTAGGGAAGGACTACACGCCTGCGCACATATATTCTATAGACTGAGCTCGTAATACGCATGTGCACGCCATCAGCATTCTCACGGGTTCACGTTTTTGAAAGTTTGCGCAGAAAGAACTTAAGAGTTTTCTGTTAAAACGGTGTCGTGTTAGCGGCCCCTAAGTACATAACTAATGATCGCTGCGACGGAAGTGAATCATTCAAAACTACCTTTAGATGGACAATAACTTTATTCTAGAGCTGCTGTAAAGCCAAAACAATCTCTTTTACTTTATTTTCCTATTATCACTGTGAAGCTGCTTTGGAACAGTCCATATTGTTAAGAGCACTATATAAATGAAGATGACTTGACTAAAGCGGTTTTGAAAAAAAGTCATGAAAAGTACTAAATAAATAATGTTGAATTGACTTAAATGCTGTATTTTTGTAATTGTTCATCAAAGAATCCTTCATGTGCAGGGCCCGGTTCCCCGATAACGCTCACTCTTAGCGCGCTAAGAAGACTCGAAAGATATATCTTACCAAAGTTGTTTATGTTCCTAGGCGTGTTCCCCGAACCATACCTTAGAAAGCTGCTTAAGATATACCTTATACGTGCGACGTTACCCAGCGCTGTCCGTGGCGATGGTGCTGAATTGTTTGATATCGATGGCTCGAGAATCAATTATTCTCTCGTGCAGGGGCTGTTTATGTGAGAAAGCGGTGTTCTTTATAAAAGAAGCACTTCAGAAATAGTTGAAATTGCATGTATTAGGACTCATGGGATATTATAAAAAATAATCCAAACTATAATAGCCTATAATAGCCTTGCCTACATATTTTTAAATTGTATCATATATTGCTGCCATAATAACCATTTCAAATTTGTACATGCTTTCTTCTCTTTCCCATTTGTGTTCGCTGAGGTGGAGCTGCGATGAAATATTGTTCTTAGAAATACTTTCCAGCATTTCAGTAATAAAAGTGTAGGCCTACATCTCGGTGCTCGGCAGTGATCAAAAGAGATTTAAACAGTGGATTTTGAATCTCTTCTTGTAAACTCAGAGATGTGGATTCAGACGGCAATTAAATCCCCACACGACCTGTTTGTCAAAAAACAGTAGGTATAATTTGGCCAGGGATTTTTACGCGGGTTGGGTGAGAAAAACACTGTTATTATGGATTCGGACGGCACTAAAATCACCGACTCACCCCTATAAATGTTTAATTACCGGACGAGCCCATGAGAAACAATATTAGCGTCCGAATAGGACTTAACTGACAGTAGCCTATGCTTTCACTGGCCTTTAAAAGCGCTCTTTAATTAAATTAATAATATTGTATAATAATATAATTAAAAATCTAACCACAATCAGTGTAATGACAATTTTATTCTTTGCATGAAAACACTTGAATTAGCCTAATTTAATACTGTCTGGGTGTATTAAAACTTCAGAATTATATTCGTATAGACCTGCAACAGTGATAAGGTAAAGCTAAGAGCGGTCCAGACCAACCTTACGAAAGTGTGACTTACAGAAGATATACTTAACTAAGAACGTGTCGGGAATCATGCCATAACGTTAAGAGAGAGGTTAAGGAACAGGTTAAGAACTACTTAGCGATAAGAATGTTTTGGGGAACCGGGCCCTGTATATTTCAAATAAAAACAGCCATTAGTAACATTATAAATGTTAAAACAGTGTTTTTAGTTGAATTTTTGCATATAAAGGTATTGATTTCTTTAAAAAAAACAAAAACCTTTTTTGTTTTTTCAAACTTTTGAATAGTAATGTATCATTATTACAATATTAATTGCATTACATACAATGCATTCAGAAAGTATTCAGACTCTTTAGATTCAGATATTTTTCAGATTATTGTTTTTCTTGTATTTTACTGTTATTGATGAGCACCAATTCTTGTACCCCTTGTACAAGCCGATGGTACTTGGCAATAAAGCTGATTCTGATTAATGTAAAAAAGCTTTTTTTCACATCAGCCTGCACCCCTTTTGTGAGATTTGTGATAACAGACCCTTTGAAATGTAGCTCAGGTTCCTCCCGTTTCTCTGGATCATCCTCATCTTTGAGATGTTTCTGAACTTTGACTGCAGAACACATGAGGCAATTTCAATTGACTGGACATGATTTGGAAAAGCTCTGACACTGGAAGCTGGACACCGTCTGAGGAAGACTACAAACAACATCTGTGCCGTACTGAAGCTTCACCCTCCATCATTCACACTGGAAGAGGTCAGTGTTCCTCACAGAAGGACTGGAGGAGTAGAAGACCTCACAATGCTCGCTCGAATGAGACGCTTGTTCAAATGTGAGTATTAAGCCTTCCTCTGATGGATCATATTTAGTAGTTCATCTCTCAATCATCACTGCATTGCATTATGTTTTAAAACTACAGATCATAAAACTAAGCATTTAAATATAATCTAATAACACTAAGATGAATTATTGGCAGATATAGATTTATGACTGATATTTTATGTAAGTATCTGCTAGACTGTTATAAAGATCTCATTTAATCACATAACATCTTTGTGGCCATATAAACATCAGCAACTGCTTGAAATTGCATATTTTCGCTCAGTTTGGGCCTCGAAACAAAATTGATGTGTTCTTCCTTCGAGTATGAGATTCATATTCTCCTATATCATACTATACAGCCATAATAATCAACAAACACATTTGAAAACATTGACCCTAAACGGTCACTGTAGTCCATTGCAGAGTTACACATCTGTCCATTTACTAGATTTTTTTTTAGAGGTAAAAAGAAATCTTGTTTTGTAATGTGAAGCTCAAACAGCGGCTGCGTGTGTGTAACACACTCACCGTTCAGCACTGAACACTGATGCTTCTGGGAGGTGATTTACACTCTGAAGAAAGAGAAGAAACGACATCACTCTGACATGAACACGTTAGCACTACACACATTTACAGGAACGGGAACTGAGGAACTTAAAGGAATCGTTCTCTTCAAAATGAAAATCATTCATTAGTCATCATTTACTCTCCCTCAGGTTGTCCCAAACCTGTATGAGCTTCTCTCTTCTGCTGAACACAAAAGAGGATATTTTGGAGAATGTACCCGAACAGTTGATGGACCCATTGACTTATTGAGTACTATTGAGTATTAGTTTTTCTACTATGGAAGTCAATGGGTCCATCAACTGTCTGGTCACCGACATTCATTAAAATATCATCTTCTGTGTTCAGCAGAAGAGAGAAACTCATACAGGTTTGGGACAACTTGAGGGAGAGTAAATGATGACAGAATTTTTATTTTAAAGTGAACTTATATACTTTAATTAATACTTTAATTATTCTACCATTACATGTCAAGTAACTGATCTCTATTTTTTATGTTCAGTTCCCAGTATTCCTGCACAGTGAGGTCAGTGAGGTCAGTGAACAGTGAGGTCAGTGAACAGTGAGGTCAGTGAGGTCAGTGAACAGTGAGGTCAGTGAGGTCAGTGAGGTCAGTGAGGTCAGTGAACAGTGAGGTCAGTGAGGTCAGTGAACAGTGAGGTCAGTGAGGTCAGTGAACAGTGAGGTCAGTGAGGTCAGTGAACAGTGAGGTCAGTGAGGTCAGTGAACAGTGAGGTCAGTGAACAGTGAGGTCAGTGAGGTCAGTGAACAGTGAGGTCAGTGAGGTCAGTGAGGTCAGTGAACAGTGAGGTCAGTGAGGTCAGTGAGGTCAGTGAACAGTGAGGTCAGTGAACAGTGAGGTCAGTGAACAGTGAGGTCAGTGAACAGTGAGGTCAGTGAGGTCAGTGAACAGTGAGGTCAGTGAGGTCAGTGAGGTCAGTGAGGTCAGTGAACAGTGAGGTCAGTGAGGTCAGTGAGGTCAGTGAACAGTGAGGTCAGTGAGGTCAGTGAACAGTGAGGTCAGTGAACAGTGAGGTCAGTGAGGTCAGTGATCAGTGAGGTCAGTGAACAGTGAGGTCAGTGATCAGTGAGGTCAGTGAACAGTGAGGTCAGTGAACAGTGAGGTCAGTGAGGTCAGTGAGGTCAGTGAACAGTGAGGTCAGTGAACAGTGAGGTCAGTGAGGTCAGTGAACAGTGAGGTCAGTGAGGTCAGTGAACAGTGAGGTCAGTGAGGTCAGTGAACAGTGAGGTCAGTGAACAGTGAGGTCAGTGAGGTCAGTGAACAGTGAGGTCAGTGAACAGTGAGGTCAGTGAGGTCAGTGAACAGTAGGGGTGTAACGATATTCGAACCGAACCGAAAAACCGCAATACAACAGCCACGGTTCGAACCGCGATACTCTCATGTCGAACCGAACGCGCCCCGCCCCCTGCTGCCCCGGCCCAACTCTCACATCACTTTGTCACAAAACTATTTTTTTCTTCCTTGACATTTGATTAAATAGTTATTAATGAGTACACTTTTAACAACTAATAAGAGCTGTAGTTTTACTAAATATTATTTACTAAATAAAATGCATGTCACGTGATTTGGGTGATCGATCACGCTCGGGAGTTTACATACGCACTTCAGGATGGCAACTCCGCGGCATATTGAGATTGAAGACCCTCCGGTCACAACCACTGACTGATACAACAGCAGCAGTGCTGATCACGACACTTGAGAATGATCACCGACACCGTCATCATCCAATATGATGACATATCACAGCTTTTTTTAATCATCGTTTTGAGACAAATCATTGTTTGATTTGCTAACATAATCCTCTGCCGTCTGGTCGCTTCCGCTTCAAGCCGGACTCGTCTCGCGCTAACGGTAATTCTCACTGTCCACGTTTTGATTTCGGCAAATCAATTTTGGCGAATGCAAACAACGTGATTATTGTTCATGAGTCTAACATCCAGCCACGCAAGAAAACATGAAATCTACCTGAGGGAATAATATGCTCGCAAAATATTTCTGATTATTATTAATGTTTAAAACTGTTTTGTTTTTTCCCCCAGGATTCTTTGAAGAATGTAAAGATCATAATAGATTTATTTGAAATAGAAAGCTTGTGTAACACTATAATTTACTGTCACTTTTGATTAGCCTAATGCATCCTTGCTGAATAAAAGTAGGCAATTACTTTCTTTAATTTCTTTCCCAAAAAAAATTATCTTACTAACCTCAAACTTTTGAACTGTAGGCCTATGTATAATGTTAAAAAAGCTTTCTATTTCAGATAAATGCTGTTATTTTGAATGGTGGTTTGTTTGTAATGTGACATTTTGTTTGTATGACATTAAAATTATTTTTAGAATTAAATTGTACATAAATAGGTTAAGCAATACAAATGTGTTTGTCTGATAACCTTTTAAACATATACTTAACTACAGTTTGCAGACACTGAAATTATGTACATTGTGCGATACAGTACAAATATTTTGAGTTTTCCTATAAAGAACCACGATTGTCCCGCATTTTCCTTTTCTGAAGTTGGCAACCCTACTCAGGTGTGCAGTTTATTTCTGACTAGTCAGTGGAGGCATTTATTTCATTTTAGTTAACTCAGGTGTGCTAACTGCTCTAAAGAAAACGTGAAGCCACTGTATAAAGTTAAGTTAATAAAGTTAAAGTTAATAAGTTAGATTATTGTTGTTGTTGTTGTTTTTATTAAGTTAAAAGTGAATCTAGTGTTATTATTGCTGGTGCCCAGCCATGAACCCTGCCCCCACAGCAAACAGAACCGAACCGAACCGAACCGTGGCTCCAAAACCGTGATATGAACCGAACCGTGGCATTGGTGTATCGTTACACCCCTAGTGAACAGTGAGGTCAGTGAACAGTGAGGTCAGTGAACAGTGAGGTCAGTGAGGTCAGTGAACAGTGAGGTCAGTGAACAGTGAGGTCAGTGAACAGTGAGGTCAGTGAGGTCAGCGAACAGTGAGGTCAGTGAACAGTGAGGTCAGTGAACAGTGAGGTCAGTGAACAGTGAGGTCAGTGAGGTCAGTGAACAGTGAGGTCAGTGAACAGTGAGGTCAGTGAGGTCAGTGAACAGTGAGGTCAGTGAACAGTGAGGTCAGTGAGGTCAGTGAGGTCAGTGAGGTCAGTGAACAGTGAGGTCAGTGAACAGTGAGGTCAGCGAACAGTGAGGTCAGCGAACAGTGAGGTCAGTGAACAGTGAGGTCAGTGAGGTCAGTGAACAGTGAGGTCAGTGAGGTCAGTGAGGTCAGTGAACAGTGAGGTCAGTGAACAGTGAGGTCAGTGAGGTCAGTGAACAGTGAGGTCAGTGAACAGTGAGGTCAGTGAACAGTGAGGTCAGTGAACAGTGAGGTCAGTGAGGTCAGTGAGGTCAGTGAGGAGTGAGGTCAGTAAACAGTGAGGTCAGTGAACAGTGAGGTCAGTGAACAGTGAGGTCAGTGAGGTCAGTGAGGAGTGAGGTCAGTGAACAGTGAGGAGTGAGGTCAGTGAGGTCAGTGAGGAGTGAGGTCAGTGAGGTCAGTGAGGAGTGAGGTCAGTGAACAGTGAGGTCAGTGAGGTCAGTGAACAGTGAGGTCAGTGAACAGTGAGGTCAGTGAACAGTGAGGTCAGTGAGGTCAGTGAGGTCAGTGAGGAGTGAGGTCAGTGAGGAGTGAGGTCAGTGAGGTCAGTGAGGAGTGAGGTCAGTGAACAGTGAGGTCAGTGAGGTCAGTAAACAGTGAGGTCAGTGAACAGTGAGGTCAGTGAACAGTGAGGTCAGTGAGGTCAGTGAGGTCAGTGAGGAGTGAGGTCAGTGAGGTCAGTGAGGTCAGTAAACAGTGAGGTCAGTGAACAGTGAGGTCAGTGAACAGTGAGGTCAGTGAGGTCAGTGAGGTCAGTGAGGAGTGAGGTCAGTGAGGTCAGTGAGGAGTGAGGTCAGTGAACAGTGAGGAGTGAGGTCAGTGAGGTCAGTGAGGAGTGAGGTCAGTGAGGTCAGTGAGGAGTGAGGTCAGTGAACAGTGAGGTCAGTGAGGTCAGTGAACAGTGAGGTCAGTGAACAGTGAGGTCAGTGAACAGTGAGGTCAGTGAGGTCAGTGAACAGTGAGGTCAGTGAACAGTGAGGTCAGTGAACAGTGAGGTCAGTGAGGTCAGTGAACAGTGAGGTCAGTGAACAGTGAGGTCAGTGAACAGTGAGGTCAGTGAGGTCAGTGAACAGTGAGGTCAGTGAACAGTGAGGTCAGTGAGGTCAGTGAACAGTGAGGTCAGTGAACAGTGAGGTCAGTGAACAGTGAGGTCAGTGAGGTCAGTGAACAGTGAGGTCAGTGAACAGTGAGGTCAGTGAACAGTGAGGTCAGTGTACCGGCACCTGTGTTTGCAGCGAGCTCCTGTGCATCTGCGCTGCAGGTCTGTGGTTCTGCGGTGTGTGTGTGGGCGGCAGCGGCTCTGGCTGAGGAGTGCGCGAGTGTGTGTTCCTCTCCATCAGTGTCATGAGCTGGATCTGCCTCTGTCTCCTGCTCTCCTGCCGGTGTCTCTTCAGGGCTTCCGGATACCTCTCTGACGCCGGCACGAAGGCTTTGCTGGGCCGCAGTGTGTTCCACTCGGGCCTCTTCTGCGGCCTGCGCGCGTACGCCTCGTACGGGTCGGCTCCGGCGTCTCTATGTGCGGTGCGCAGAGGATCCTTTACCTCGCTGTGATGGGATCTCTTCACACTGAGAGCTGTGTGTGTCACTGCAGCAGGAGAGCGTTCGTCTGCCTCTCCAGCAGAATCATTCCCAGGCTGATGACTGACCTCTGCGAAATCACACACTGAGATTACGCCTGTGCTGATACCTCTCACACTGAACCTTTCCATACAACAGTTCATGTCGCCTGTTTATATAACATTTAATTGTGAATTGTCAAAATGTTCTCCTCCACCAAAGCTCTGAAATGTGATTTAAATCAGAACAAGGTTCATGGCTAATAAATACGTTAGGCTTGTCGTCAGTAGCCATGTTTCCGTCTTGTGAATTTAACTTGTGCGCAAAATTTAAATATGGCATAAAACATTTGCGAATAAAGCATCTCACGTGTTCAAGAGAACAAAATCGTCACTTCCTTGGAAATTGGAACAAAATATCAGTAATAAAACTGTGATTTTCTGCAATCGGCTCTTTTCCCTCCATCATAAATGAGTGTGTCTCAGAGCGTCAGACGAAACTCACTAACCGCTGTCATGATCTCTAGCGTTGGGATGCTGGTGTGTGTGAACACACTCGTGTGAGACGCTTCTGGAGATTACAATAATCACACACTTCGGCTCCGGCGTTTCAGAAACACCAAACCAACATCTGAGATGCTGCGATGTGATTGGTCCGCTGGTTACTCCAGTTATCCAATCACAGCCTCTGCTGAGGGAAAGTCACCTGAGTTTATCGTTGCGCTTCTAGAGATTTATTCTGTAATTGTGTTTCCATCGGAGTTTACGAGCATGTCTTCTTATCGGATTTACAAAAGTATCCGCCTCAATTGAGCGCACGTGTTTTTTATGCACATTTTCAGAATTTAAGCTCATCTGGACGTTTCTATCCAGCATATCCCAAGATTCACATAACAATAGGTGGATGACAACAGCTACCGTCACGTCAGATCAAATGTGAAGAATGAGTCATTATATTTGAGAGCTTTTGCAGATATTTTCCATGAATAATCTAAACTCTAGTCTATTTCTCACTGAAGGTTTTGAATTTAGCGCATCATATATCGTATCATATTTAAATGTACTTTTATGATACTTTCATAATTTCTTTGTCCTTTTTGAAACTTGACAGACATTGTCGTTGATTGTCTGCAAACTGTCTTTTTCTGAAAAACTGATGTGCAAAGATTCTCAGGATGAGGAAAGGATGACAGGATTTCATTTCTGGGTGAACTAGAAGGCAAACAAACCTGTCTGAACAGCGGTGTGTCTTCTGGGAGATGTTGTGGAAGGAGGTGTTGTCCTCTGGGTCTGACTCTTGGATGATGCCGCTGGTAACTCTGGACCACTGGGGGCTAAAACACCACTTTATAATCATGCATACAGAATGTTGCAAATACAAAGCGAATGTTTGCTTCGTCCCGTACCCTGTGAGGCCGAGTCTCCGTCCAGGCTGTGCAGGAGTTTGGACACGTCGTGGCCTTTCTTGGCCAAGTCTCTGATTCTCTGGAGGTGTCGGTCTTTCTCTGCCTCTTCCTGGGCTCTCTGAATGCTCAGATGCAGCTCCTCAGTTTTACGAGACTGCTTCTCCTGGAATACATACACAACTTTCATATTCAAAATACAATTTGAAATGGATCCTACCAATTTTCTTATTCTTTTGAAACATACGGTGTAATTATTTTACAACTAAAAATGCCAAACTAAGCGTAGTTCAACATGGTATGAGAAGGGTCTACTACTAAGTAGACTTTGTGCTGTGTGAGGAAAACCTGTCAGTGACATCACTTTACAGTAGTAAAATCCAAACACACTGAAAAAATATTTGAATGTGATTTGAATGTGATATTTGAAACCATTTTTCACACACGATGTATGATGTATTATATATAGACTTGATTTTACATTGTTTGAAGATGGGCAATATAAATTCAATTGATAGTTCAATTCAAATTCATAGTCAAGCGACTATGGCAATATTGGTATCTATGTACTCAGCATGACCCAAGGAATCCATTTACATTTTTTTGACCAGAAGGTGGCGCCGTCTCAACTTTTTGAGTACCTTCAGGCATGGTGCTGATGACAGTCACCAAGTTTTGTAACGATACGCCAATGCATAATTCAAAATGGCTGATATGGGAATACTGGGTATTGTTTGACTCGACAAATCTAAAGAGACCAGTTTTACCAAACCATTTAGAAGATATAAGCAAAAAGAGGCATTTTTCAGATTTCCTGACCATTTCGTTGCTTGATTGTGCAATCTGTGTGTGTGATAGTTTCACCTCCTTGTGTCTCTGTCGCTCCGTGTCCGTGATATACTGCTGCTGGAGTCGCTCTCGATCTCTTTCAACCCTCCTCTCCTCTTCCTGTTCCTGTGCTCGTCGTGTGGCGTCCTCTTTCTCTTTCTGACGTCTGCGCTCCTCTACTTGAGCCTCAATTGCTCGCTACACATCAGAAATGTGTGCATATTATAAAGGCACATGCAGTGATTTCCTGTCAGTTCGGTCAAGGGATGAAGCCTACCAGGTGCTCCAGCTGCTTGAGTCTCCGGCGTTCCCGCTCCTCGATCTGAGCAGGGTCCAGCAAGGCCGTCATGGTGCGAAGATGACTAAACAACAAATCACAAGGGCATTTTGAGTTTCAGAAAACCTTTGAAAAAGCCAGAATATGTAGAATTTGTTTAGTTATTCCGACAAAGAATAAATCATTTTGGAGCATCATCATCATCATCATCACTAATCAACGTCCATTCTGTTAGGGCAGGCAGTGACCAATGAGATTCACACACAGCCTCACACACTGTAAACTAAAGAATCTGTGAAATTTCGGGTAAAAAGCCAGAACACATGTACAAAACACCATCATGGAAACACACGACACTATAAACATTCATTTAACAACAACCATGGTGTACATAATTGATAAGGGTATTTCAATGAAAAACCATCAAATGTGAGCTGAGGATTCTGGGAATTTCCATTTTCACTGTAAATTATAAGATGACACTTCCTAAAACTGTACATTTAACAATATTTTAACCCCTTAAACCAGAAGACCACTGGCGGTACACCCCAACCCCCCCACCCTCTCGGCACCAAAATATTCCTAATCAAAATGACTAAGCCACTAAATGAAATAACACAAAATATGCATCATTTTAAAGCTTAGAAACTCAGCTTTTCGATCAACTCTTTACAGGTCTGGGTAATCATATTTTTTAAAACTACTGCCTTGATCAACACAAAATAGGTTTCATTTGAGTTTGGACTTTACAATGCATGTAGCCAATTTGATCAACTCCTAAAGAGTGCCGAGTTATTTGCTGATAAATAAATGTAAATGTAATGGAGTACAATACAACAAGCATAATTGTTTTGGGCTTTGACTAAACAGGAGAGAGTTTTCGTACATGAAGGGCCATATGTAAATAATATACGGCTGTTGCATTCATGTGGTGTGTTAAAGTAAAATGACATGATCATTAGATTTGTTCTTATTAGATCAGTTTTTCACCGCATGGAGTAAGGAACTTATTGTTCACCAATTTTTCACTTTTTCACAGTCTAAAAGACTGTGCTCAGTATAGATGTGTGTTGTGCTCTCTGTCGGTGTGTCATGAAGCTGTCAGCTGTCAGACCTGGATCTCTGTTGGACTCCCCGAGTGGTGTCGACGCTGGCCCTGCCCAGACTGTCCCCTCCACACACACTCACACCGTCCCGTGCAGTGGCCAGGGCTCCTGAGAGGGGGCGATGAGGAGACGGACCGCTGCTCGGGTCAGGCACTGCTGAGGGCTGAAGCAGAGTCTCAAAGTGAACCGCCCAGCGATCCATGTCCTCAGCCTGTGGAGACAGAATCACAGAAGACATCAACTAAAACCATTCTTCACATCAGCGTTAGACTATCCTCTGACATACGAGTCTGTCTCAGTTGTCTGCACATGCTTTACATTTATATATTCATTTAACACACTGTGCTGTGAAAAAGTCAAAAGTTAAAAGTGCATGAAAAATAAACAGTGATTTTGCCAGTCGTGTCTTAACGCCGGGTTCACACTGTGCGATTCTGGCCATGACTTGTCTGACATGTTTACCGACAGGCGATTGATCACATTTCACCCCAGATGTGATTCTGGCGTCAGAAGACTTGACGCAGTGTGGCTTCTCCTATGCCAAACGCCAAATCAAAAACCAACAGGAGAGAAGAACCTGGTGTATTAGTGAGACAGTAACAAACCACCACTTGCTCCTGTGAATTAATAATAACTAACGTTTCTTTTTCTTGCAGGAATATGTTAAGTCCCCAACATTTAGGCCAAAGTTAGTGTGTCTTTTTCAGTCGATTTTGATATTCTAGGTATTATCAACTGGCCGGAGTTTTGAGATCTCAATAGACGTGAAGGACTATAATGCGTTAAGAGCTCGCTCAAGTACTGCGGAGCTAAACCATTTAGTGCTTTGTAAGTAATCAGCAATATTTTAAAATGTATGCGATGTTTAATAGGCAGCCAGTGCAGTGTTGACAGAACCGGGCTAATATGGTCATACTTCCTGGTTCTGGTAAGAACTCGAGCTGCTGCGTTTTGGACCAGCTGTAGTTTGTTTATTAAGCGTGCAGGGCAACCACCCAGTAGAGCATTACAATAATCTAGTCTTGAGGTCATGAACGCATGAACTAATTGTTCTGCATTTGTCAATGAGAGCATATGACGAAATTTAGATATATTTTTAAGATGGAAAAATGCAGTTTTACAGACACTAGACACGTGACTTTCAAATGAAAGATTGGTAAGAGCACACCCAGGTTCCTAACCGACGACGAAGACTTGACAGAGCAGCCATCAAGTGTTAGACAGTATTCTGGGTTATTACGTGAGGAAGTTTTTTGTCCAATAATTAGAATCTCTATTTTTTCAGAATTTAGAAGTAGGAAATTACTAGTCATCCAATTTTTTATATCGATATGCATTCCGTTAATTTTGTGAATTGGTAAGTTTCGTCTGGGCGTGAAGAAATATAGAGCTGAGTATCATCAGCTTAACAGTGAAAACTAATGCCATGTTTCCTAATGATATCTCCCAAGGGTAGCATGTACAGAGTGAACAGCAGCGGTCCTAGTACTGAGCCTTGTGGTACGCCATACTGAACTTGTGATCGATGAGACATCTCTTCATTTACTGCTACAAACTGATAACGGTCAGATAAGTATGATTTAATTAAGTCTATTTAAAAGAATGTTGTGGTCAATGGTGTCAAATGCAGCACTAAGATCGAGTAACACTAATAGAGAGATACAACCACGGTCAGATGATAGGAGCAGATCATTTGTGACTCTAATGAGAGCAGTCTCAGTACTATGGTACGGTCTAAATCCTGACTGAAATCCTCACAGATTTCATTTCTTTCTAAAAAGGAACACAGTTGTGGAGATGCTGCCTTTTCTAATATCTTTGACAGAAAGGGTAGATTCGAGATCGGCCTGTAATTGACTAATTCTGTAGGATCAAGTTGCGTTTTTTTAACAAGCGGTTTAATCATAGCCAGCTTAAAGTTTTTGGTACGTATCCTAGAGACAAAGATGAATTAATGATATTAAGAAGAGGATCTATGACCTCTGGAAGCATCTCTTTCAGTAGCTTAGTCGGTATAGGGTCTAACATACATGTTGTAGATTTAGACGATTTAACAAGTTTAGCAAATTCTTCCTCTTTAATCGAATTTTTCCTCAGGGAGACTACAATGCACTGCCTGATGTGATACTGTAGTAGACGGTTGCATAGTTATAATTTTCTCCCTTATATTATCAATCTTGTAAGTAAAGAAGTTCATAAAGTCATTACTGCTGTGCTGCTTGGAAACCTCTGGGCTTGGAGCTTTATATTTTGTTAGTTTAGCCACCGTTTCAAATAAATACCAAGGGTTTTGTTTATTTTCTTCTAATAGGGTTGAAAAATAAGCAGATCTAGCAGCTTTTAAGGCCTCTCTGTAAGTAATCGAGCTCTCCTTCCATGAAATGTGAAAAAAACTCTTTCTGGCTGCTCTCTTAAGGGCCTGAGTGTGCTCGTTGTACCACGGCGTTGGACTATTTTCTTTAATCTTCTTTAAGCGCAACGGAGCAACTGTGTCTAAAGTGCTGGAAAAGAGAGAGTCAAGTCACCTTCATTTATATAGCACTTTTAACAATACATAAATAAATATATACATCTATATCTATATATATATATATATATATATATATATATATATATATATATATATATATATATATATATATATATATATCTATATATATACATATACATACATATATATATATATACACATATTTCAAAGCAGCTTTACAGTGATAATAGGGTCAAAAGTTTATGTCGCAATATCGAGTTCTTCTAAGCTATCTGGGATGCTGATATGATGAAACTGATCAGGAAGATTATTGATAAAGCAATCTTTAGTGGCAGAAGTGATAGGTCTAACATATTTGTAACACGGAGTCGGCTTTGCAGCCTTGGCTAAATGAAGTTTACACGAGACTAGATAATGATCTGAGATGTCATCGCTCTGCTGCAGAATTTTAACGGCATCAACATTGATTCCGTGTGATAATATTAGATCTAGAGTATGATTACGACGATGAGTAGGTCCTGACACGTGTTGTCTAACTCCAATAGAGTTCAGAATGTCTTTAAATGCCAATCCCAATGCATCTTTTTCATTATCGATGTGTATATTAAAATCACCAACAATTATGACTTTATCTGCAGCCAGAACTAACTCTGATAGAAAGTCAGCAAATTCTTTGATAAAGTCTGTATGGTGCCCTGGTGGCCTGTATACAGTAGCCAGCACAAATCTCAAACGTGATTTATCATTTACACTATATATTGCTATATTAAGCACCAACACTTCAAAATAATTATATTTAAAACAAGACTTCTCAGTAATTCTGAAGACATTACTATAAATTACAGCTACACCTCCCCCTTTGCCTTTCAGACAAGGTTCATGTTTATAACAGTAATCTTGCAGGGTGGACTCATTTAAAGTAATATAATTGTCTGGTTTTAGCCAGGTTTCTGTCAAACACAGCACATCTAGATTATAGTCTGTAATCATATCATTAACAACGAGTGCTTTTGAAGTAAGCGATCGAATATTCAGCAACCCGAGATTTATCATTTGTATTATATCTGTTTTTTATTTGTTGAACAATCAAATTTTTGGGGAGTTTTTTGTATTTCCTAATTCTGGGAACAAACACAGTCTCTATATGACGATATCTAGGTGAAAGAGGCTCTATATGATGGGATTTATCTGATGGTTTTTGTTTGCTAGCCACCCATTCAATGTCACACGTAAATGTGGCTCACCGTCATGGAATGATGATGTAAAACTCTAGAATCTTGTGTGTCTGATTTTAACGCGTCTTGACTGCCGTATAGTTTAACATTAAAGACAGCTGAGATCCTACAGTGTGACGTGACTTACATCATGTTCAAACAAGCAACAGTCTTTTATAACTCATACAGTGTGCACCCGGCCTTAGCTTAAAATAAAAATGATTGATTCCCGAAACTGAATTTCGAGATACTTACATTTTATTGTAAAGCAGCTTTGAAGCCATTTGTATTGTTTAAAGAGCTATGCAAATAACCTTGACCTGTCTCGACTGGAAGCCCTGTGGGATGAGTTCACCTGGCTGTTCATTTCTTTGTCTCGTTGTCGGCGTAGTTTGTCCTCTTTTCTCTGCTGGTCCAGTTCCTGTATCCATCGTCTCTGCTGTTCCTCTCTCTGAGCGTTGAACATGTCCTCCACAGGACCTGCTTCCTGTACACATCAAACATCATTCATCAATCTATCCATCGTAGAGTCATTACGGTGCGTGTTCTGAGTGAGTAACTGCTGAAACACACCCCGACTCTGAAGGCCGAGCGGATGGCGGCAGGGAGCTCTCGCTGGGACTGAGCCCTGTGCTTTGAGCTCTCCGCAGTCCGTGTGTCCGTCCCATCCTGCACCGGGAGACACACACAGCTCAGTTACACAGACTACACACCTGCTGTTTTAATCCGTCCACTTTCAAACACTTCTGTCCTGATTTCTTCAAGGGGAGGGTCTATGGGTGGGTAAAGGTATGGGCTTTTACAGAACTTTAAATCTAATGAACGAAATAAGCTCACGTAATTTACATAAACACACACAGAGACGACGAAAAACAGCATCAGCTTTAGTTTCTGCTCTGAAGCCGAAGACCAGCCGAACGCTCTGAGTGTGTGTTAGAAATCAGGAATGGTGAGAGAACATTGTGCTTGGTATGTTTTTCATCTTCAAACCAAACTTGGGTCTTCAGTCGAGTCAAGTTTCTCATTAGGTCAGTAGGCGGAGAGTAGACGGCCTTTCGTGGCTGTTTGAACACATTCAACCACATGAGCATTTACACTATGAAAACAATCTGTTTTCCACTCCCTCTGGAAGTAGTTGAAAGAGGACAAGCTCAAAACGTTTTAGACCCCGTTTACACCTGTATTATGTGTCGTCCACTTCACATCTGATCCAACCAAATGCATCTTAATACCAGGTGTAAACAGAGCCCCAGATACACACACATAGATTCATTTCAACCCCAAAAAGTTTTTTAATGATAATCATCAGAATTGTCATGTTGCACGGTCATGGAATGATTCCTTATTGTTTATTAAGGTGCGGTCACATTTACGAATTGTTCCACACATTTTCACAGGCGAAATCCAGAACTTTTAACAGGATTTCACATGGAGGAGAAAGATTTCCCAGCACAGGTTAAGTTGTTCACGCGAGTTTGCCGCATTGACCAACAGAAAATGTGACTTTGCTGTGCTTCATACATCACTGACCATAGACTTTTCATGCCTGTGAAATTAGTGTAAATTAGGTTTTCTATTAGTGTAAAGCTTGATCACCACGACACAGAAATGGCAAACAATGGCAACGTGTTATACGAGATGCAGAGTATGCTCTGTTTACTCACTGAGTCAGGCGGGGGTTTCAGTCTCACGTTAGATGGTTCATCAAGAGCCTTCATATCTTTGAGACTGGCTTTTTGCTGCCTTTTTAGAGCTATCTGCTCATCTGCAAAGTAACACACGGATCAGCCACACATTCATTCAACACACTCTCGTCGCAATTCATAACTGTGTTACGTTTTGTATGAATTTGTGCAATCTCATTTGCATGATGGTTATCTTTAGGGTTGGGCCTTCATGCTTGCATTTCTTTCTCTCTAAAAACCTTGTTTCTGTACATATCAAGTCAAGTCACCTTTATTTATATAGTGCTTTATACAATACAGACTGTTTCAAAGCAGCTTTACAGAGATAACAGGAAAATGATGTATTTGGGATGTTGTTCAGCTGAAGTCAGTCCAGTGTTGATTCAGTTCTGTTGTAAAGATCATCAATTACTGAATTAGCTCATTTCATCTATAAAGCAGTTCTCTCTCCTCCAGCACTTTACACACAGTTGCTCCTTTGCTCTTAGAGAAGATTAAAGAGAGCACTTCATGAGAAAGGGAGCGCAGCTGGAAGAAAACAAGACTAGAGGTGTTTCGCACTTCATGGAAGGAAAGTGTTTCTGCATTCAGAAGGCCTTAAAATCACATCGTACAAATTCATACAAAATCACCAGTTAGTAAGATTTTCTCATGAGACTGGGTTCATTACATTAATGTCAATTTAATGTGTCCATCATATTCCTAGACTTCCTATGCCACCCTGATTCATATTTTAACTCTTGTTACTTATAGTGTCTGACTGCACAACATTACCCAGCTCTCTCCTCCACTGAGCTTGCTTGGCTTCCAGTTTTTCTCTCCCCCTTTCCCTCTCTCCAAACGTGCTGAAAAACCCTGACTGCTGCCCGTCTGATGGAGACCTGAGTCAAAACAAAACAGAGCAAAATAACTGTTAATCATGGTCAAGAACTATTCACCAATTACCTCAATGAATGAATCTCACCAAACCCAGAATCAAAAGCATGCCATATTTCACGCACTGGTCATATTTGCCCTTAAAGGCCCTGATATACTTCAAGCGAAGTCGAAGATCAAACTGGTGTGACGCCATTTTGAACTGAATCAGGCCAATCGACGTGTGTTTCTAGAGTTCGAAGCGGCTCGCTGAAGCAAACTTTTTCGTGGTGATGATGTAATGGGGGGTGTGGCTCTGAGGCTCCGCCTTCTTTGACGTGGGAAATCTTCTCTTTTTTACCCCAAAGTGAAGAATGAAAATGAACTTTGCAGTGAGTTTAACAGGGCCTTAAAAAACTAGGTTTTCATAAAATGACCTTTCATTCTCTATTGCAACTAAGCACATTTAAAAAGATTCCCCTCATCAGATCCAGCTGATCCTAACGCAAGTAACTTTTCTTACTCTCGGTCGGTCTTTCCCTGTGAATCTCTGTGTTTATGATGATGTGGATTCGGGACGAGCTCTTCGGCTGCTTCTGTAGTTCCACCACAGTTTTCCTCTGAGCTGGCCACCGTTTCTGCTGACAAGAAAATACATGTTGTACTGAAGAATGTTATGGATGAAGTCATTAAAACGTATATTTCCGCTCACCTGTGTGTGTGTTGGGATGATGCGCAGTGGATGAGCTGTTGATGGTGCTCAGTATCTCCTGAAGCTGCTCCTGAGTCAGACACACTGCGCTCTCTCTCTGCTGTGTGTGTGTGCTGGGATGATGAGCAGTGTGTGTGTGTGTGTTGGGATGATGCGCAGTGGATGAGCTGTTGATGGTGCTCAGTATCTCCTGAAGCTGCTCCTGTGTCAGACACACTGCGCTCTCTCTCTGCTGTGTGTGTGTGCTGGGATGATGTGCAGTGTGTGTGTGTGTGTTGGGATGATGCGCAGTGGATGAGCTGTTGATGGTGCTCAGCATCTGCTGAAGCTGCTCCTGAGTCAGACACACTGCGCTCTCTCTCTGCTGTGTGTGAGTGTTGGGATGATGTGTGTGTGTGCTGGGATCAGTCCCGCTGCGCTCCGACTGGACTCGCACTGCCTCGCTGGCCCTGCTGTGCTTGGCGTGGGTCGCTCTGGGTCCGTGTGGGACATTCTGCCCTACAGAACCAACAGCTTTGCTCTTTCTGCCCTGTTCGGCCTTGTCCGGTTGAGGAGGACCTGGTTTTGAGTTGATGATTTTCTGGGGGGTTTTCCTTGGAGGAATCTGAACACAAAGGATAGAGATCACACAAAAGTAACCAGTGTTGGGGGGTAACATATTATAATCAACATAAGCTACGTAATTAGATTACTAGTAACGCATTACTTCTGAATTTACAAAACAATATTGAGTTATTGAGAGAATCGTGAGCAAGTGCAGAGGTGTTGTGTGAACGTGATGCTTATTGTAGTTCTAGATTAGTCTAGCATTCACTCATCTCACAGATTCAGTATTCCTCAAAATTAATAACAGTGAAATGCAAGCTCAGAATATTATGCAAATCTGTAATAATCAAATATGTTAAATAACACAATACTTTATGTATTTAACCTCACTTTATTAAACAATGTATTTGCTGCCATGAATCAATTCAACCATACTAATAAGCAAATATGAATCACAATTCACATCACATTAATCATGCAAGTTAATTTCAACAATACATTACTAAAATCAAAGGCTCATGCATTTAATTAATGCATTAACTAACATTAACTAATGGGACCGTATTGTAAAGTGTTGCCTTTTGTTCGATATAATTCTTTTGCACTTTAATCTGTTTGATCTTTATACATTTTTGTGCATTGCTTTAGTGTATTTATATGTTCAGAGTTCTTTTTGTTATCAGAAAAAAAGTTATTAAACATGTTATAGCATGACAAAAAAATGTTTGCTACTTATTTCAATATCGTGATAATACCGTATACCATGATAAAAGCTTCCGCAATTATCGCAAGTTCGCAACGTGAAAATGTTATACTGTCACACCTGCATTTACCAAAAATACAACTTATTAAACAAGCTAGCCAAGCCCAGGTGAGAAAAAGTAATGCATAAATGCATATATAAGTTATAACTTTCCATTAAAAACTCACTAAGTAATGCAATTAGTTACTTTTTTAGGGAGTAACACAATATTGTAACATTACTTTTTAAAAGTAATTTTCCAACAAACAGTTCAAAACAACATTCATGTTTGATAAACTCTAGAATTTGGATGTTAAAACGCACTTATTTTATCTTTATTTTTTTGTTCTTGCACAAAGGTTGCACGGATGTTTACTTACCCGAGTAGAGCTCTTCTTATTAGAGGATTCAGCGCCTGTATAAGACGAGATCATCAGCCCAAATACAGACAGTCTGAATATGCCTAATTCACAACTACACCGTATGATAAACGCAGTACGTCAGATGATTAGCAGTGGTGATGTGCAGTGCTCAAACATTAGGCGGAAAACACCTGATGACCGGAAGAACACCACAACTCTGAAGTGTGCGTATAATGGACACTTCACTATCCCACAGGCCACAGGAGAGGAGTCATCATAGACATACTTCAAAATATTCAGATTATGAACAATTAACAACAAGAAGCAGTCCTGACACTGAAAAGTGGAAAGTACACACTTTTAAATAGGCAATACAGGTGCTGGTCATAAAATTAGAATATCATCAAAAAGTTTATTTATTTCAAGAATTCAACTCAACAGGTGAAACTAATATATTATATAGACTCATTACATGCAAAGTGAGATATTTCAAGCCTTTATTTGTTATAATTTTGATGATTATGGCTTACAGCTTATGAAACCCACGAAATCAAAATCCCAGAAAATTTGAATATTACATGAAATCACACAGTAATTACACAGTGATACCATGGTCACTGAACCAGGTTTTGGTTATTTTGGCAGTGTGTGCAGGTGCAAATCCTGCTGGAAAATGAAGGAAGCATGAAGTGCTCTGGACATGTCCTGGTAGACGCTGCGTTGACTCTGGATTTAATAAAGCACAGCGGACCAAAGTCCTCTTTTCTGATGAGAGCAAATTTTGCATCTCATTTGGAAACCAAGGTCCCAGAGTCTGGAGGAAGAATGGAGAGGCACACAATCCAAGATGCTTGAAGTCCAGTGTGAAGTTTCCACAGTCTGTGTTGGTTTGGGGAGCCGTGTCATCGGCTGGTGTTGGTCCACTCAACGCAGCCGTCGACCAGGACATTTCCAGAGCACTTCATGCTTCCTTCAGCAGACAAGCTTTATGGAGACGCTGACTTCATTTTCCAGCAGGATTTGCACCTGCCCACACTGCCAAAATAACCAAAACCTGGTTCAATGACCATGGTATCACTGTGTAATTACTGTGTGATTTCATGTAATATTCTAATTTTATGACCAGCACCTGTATGACAATATTAGATTTGTGAACCATTGAAATGTCTCCACAGAGAGATCATTAATATTGTGCACATTAAAGCTTCACATAGACATGATGTCTTCAGTCCACGTCAACAGTTGGAGGAAAATCGGATGGGTTTCAGGATAACAGATCCCTGGATTAACTCTTGAAATGACAGCAGCCTAACATATACCTCTGATGTTTGTGTCATTAAAGGAGTAGTTCACTTCACTGATGATTTGAAACTGCATGTGTACTGGATCACAGTTACTGGATTACATTCAAGGACAATGAAGTGATTAAGATCGTGTTCTTACCATACTTAGCCAACACAAGCCTGGGCTTGCCATTCTCCAACTCAAACAACAGACCATCCCTGCAAAACAACCAATACACCCGACTGTATTAGCACAACACACTCAATCTAACACGTTAAAAGGTTAATACCTTGAAGACCATGATTATTATTGCAACAAATGAGTGCTCTGGTTTGTATATGAAAGTGTCATGAGATAATCATCATATTCCACCAGTGTATCTTGTTACCGCGACTGTACTTTATTGCAAAGGTCAATGTAAAATAAAAAGATTATAGTAGATTTACCCGATATCTTTGCATGCATGTCATAAAATATCGCATCGTTTAATCACCCGTGCTCTCAAGCAGCGTCAAACGCAGACAAATTACAGCATAACATGGTGAAAGAGAGCAGTTTATTAATCTATCAAATCATGCGACGTACATTAAGATCACACTCACCCCAAATTCATCATTTTGAGCCCCCGATGTTTTGGTGCCACTGCGTTCTGTTGAAAAGCGTGTCCGTTGCTGCTCACGACCAGTAAGCGCTCCTCTGATTGGCTGAGGCGGAGCAGCAGGGCAGCAAACAACAGTCAGCGCTCCTCTGATTGGCTGAGGCGGACTCTTCTTCTACAGCAGAGCAGCAGGGCAGCAAACACGAGGACGCGCTTCAGCGGCTCCTCAGGAGGCGCGCGGAACTGGTCACGGACGCTGTCGCTGTCGCTGTCATTTTTGCAAAATTTGTAATTGTGTTTTTAAAAAAACGCAGCTTAAATGGATAAGCATGAAATCATTTTGACATCAAGAAGAAGTATAATTGGATAGATACAAAAAAGAGAACTGAAAATGAAGAAAATAACTTATAAATTGACCATTAATTTATTATTGCTGCTATTATTATTATTATTACTATAAACCTCATACAGTCAAAGTCAGATGTTGATCTAAAATGTAGATGGGGGGGGGGGGGGTCATCAACACAGTAAAACATTTTTAAAGATAGACATTTTTGTCAAAATAGGCTATTTTCTATGATAAATAAATAAATAAATAAATAAATTAGCATTATTGCATTTCGTTTTTTCCCTCAACATACACGCTTTGCAGATGCTTTGGTATGTGCAGAGATTCTGTTGAATGAATGTCTTTGTGCCACACACAGTTTCATTGACCTGTCTTGAAACTCAAGAAAACATTGTTTGGAGGAAATATATTTAATGGTATTATAGATTTTGGAAGATTGTATATTTAAATATATCTGAAAAGTCATTGAAAGTAAAAATACTAAAAAATAAATAAATAAAATCTTCCCATCTAGAGGAAGCCGTTTCCAGCTCTAATTATTAGTATGGTTAAATTGGATCATCATGGTTGACATTGGTTAATAAAGTAGGATTAAATACATAAAATATTGTGTTATTTGACATATTTAACTATTGCAGGTTTGTGTAATATTCTGAGTTTGCATTTCATGGTTCTATTCATTTTGAGTAACACTGAATCTGTTTTTGTGCAAGCGAGTGTTTTGGTCTAAGAACGACAATAGCCATCATGTTCACACACATCGCCTCTGTATATAAATTATACAACTTTAAAAAGTCACCTGGTTGCCTTAACATTTTGAGTTCATTGACATTTAAAATGTTGTTAATACAATGAAGGAGATGGGTTTAATAAAGAAACTCAAAATATCATGTTATCTGAACCACATTCATTATCTAAGCTGATCTGACAAAAGATAAAAGTTGTGATGACAAATCATGAAAAAAAAAAATTGTGTTACTTTGTTGTAATATATTATATTGAAAGTATTATATCACTACAAGGATATAGATCTGCCACTGCTCCACTTTCACAGGGTGTTCCTCAAGGTTCGGTTCTTGCTCCACTCATCATTTATATGTCATTTATATATCATCATCATTAATAAATACATCCATATTATATATATATCCTCTCTTCCCCTGGTCCGGAGAACCCTCGGAGGTTCCAGCTGTCAACTACTTGATAACACAATTTACTCAATTTGCTCAGTCTTCCAGCATCCTCACGGATCCCTTCTAAAACCTCACACTGAACCTCTGTCCTCTTCCCACCTCCTCCTCCTGTTTTATTTAAAGGGGTGGTTGATTATGATTTCACTTTTCTAACTTTAGTTAGTGTGTAATGTTGCTGTTTGAGCATAAACAACATCTGCAAAGTTACAAAGGGAGATATTTGCTTTTAAAGAAATCGCTTTTTAAGGACTACAACAAACGGCTGGTAGAGACTACACAACATTCCTCCCGGGTTAGTGACATCACCAACCCTAGAATTTACATAAACCCCGCCCCCTGAACACGATTTATAGATTATCAAGACAGAATATGCTAATCAGTGACTACAAATAAGCTACATAAATTCACCAACTAACCATTCAGAAATGTCCTGTTGCTTCTACATGTTGTCACTTCTTCTAGAGTCTCTCCATTATGGAAGTTTTTTCCTAACGTTATTAAAATTAAAATGAAAATGCTAAAAAAAAATCAAATAATAAATCAAAGTCTCAAAACAACTGTTCAAATGATAAATAAAATGGTCAAAATATTAAATAATAAATAATAAATCAAACTCTCAAAATGGCTGCACAAATGATAAATCAAATGCTCAAATGCAATTTCATTTCCTCATTCGGATTTGATTTTTAATTTTCATTATCAACCCAGTATAAACCTGTCATAATTAAATCTATAAGTCAATGCTCAAACTTCCATACTCCATCGTTGTCTGACTCCGGTTTGAACAAAAAAAGGCTTAAAGTTTTTGAAATTTTCAGTGCATGTGAGGTAAAAAGACACAAGCTGTTGAAGCTCCGCCCCCTGTGCCGGGAGCAGCAGCTCATTTGCATTTAAAGGAACAGACACAAAACGCTGCGTTTTTGCTCACCCAAAAAATTTACAATTTTAACATGCTATATAAAAATATCTGTGGGGTGTTTTGAGCTAAAACTTCACACACACACTCTGGGGACATCAGAGACTTATTTTACATCTTGTGAAAAGGGCATTATACCACCCCTTTAACTCACTTCTGTTTGTTCCCTTCTGTATTATGACAAAACCATGTCAACTGGCAAAATATGTTATTGTAACTTAATAAGGATGAGTTGTTTAAACTTTAGCATGTGTGTTACCCTTAAAAGTGCAAAAACAAAACTTTTTTTCACTCCCATTTCTTCTGCAAACAATGTTTCTCTGCTGTCAGAGAAAAAGTGCACATTAGGAAATTATTAGAATGTTGCACATTAATTGTAAAAGACTGAACACACTTGAAGCTCTAAACAGACTCTCCAAAATGTTTGAATTAAATCACCGGATAAAAGTAACATCCTGGCAAAGTAAATATGAATGTATTGGGTCACACACACCTCAGCACAGTGACAGAGCCTGAGCTAAGAGTTCAGACTCATCATATATAACACAGACAGAGATCACACCCTAAATTACACCTCAGATTTTATATAAACATGTGAAAGGGACTGTAATTACACAAATATTAAGGAGAACTGCTTCCCCCACTTAACATACTTTTGTCTCTAGAGCCTCTTAGTTATCTTATTACTATTCATTTATTTTGCGTGTATATGTCCGTAAACGTGTATGTATGTGTAAATATTTACGATGACGATGGCAATTCTAAAGTTCTTGCCAGAGGTGGTTGTGTGTCAGTAGATGGCAGTATATGATGCTGTTGCTGGAGTCTGTGTGTGTGTGTGTGTGTGTGTGTGTGTGTGTTCTGCTATTTCAGTCTCTCAGGCGCTGCACACACTCACTGCGTGTTTGAGCTAGAAAAAGGCTGAACGTGCGAATAACGCACTAGATAGTCGGAAATATTAATTAGTTAGTGTTTATAAGACGATATTGCACCTTTATTTGATGAGGTTTGTTATAATTGAATAGAAAAGAAAAAAAGAGTCCCTTAAATATTAATATATAAATTATTTGTAAGTGACAGATAAAGCAGGGTATGATAAAGATTAAGGGGCAAATCGATATTTTTATTGTTTTATTTGCTAGATGAAATATTTAATTTCTCAGGATTAGCCATCAGAGCTGCACGGACGACATGAGATCATAACCGCTATAAATATCTGGCAATTTATTCAGCATTTAAACTTAACTAAATAAGCCAGTTAATGTTTTCTCAGCTCCTTATTTCAAGTATTATTATTTTTTAAATATACTGTTTATTTTTTTTAACAGGTTTGTGAGCTATTTTTGTGTGTGTGTTAGCTTTAGCATCCACACACTAGACGAGTGAAAAAGGGTTTAGCGGATAAAATAGTAAAACTGTACTTGAAATCTTAACATTGTTGTCAGGCATGTATTTATTGTTTTGAAATACAGATGATCAGTGGACAGTGTAGTCAGATCATTATACATCGGTCTTGTTGAACACATCTGAAGACATTAGCCGTTGTGCTAACACGAAGGACATCAGGAGGATTTTAAACCAAAACATTTAGCCTAACGTTACCTATTTATTTACTCGTGTATTCATACGGACATATATCAAATCGTCGTGAAAGAAGGAAGAGGTAACTTATAAACAAGAGGGCTTTCCTTTCCTTGAGGTGAAATTGACATCAGGTATGTACATAAATATAATGACCTCATGCTCGTTTCCTGTCATTATCTGTTTGGTTTATAATTGCAGTTGTCGATTTTTGAGTAACTTAGGCTAGGTAAATTACTTATTTATGGATGTAATGCGTGATTAGCACATGTATGATGATGTTATTACATGTTGTTTGTTAAAGGTCACTGCCATAATAACATACAACGGTTTTGAGTTTATTTTTGGATATAGTCTATTCTTTTTATATGTCGTTTTGTTATATGTCATCATCCTTGTGTCTGTAATAATAGATGATTATGTTGATGATGGGCATATGAGCACTAGATGGATCATTACATAAGCCTCACATTGGAGTAGAAACGTGACTTCATCTCTGCGTGTAAAGTTGCGTGTGTGTTTATGCGTGTCAGTGTGTGTTTTGATGTCATGTTTGTCTCAAATATAAGGTTGCTAAATGCACATGAGCTGGGATTAGCTTGATGGTCGTTTTTAACGGTCGACACACACTTAATTGCCGATTAATGTTTGCTATTTTGAGCGCAATTCCTTGGAGATGTTTGTTTTGATTTTTTCTGGTTTTGCAGTCTTTCAAGGACATTTCAGATAAAGCCTGTAAGACCTTCAAACTGGTGCTGATGTTGACACCTTGCATTATTGTTTTACCTGAAATAATGTCACTATTGGACAGTTACATTTGAGTTTTATTAAAACTGAACGCAATAGCCACATATTTACATGATGCTCAGAAATCGAGATCTTACTGTATTCAGTTAAAAGCACGTCAGATGAAACAAGCCAGTTTCTATCATTGGTCCTGCATTATTGATCCTATACAAGACAATCAGTCAAATATCTAGAAATCTGATATGTGGAGTGTAAAATTCTAAACCTTCAGGTCATGACATGGCCAGCATCACCTGTAACCTGAGATGTGGCTCGTCTAGTTGAGGTGTGGTTAGTTTAGTTTAGTTTAGTTGCATGTAAACGTACAGTAGGTGATGTGCTGGTTAGGGTCTGGTTAGTATAGGCTAACTAAAATCCCATCGGATCTCACAGAAACTTTATCACAGTACAGCATACAGCATGATATACTAATGGTCAAAACATTGTAATAGGCCTAATTCATATTTTTGAAAGTATCTGCTCATCCAAGGCGGCATTTAGGCTATTTGGTCAAATAATACAGTAATATCGTGAAATATTATCACAATTGAAAAGAACTGTAATTTAATATATTAAACTGTACGTTATTCCTGTGATCAAAGCTGAATTTTCAGCATCATTACTCCAGTCTTCAGTGTCACATGGTCCTTCAATCTTTCTAGTATGCTGATTTGCTGCTCAACATTTACATTTATGCATTTAGCAGACGCTTTTATCCAAAGCTAAGAACAACTAAGAACAAAGCATTCATCAAGGAGTCAACAATCGCGGTAGCCAGGTTTATTACACAGCCGATTTAAGGCTGGTCTGTGCTCATAATTCAGTGTAAAGACGCAGTGCCGGATAAAAGCCAGACTAAATTAGTTAAATTAGCCTTTAGTATCAAGTTAACTGTTTTTGCTGTGTAAATGCATTAATGCCACCTTTGAGCAGCGTTAAACAATCTTGAGACAACTAGATCCGAAAACCGGCAAGAGAGGAGAAGAAATGCGGATGTGTGTGTGTGTGTGTGTGTGTGTGTGTGTGTGTGTGTGTGTGTGCTGTAAGTGCATTGTTTTGCGAGGGTGAGGTCATTAAATGCTTGTGGAGGAGGTGCTCCTTCAGCTTCTTGACAGATGTGATGTTCTCAGCAGTTCTTGTGGAGGTTGGCACTCGTTCACCGGAGAGGAACAGAGAGAGTGAAGGTTCTGGAGAGAGAGACATTAGCAGTGGGTTGAGGAGCTGTTCCAGTGGCGGTCCTGAAAGCCAGCCTTAGAACTTTACATTTGATTCTGTCCACTAGGAGGCAGTGGAGTGAGATCAGGAGGGGTGAGGTTAAAGGTCCCGTTCTTCGTGATCCCATGTTTCAAACTTTAGTTAGTGTGTAATGTTGTTGTTAGAGTATAAATAATATCTGTAAAATTATAAAGCTCAAAGTTCAATGCCAAGCGAGATATTTTATTTAACAGAAGTCGCCTACATCGAACGGCCCGTTTGGACTACATCCCTCTACTTCCTTCTTTAATGACGTCACTAGAACCGTTTTTTTAACCTCCGCCCACAGGAATGCTCCCTCAACTCTACTGAAATTCATTTATGTACTTGCGCACTTCTTATAACTTACTGTGTTTACTCAGCTCTTATGGTGATTTTCTGAAGTAAAACTGACGCTTCATCTTTTGTGTGATGTACAATAAACTTTATTAAACTCATCAGTATATGTTTGATCATCATTCAGACAGCAGACTTGTAGGCTATTAATAAATAATGGATACATACAAGCAGATGACAAATACGTTATAATAACCGTAATTAAACTACTAAACTATACCTGTTCCATCTCTATACAGCACTCTGACTCTGTAGGCATTATTGTCCGACTCGAAATGAACACCGTTACTGAGAGTTTCTGATATTATCATCATTCCGTGAGATTAAATTGTCCTGAGAGACTGAGCGCGAGCTCATGAAGCTCCGCCCCCTGGGTCGTCCAGCAGCAGCTCATTTGCATTTAAAGGGCACACACTAAAACAGCGCGTTTTTCTGAGCCCCAAAAAATGACAATTTAAACATGCTGTAAAAAATGATCTGTTGGGTATTTTGAGCTGAAACTTCACATACACACTCTGGGGACATCAGAGACTTATTTTACATCTTGTGAAAAGGGGCATAATACGGGACCTTTAAGGCCCGTTCACACCAAGGACAATAACTATAAAGATAACGATAAAGATACAGTTTAAAAAATCGTTCTCAATATTAAAGAATCGCAGAGTTCACACCACAGCTATAACGATAATGATATAGAGAAACGATATCGTTGGGATCACTTTTGGAAAGATTTATTTCCCAGCTGTTGAACGATAAAACACTGACAGCCAATCAGAATCCATTCTAATTTAAGGGCTCGCGCATTTAAAATGGCAGTCGACATTGCGGAGAAGTTAATCGCATAGTTATCGCTCTTGGTGCTCGTTCTGGATCATCTGCAAAGGTTTGGTCGTGCTGGGTGGAAGGCCCTCCTGTAGAGCACTGCAGTACCTTCAGCCCACATGTTTGTGTCGACCCGTGAATAGATGAAGCCAGCGCATTACACAGTGTCGTATTTTCCATGACCATGATGTTTGATTATCTGCTTAATCCGCTGTGCCCCTGAAATCAAACGACCAATGCTTCTGCATCAGGTGGACAAGCTTTCAGATATTCAAGACTTGCATTCTCTCTGCTTAATTGTGTTTTATGGCTCGGCTCCAGAGCCGTCTGGAGTGTGTGTTTGCAGGCACTCGTCCCACAGGTCATTACATCAGGGTTTCAGTAATCGCTGCCACTGGCCTCTAGCCGCTTTTACAGAGTTGCCCAATTGAAGTAGGCTAGTTTTTCAAACTTCAGGTTGGTGAACCTAAAGCCCCGTTCACACCGCCAGCGACTTTATCGTCTTGTCTCTTGTGGGCGTTCGTAGTGCTGTCGCTCTCATGTTATATACAAAATGCCATCACAAGTGATATATACAACTATATAATTTTAATTTCACTTGGAATTTGGCTCAAAAGAATTAAAAGAATCAGTATGGGAGAGTGTTTTTATATTACCACAGCAGTGTTCAGTGGATTAAATCATTTACTATATTACTGATCGATTAATCAACAAATTAAACTCACTCATACTGTCATAAATCACTAAAACGTCATTCAAATTTGACAAACAATACATTTTCTTGTCCCTAATAGTCAACATAATGCAGGGGAAACTGTAAAATGAACTGCAGCAGTGCTAAACTTGCATCATAAAATTACAACACTCGAACTATAAATGTATGAATTATCTCACTGAGACTGTGGACAGTTTCTTTTCCATGCATCATTTTATTATATCCATGCACTGTAAAAAAAGAAAAGTTGACTTAACTTAAAATTATAAGGCAACTTGCTGCACAGATTTTTTTGAGTTGACTCAACTAAAACATCTCTATAGTTGAGTTGACTCTGTTAGTTGAGTCAACTCAAAAAATCTGTGCAGCAAGTTGCCTTATAATTTTAAGTTAAGTCAACTTTTCTTTTTTTACAGTGTGTGTGTGGTTACAGTCAAATCATATAAAGCAGTGAAATCGCCCTCGAACTCTTCTCGCCTGCACTCGAGACGGTGACGTGAGCTCCACTGAAAGTCTTCTTTCCTATTAGTTGTCGCTCATGAAAATCGCTTCTCATTTGCTTAAAGTTTAAATTTCTGAACTTTTGTCGCGCGTCTCGCGTCGCTTGACACACATTCTGTCGCCCACGATCACTGTCGCTCGTGACGCCGGAAGTCGCCAGCGCTCCATTGGAATGAATGGGATCGTGTTGCTGCGTGTCACGTACCGGTGCTCGGCTCGGATGAGGAGTTCCAGGTCACCTCGCCTCCCGAAAAGGTTGGAGTGATTGCTTCTTGCATTCGGACTCTGGACCAGGAGCCCTCGACAGTAAAAGACCCGGTTCCAGTCAGGATAGCCATAGTAAACGCTGGATCGCTAACCAATAAAACGTTTATTTGAAAGACTTTTTCACCTCCAATAGCCCGGATCTACTATGTGTGACTGAAACCTGGATGAGTGTTGGTGAGTCAAGCTCTTTTCCAGAGGTTTTACAGCTGGACTGTACATGTTTCAGTTCTCCGAGATCTACTGGGCGAAGAGGAGGAGTTGCGACTTTCTTCAGAGAACGGTTTAACTGCGGCATTTGCCGTCTTACTCATACTCTGGATCGACTTTATCCAGTGGTGTGATTTATCTTCCACCCTTAAAGATTTTATTGATGACTTTTCCGGGTTTTTTTTGGCTGGAATTATGCCAAAATATGATAGGGTTTTAATAGTTGGAGATTTGTTGTCCCTCTAAGCCATTGGTCAAAGATTTTTTAGATCTCGCAAACTTGGTACAGTTTGTACTAGCCCTGCACGTGAGCATGGACACACATGAGCATGGACACACATGAGCATGGACACACATGAGCATGGACACACATTAGATCTGGTTTTATTATGTGGACTACCTGTTTGTAATATTGAAGTATTTGATGCTACCTTCTCTGACCACATGCCTGTATTATTAAGTTTATCTTTCTTGTAATCCTAAACCAAGTGTCCCAGCTCGTCATTGTCGTTACTTTAGCCCTTTAACCCTTGAACTGTTTTCTGATGCTTTTAATAGTATTGATGAGGATTATTCAGTGTCCTCGCCTTGTCTTAATACTGAGGAGTTAACTTCATTGTTTAATTCTACCTGCCATAACATTCTGTTGCCCCGCTTAGGATTATTGGTGGTAAATCAACAGCTGAATGACACCACTCGTGCTGTAAGACATGAGTGTAGGAGAGCTGAAAGACAGGTCACAGGTATCTATTGGCATTTTAAAAGATAGCTTGCTCAAATATCAAAAGACTGTCAAAACTGAAAAGTCTGAGTACTTCTCAGATATTAGTTCTAACAACTCACACACGCCTTGTGTTCTTCTTCAGTGCTATTCTGCTTTTAACACTCCTCAATCAACTTGTCTGGAGTTTTCTGTTGAGATGTGTGAAAACTTCTTAATTTTTTGTTGACAATGTTTCTGCAGTTAGAGCATCACACATCTCTCGTCCCTCTGCAGATCCATCTATCACCACTGTGTGCTCTGCTGTTTTCACCAGTTTGAGTCTCTTTTTTTAGATATCATTGTTAAAATGAAATCATCTGCCCGCTGCATAGACATCGTTTCTCCCCATTTTAGGTTTTTGAAACCCTTGAACCCAAAATTTAAGAAATTATAAATGGTCTTGCCTCAGGAGTTTTACCTCAACATTTAAACATGCAATAGTGTTGCATTGACCTCTACTCTTGCTAAAAAATCTCAAAACTTCCATTCCTTTCCAAAATATTAGAGAAAGTTGTTTTTACACAGTTGCAATCATTTTTAAATCAACATGGTTTGCAAAAAAGTGTTTCAATCTGGTTTTAAATCACAGAAACAGCCCTGTTAAAAGTTTTTAATGACCTGTTACGAGCCACTGACTCAGGCGATTGTGTTGTTCTCATGCTCCTGGATCTTACGCCTGCATTTGACCCTATGTAGACCATAACATCCTGATTTCTCCTTTGGAGCATTGTGTTGGCATTAAGGTTGGGGTGGTTTAGATCTTACCTGTCTGACAGACGTTTATCAGTCCGCTTTGGGGATTTTGTGTCATCCTCGGCATCTCTGTCATATGGAGTCCCTCAGGGTTTCATTCTTGGGCCTATTCTATTCTCATTATATGCTACTACCGTTAGGGTCTATTTTTAGGAAATATGGCATCTCGTTTCAACTTTATGTGCCTTTGAAACGGAAAGATTCAAACCCCATAGCACCACTGTTGGACTGCTTGAGGATGTTAGAGCCTGGATGGCCTCACCTTTTTAAAGTTCAATGAAGGGAAACAGAAGTCATGGTATTTGGACCTGGCAACGCCTGTGAGCCCCTTATTTGGATCTGGGGTGCTATAAAATCACATGTGAAGCCCAGTGTTGAAAACCTGGGTGTTATAATGGACAGTGACTTTAAACTGGATATTACTGGACTCAGTAAAACATGGACTCATGTTGTTTAAAATCTGCTCCAGTCATTGGAAACCGTCTGTAAAATGTGTCAGCTAGTTGCTAATGCCGGGGACTATCTGAAACACTCTAAGACTGAACTGAACACACTAACAGACTGTTTCCAACGACATTTGGTATCAATTTGTTCATTATACAATGTCAGTATAGCAAGTATTAACACTCATTTCTGCACATTACTCAGAATCAAAGAATCAAAAACAGGCTGTCAGACGGAGCTCGAAACACGATTTTTCTAACATGTTACATGACATAAATGCATTATTTTTGACAGCCCTAATTTAAATGTACCATCAGGTACAAAAAGTGCATTCTGCCATCTTCTTTAGAGCTAAGTAGGCTAACTCACATACTACATTGTACACTCCACAACTAATGTAGGTTAAGAGTGTTTCCCACAGGATTCTGTCAGACTATTGGGGATGGACCTTGTTATATCCAATCAGTCTGGTGCACAAAATGAAGAGCTCCAGCCCTCCAGTCTTTGCATTGACTTTTACCTAAACTTTAAAGTGGATTTAAACCTCTTTGTATATGTGATAGTGTCTCAGTCCACATCACATGCAGTTTTCCACCAAAATAAAAAGCATGAGGGTTTAACAAGAGTTAAAACTGTCAAGCTTTTACTTTGGTGGAAAATTTTGCAAAGCATTGACTTTGTATATAATAATACAAGTTAAATATTAAAATGCATGTGGCACCTACACCCGCAAATTCACTCCTGACCTGCATCCTGTGTAATTTGGCCTTAAGACAGCGATATGTCAATGACACGTAGGGCTATTTTTACACACACTCATATGCAGGGCCTTCTTAAGAGGTACTACAGATTCCACTACCGACTGCATTCCTCAAAACTATCATGAGTTCAGATAGATTATAGAGAATATTGGCACCAATGGTCTCTCTGATCTACTTTAGGTTGGGGTGTTTTGGGAAGTGCTCCCCTGGGGCCGGTTGCTCCAGCCGGATGTGTTAAAGTTGGATGTAAGCTCTACACTCCCTCGTGCCTTCTGATTAAAATGCACACCTGTTGCACCTACTAAAACTACCAGCAGGCACAACTGCGGCCAGCCTGGGTGATGCACGTCCACGCTGACACGCTCTACCGCCGCTATATTTAAGCTGCCAGTCACAATGCTTACAAACTTTGCTAATAATAAAGAACTGAGCTGCTCATGACATCATGTGAAGTGAAGCCATCTGATTTCAATTCGTAAACGTTACAAGTCAGAGTACAGAACTCTTCACATTCTTACAACACAAACATCCTCAGCATGTAAATAGTATTTATTGTCCCTGCTTATTAAAAGTGTGAGCGAGCTACAAATAAGCCTACAGCAAATGACAGATTCTTAATACGTTGCATAAATTAACCATAAACATTGAAGTTCATGTCTACATTAATTCAAAATAAATTCACAGACATAAAACTAATCTTGTCCAAACAAGTCAAGACTTTTCACTTTACACTACCTTTGATTAAGTGTAAGATTTAGTCTCAGACGGTGCAAACGACCCCTGGTGTGATGCAATAACCTTATGTAGGGCCCTGTGATTTCCGCAACGCATCCTAATGAGATTAATCATATATTTATATACAACATAAACTTAATATTACAACTTATATCTGCACAAAATGATGCGATGCACAAGTGAACTTGAGCTAAGTTGCGTGCGAGTCAGAATGTGTAACTCCTGTTGTGGATGCGCTCTTACCGTAACAACACATTGAAACGCAGAAACTAAACCAAAGAATTCACAGCGTTTTATTACTATAGTGTTCTCTTTATAATGTTTTCTGACCGTCTCATAGTTATTAATGTTGTGCACTGCTGTTTGAGCTGAAGCTAAAGATGATCACCCACCGCTTTATTACCGCATTAGCCTAATTAACCAAAGGCATCCTATATGTGATAAATACAACTTGACTCTGCTAGTCATGAAGGTGTAACTCCGTTGTGGATCCACTATTCTCACAACAACGCGCTAAAACAGGCACACAAGTAATTCACAACAGTCTTTTACTGTAATGTTCTCATTATAATTTTATGTGGCCTATATGACGGACTTGAGCTGCACATGTTGCACTGAACCATATTTTCCTTTTCAAAGTGATTCATTCCAATCATATTTCAAGCAATTAAAAACCATCATGTTGAACAGTGCGCATCTGAAGGAAATAATCCAGTACTTATTGGTTTATATTATCCACGCATTTAGTAGAGCGTAAGCTGTAACTTTGTGCTCCTTCACATCAAAACTAGGCTAAGTTGTAACTTGCACACAGTTGGTCCAACTGGCCCATTCAGTGATCCTTCACATTAAACACCAGATCTTTGCATGGTAATTGTGGCTTCTTTGGCATCATATTTCCCAAATCTAATCTGGATCTGATCCCTCATGCCTCCTTTAGCACCATAATAATCTTCCCAGCCTTTGATGGCAACCCTGATTCATACTTTGTCCTTGTAATCCAGTCATGTCGAGGGCTAAAATTAACCGTATGATGGCATGCAGTCGGTGTAATCTGCCCAGCCCTGCCTCAAACACCCAGGTGGACATTCAAAGGAGATTAGGAGGGTCACCTGTCTTTCCTTGTGTCTGTCTCGCACTTTCATTCCGTCTCAGTCGACTCCCCATTGAGCGTCCTCATCCTGAACCACTCCCACCGTTGTGTCAGAACAGATCCGACCTTGAGATGTCTTTTTTCCAGACACTGAACGGCTGCTGTGTGTTTGGGAATGAGATGTACTGTGATATGTTTGTCTGAAATATCCCATTGCGTCTTAACAACGGCGTGCAGGACGATGCATGCATGGGCGAAACTGGACTCAGATCCTAAATGGACACAACTGCACCCTCAGTTTTTCTTCTGGATCTAGTCCCATATTCAGTAAGTAGAAGCTATATCGAACAATAGTGGCTGACTATGTTATTATTACTCCCTGAGAGTGTCTAGTGTTATACATGCGTGATCAGATGTGATTGGATTGGATTGAACGACTAATGTTCATTGGCAGACAGGGCTGTGTTCAGGAAACTTGTTCGAAACCCTTTTGGTGGTACTGAAGATTTATAATTCATCTCTAAGGTTGCTTAATGCTGAATTCTGTGAAAAATGCCCTCATCTTAAATATTTAAATATAAATAGAATAAGCAAGTATAAGTGGCCATTCAAATATGCCATTTAAAAATGCGAGACGCAGGTCAGTGAAGCAAAAACAACAACAAGACACATTTCTTAAAAGTTGAACTTATTTTAACAAGCGCAATGGTCAAAGGCGTCTGTCTAGTGCGTTTACATTGAGAAACGATGGGAAAGTAGCGCAGTGGAATGGAAAAGCACGTTCTGTGTGACATTTATGTGTAGCGCTTTATCCAATACCAGTTAAAGCAGCTTCACGGTAATAAAGGGAAATAACTGTGTTAATGTTGCAGCTCTGCAACAGAGAAGAGTTCAGCAGCTTATATATGAATACAGAAGATGTGTCATTATACAGCTCACTTCGGTCTGGTTGTCCTCGTATGATGTCAGTGCGGTCAAATCGATAATATTGCTCATTACTTGTGTGTCAATTTTATTTCTCTAAATAAAGGAAATATATCTTCACTAAGACTGAATTGCGCTTTTGTTTGCAGGCGCTCTTTGTTTTAGTGCCCGAGTCACTGGATGCAAATCAGGGAACCAACATCACCAAAAATGTGTGCTGAATTTTGCATGACACATTACCCACCCCGTCCTGTAGACTGTGGTCAGATCTGCTGCAACTTCACCAGCTCACAAGGTGTGTGTGTGTGAGCAGATAGTGCATCAGTTCTGGCATATAGTTCACTGAATCTGTACAGCATCAGACCTCCACTGCACTGAATCTGCTAAAAAGGTGCTCAACTGCATTGTGTGTCTGGTTATAAAGCTCTACAAACATCTCTTTTAAACAAACAAACAAAAATAGTTTCCCTCTCTTCATTTTTGCGAAAATAACTAAATTGATTGCATCGGGCAAATAGCTAGAGCTAATAGCAACAGTTTTACCACTGCTCAAATTGCACTTGACTTGTTTAGACAAAAACGCATTAAAAGTACAAAGTCCTTGAATATGAAAAGCTATAAAATGACTCAATTTCCCCAAAGATAAATGCATCATCATATGTCCCGCGCCGAGCTTTGGGATGGGGGTGGGGGGGGGGGGGGATCAGGGACGGTTGTTTTGCAGCTTATACTTGTTTTGAACAGTCTATACTTGAAAAGGTTATCCGATCAATGTCTAGGTCTAATAATCTCTTAATTAGGGTATAATTGACCTTTATGCTTTTATATTAATGACATGTTTTGCTGATTTAAAGAATTGTGCACAGCCCTTGAAACGTCATGTTTTGGCTAATAAAGCAGAAGATGAGAGTTCAGTCCTAAAATAGCCACTAAAGCTGATGCTTGTGTACTGATGCAGAGACGAGTGATGTAAGCGGACGAGCCGCGCAAATCTCATTTACTGCGGGACGGCCCACTTTCAAGCACGTCGCTCGTCTTAAGAGCAGATTAATGTTGTTTGTGAGTCTCCTTCTAAACAACATGTGGCAGATCAGCCATGACAAGCAGAGTTCCCTTGTACTGAAAGGAAAATATTGCTGAGTTTGGTTTTCTTGTGCTAGAGAGAGTTCACCCAAAAATGTAAATTCTGAATGAATTATAATTTGCCATGTTGAACTGCAGGTTTGGGAAGTTTCCAGCCAAGCCTTCGTGAGTTTACTGGATTGTAGAGAGCATTTGATTGGACTGGAAAGCTGATGCCTTCTAGATGCTGGATCCGTGTTGGTGGAATCTCTCTGTACATTCTGAATGCACATCTTCTAAAAGGGAGTTTTGTCATCGTTTAGGAGCACACTAGCTTAAAAATAATGTGGGATTGCAAATGCAAGAATATGTTTAAGATCTGCTGATCCTTACGAAACATCACTTGCTAATCTCAGGTAAAATAGATTGTATTGGGCATTCAATATGATCATGATGCCACTGGTGACCAGGTGGTACTTCTACAGAATCCAGGCATGTGGTGCTCACAAGGCTTTAGGTCATTTGATGGATATAAGGTCTGTTGGATCTCACAGTTGGCGGTCTCTTCTCTCAGCTGTTCCACCTCTGGCTGTGAGGCCAGTAAGGTCAAGGACTGCCCACTGAATGCCTATGACACACTGTGTTTGCCTGCCGTAGTCAGGCTTGATGACTGTAGATACAGTACATCCAAGTCTCCTGGTCTTCGCTTCTGAGATTTCCAACAATAACCCTTAAAACCCAAATTATACTTCTGTTTGGACGCGAGCACTTAGTGTACAGTATGCACACAGCCGAATGCACAGCCTTTCACAGTATACTACATTTAATAGTGCACACAAATATCACTGTTATCACTGTGAAAATGCCTTTGCACTCGTTCCGTGAATCTCTTAATCCTCTCACACAAGTGCTCCTCAACGCTGGTGTCTGCTGTTGTTGTGTCTCCAGTAGTTTGTTGTTGTTTTTGTTCAGTGTTGCCACCTTGTGGACTAAATAATTAGTGCAACAACAAAAAACCCTCAAAGTGTGCGAGCTGAGCTTACATTGTAATCTTTTAGCCTAGCCTACTATGTCACTATGTGTAAAGTCATTTTCTCCTGGCTCCAGAGTAATAAATCACATGGGATGCAACTTAAAACTGAGTGCCTATGAACAGCCAACTAGTTTCAAATCGGGATGTGATGGCTATCTAAAGGTATTATAGACCTCCTTTGACCCTGAAATATTTAACTAGTGAGTACAGCCCCTATTACTGTACACATTACACACTGAACAATCATTTAAAGGCACATTGTAAGTTTGGTAACACTTGATTAGTCTGTATTAACTAAGAGTTTAACTAATAAACAACCAATGCTAGTGATATGCATGCTAATAAGCAACTAGTTAATAGTGAATACTGTTCCTTAATCTAAAGTCTCACTGTAAGTTTTGCTGCTAGATGTCTCTTATTCAGAACAAGAACAAAGGCGTAGCTTGAGGCTGTGAATGAGCGTAGGATCATGGGATTGTCACAGCTGATGGAAAGCAATCTGACGGGACTCGGCAGAAATCATGTTCATGGATGAGCTTATGTATTAAAGTTTTATGAACATTACAGTGGTATGAAGCAGGGCGGGCCGAGAGTCTGGGATATTTTATGTTGCTGATTTTATTATGCTTATATGCCACAGTCGCCGCAGTCCCAGTCCTGGCATTTTGTTGTTATGCATATTTTATGATTAAAGATTAATGTTTAAATAACATAAAAAAATATTGTGCCATTTCAGACCAGCAGCCCATGGACGCACAAATTGGTGCAAATGCATTTGCTATTTAAACAACATGGCGTAAGACGTGAAAATGATAACTGCGTCGGGCTGAAACTAGCAGAACTAGTGTGATAGGGCCGAATCAGTCGAGAAATAAAACACTTAACATGTGTAACATGCCGGAATCCGATCGCGTCGCAATCCTGACGCAGTGTTTTCCAACGTCAGACTCTTTACCAGAGTGTTTGGTAAGTGTATCCATAGTAGACTGGTGGGAATGGCCTTGGACGCCCACATGCCCAGTGCATTATGGGTGTTGAAGTTTTCCTACCTATTTGGCGAGTGGGAAGACAGCAGCTTCATCCTCTGTTTTCTCTAGGAGGTGCGTTTTCTACTGCATAGGGAGCCGAGTTTTAATGAAAGCCCATTTTGCCAGCGGTGAAGTCCCCCATGAACAGCCGTGTTTATGAGGAGACTCGCCAGGAGGAGATGTAGCCTACACATGTCTAAGCACAAGATATGGACATCATCAACCCAAAGCTTTACACTGCATGTTTTGATCATGAATCTGGCTAGCAGAGGCATTAGCCTAGTTTATGTGAGAAAAGTCAGGTTGAAACAGCACATGGCTCAAGATGATATGTGTTTCTCTGACAGATCAGGCTTGTAGTTGTCGTCCTCAGTGTGTGTGGCAGCCAGACAAAGGTATTATAAATGGGGTCGCTCTCCCTTGTGTCCTGCTGAGATGCCTGAGGCGTCGGACAGCATTGTTCTACTTTTCTTGCATGGCTTCAGTCAGTAATGAGGACTAGCATTTCCAATTAGCAGCTTATTAGTAGGCCAGCAAGAAACGACTCTATTCCTGGAGTCTCTGTTTTATGATAATGCTTTTAGGTTTGCTGGTGGAATTGTTGGAGTGTTCTTATTGTTATTTAATTATCAAACAAAGAATTTTTCTTAATTATCAATATTGATCAATACTAGTATCACTCAGCATTGATATATGAACTTCCACTCTGGTTCTTTAACTCTTTATAAGACAACACTTTCCCGCCATCCATGTTTTTCCATGTTTTCACTGTTATACGGGAAGGGGAGCTATTACACATACAGAATCTCCTGATCAAAACACAGGAGAGGAAGCAGAAACAAGTGATAGAAGCATTGCTAATGCACATGTAAGCTAACGCAATCATCAAACAGCTGCCTAATGTTACCGAATGAAATGTCGAACTTGCTAAGAGGTATGATGGATCCTTCACTGGAGACTGACAGTAACTCACTCCTGCTAAACGTTTACTCTTTGAATCCTTGCACCTGGAAACAATACAAAAAGTTTGCTAAGAAGTAAACTTCCTACTAAAGCAAGGTGGTGTTGGACTCTAGTGAGTGTATCCATAGCAGACTGGTGGGAATGGCCTTGGACGGCAACATGGCCAGGGCATTATGGGTGTTGAAGTTTTCCTACCTACTTGGAAAAGAGAAGACCTCAACCTTCTCTAGGCCATCCTTAAAAATATGCTTGTTTGCCGTAACCCGACCGACCCTGTCAATTTAGTACCGACCCAATTATTTATTTTTTTCCCCTTTTAGTCCGACCGACTTGCCGGTTGTAAGTTAAGACCGACCGATTTTTTTTTAACTCTTCAAACAACTAATACAAATGCAATAAAATAATATTAGTTAGCCTATTAAGTATTGTGAATATAAATTGCCTAGACCTACATACAAACATAAGCTACATTCTTTCTTTTAAATAAAAACCCGTGGCGCGTCATCTATGATTATGTTTACACCATTGGTTTACGCATGTCACACTACGGCCTGTAGGCTAAGTTCGCTTCGTTTCATTCACTGTCAATGGTTCGTGCTTGGTAATGATGGCTGCGGCTTTACTTTTATTTTCATTTTCACGGATTATTTCATTTTTATATGTTGTTGAATATGGTTTATTAAAAAATAAACATGTGAGAGCGTGTTATAGGCTATATGTCATGTTATAGTCAGATATGACGACACTACTGCAACACGCATCGCCGCAGATGAAGCTGAGCATCAACGTGCTATCGCAAATCAGAGTGAAAGTAAGTCGCAGACGCTTAACACACAATCATCTTCATTAAATGTAAAGAAACGAAATGATCTTACCAGGGCTGTTTCCGCTTTCTCTTATTGCGGGCTTTGATTCAGAAATTTTAGCTGATGATCAATAAAATAATGTATCTCATAACTGTTGCTTTCGATGACGTGCACTCCATTAAATCTGCATATAGCGGGAATTGAAGATCGGATTTATCCGCAAAAAAACAACAACACACATTTGTATATGTAACCAGGTGTAAATGGAATCGTTTTGATAAATCAGATTGCAATCCGATCTGAGAAAACGCATGAAGTGGCCTGGTGTAAACAGCCCCTAGACATCGGTGAAAAATGAAAAAAAATTATACTTTTTTATATATATAAAAATATAGACCTACCTACCGACCCTTTTTTCCTTTTTTTTTTGCTGTTACTGCAAACCAAAATATTTTTAAGGATGGCCCTAGTCAGGTTTTTCTCTCTCTTTTCTACAACATAGGAAGCCAGGTTTTATTGAAAGCCATTTTGCCAGCGGTGAAGTCCCTTTATGTCATATTGAACGTCTCTAGAAGGTGCAAGAAAATTGTCCTCCACTTCCAAAATGATACTGAATTCACACTCAAATATGTCCAGCAGGGTTTTATCGCTAATGCCTGGAATGCGTCTTTGGGTTCTGCTGGGTCAATCCTTCAGCTGAGGATCGTTTAACTTGACTTAGTTCAGAAGGCATTCGGGAATGAAGCAGCTCAGCCGTCCTGAGACATCAGACTCTTTCCATCAAGACTTCAAAGACATTTTCAAACGGGCATGTGAAGCATTTATGTGTGTGTTGTTGTAATGAGAGCTGAACGCGTGTGCTGCGGCATGTTGGGGTGTTGAGGATTAGATTGGACACATTGTCGGAGATGGATGCCGCTCTGTGTTTGTCTATGCGCTGATGGGACTAATGTAATAAAGGCAGATGCCAGCTGTGTTTGTAGTGTTACACGGCATGCTGGGAAACGCTCTCAAGGTGCAGTAATGGAAGGTTTTAACCTCGGTTGTTTTCTTTTTAGCTGGTTGACTGGTGTGCGGTTTGATTCATATTTAAATAATGTATGCAGTTCCCTGTCTACTAAAAGATTAGATAAGACAAGAAGTAGTATTGGCAAGACTGATATATCGGCCAATTTTACGCAACATCTTTTTTATTTTGATATATTGCGCAGCCCTACTATAGTAGGATTACAGAATCAAGAAGTTGTCATCTAAAGTATGAATCTGTTTATTTTACAGAATTGTTTTAAATTCAATCAGTTTTTTTTCATATACAGTACAGGTCAAAAGTTTGGAAACATTACTATTTTTAATGTTTTTGAAAGAAGTTTCTTCTGCTCATCAAGCCTGCATTTATTTGATCAAAAATACAGAAAAAAAAGTAATATTGTGATATATTATTACAATTTAAAATAATTGGTTTTCAATTTATTATACTTTAAATTATCATTTATTTCTGTGATGCAAAGCTGAATTTTCAGCATCATTACTCCAGTCTATCACATGATCCTTCAGAAATCATTATAATATGATGATTCATTATCAAAGTTGGAAACAGTTCTGCTGCTTAATATTTTTTCATAACCTGTGATACTTTTTTTAGGATACTTTGATGAATAAAAAGTAAAAAAATACAAATTAAAAAAAGAAGCAAATTAAAAAAAAAATAGAAATCTTTTGTAACAACAATATACACTACTGGTCAGTAATTTGGGGTCAGTCATTTTCTTTCTTTCTTTTTTTGAAATAAATCAATACTGTTATTCAGCAAGGATGTGTTAAATTGATAAAAAGTGATAGTAAAGAAGATTTATATTATTAGAAAATATTTTTTTATTTTGAATAAATGCAGTTCTTTTTAACCTTTTATTCATCAAATATATTAGGCAGCAGAACTGTTTCCAACACTCATAATAAATCAGAATATTAGAATGATTTCTAAAGGATCATGTGATAGACTGGATGTCATGTGACACTGAAGACTGGAGTAATGATGCTGAAAATTCAGCTTTGCATCACAGAAATAAATTATTTTTTAAAGTATATTCAAATAGAAAACTTTTATTTTAAGTTGTAATAATATTTCACAATATTACTGTTTTTTTTCTGTATTTTTGATCAAATAAACGCAGCCTTGATAAGCATTAGAGACTTCTTTCAAAAATATAAAAAAACGTAATGTTTCCAAACTTTTGACCTGTACTGTAATTTAGTTTTTAAATGACATATTTCTAATTTTGTAAATATAATGTAAAATAAATATAAATTTAATTTCAACGATTGTTATGGATGTGTTATTGCTACATTTAAATTAAATAGTGTGATATCATATATATCATATTGGCTTTAGATATTGGCCATCAAAAAAATCGATATCAGTCGACCGCTAAACAGAAGGTGTTCACGCGAGCACATTTAATCTTGCTCAGGAACCAGTGAGGTCTGTTCTCGCACATCAAGCAAGTCCCGTTCACCATGATGATTCCACCAGTATGTTTGGCTCAGTGTTTATTTCGTTCTTCCTCTTCCTGTCCCCCAGAAGGTCGCGTGGAGGACTGCTCCGAGCGCTCCTGAGGCGGGATCTGTCGGCAGGTGTGTCAGCGGGCTGGCTCCTCCCCCTCCCGGCGGCAGCCTGCGCTCTCAGCCGCCCCCTTGCACCCCCCGCTCGCCAGGCCTGCGCGCCCGAGCCCATGCCCCCAGCTCAAACGCCATGTGTGTCCCGCACACGATGGAGGCGGGCAAGCACAGCGCTAGCCAGGGGCCGGGCAGCCGCGACGGGGTTCCCCTGGAGCCCTTCATACACCAGGTGGGCGGCCACACCAGCATGATGCGTTATGATGACCACACCGTCTGCAAGCCACTCATCGCCCGCGAGCAGCGGTTTTACGAGTCCCTGCCCCCGGAGATGAAGGAGTTCACCCCGGAGTACAAAGGTAAGATGGAGGATTTGTGCACTCTTCTTAGATTGAGTGTTTTTTTATTGTTGGTTTTAGTGAGCTGAAACTGTGACACAGTAACTGTTTTCCACACACACTTCTAGGGCCCTATTTTAACGATCTGAAACGCAAGTATCAAACGCGAAACGCAAGTAACTTTGTGGGCGGATCTCGGGCGCTGTTGCTATTATACCGGCGGGATAAATGACTCTTGCGCCCGACGCAAATCTAAAATGTGTTGGTCTGAAGTAGCTTCATTACTCATAGGTGTGGTTTGGGCGTAACGTGAAATAAACCAATCAGAGCGACATCTCACATTCCCTTTAAGAGCAGGCGCGCTTGTTCCATGGCGGATTGCTATTATAACGGCGGATTTGCCAGGAGCGGTTCACAGCCGAGGAGACCGACGTTCTCGTCAGGGTCGTAAAACACAGAGAAGTGACATTGGGGATGGAGAAACACACCCAGATTAGCTTCGGTTAAACAGGCGTATGATAATTTGGGTAAATGTGTAAGCTAGATTTATGCCTATTTTTCACATCTTCATGGACACAACAATGATTTCCCTCGTGTGGAATATTTTTCCTTGTAATTATGTATGATTTGCAAAAATGAAAACTGATGCTTCTGTGTGTAGATGAGAGAGGCAAAGTGTGTGTGTGTTGTGCACACGCTACATTATGGCCAAGCATGCGCCCTCAAAATAGCATCTGAACGCGCCACTGACTTTAGACTAGGTTTCTCCTGGTCTGTGGCGGAATTGTTTTCTGAAACTGCAAAATAGCACCAGGGAACGTTTGCGCCGGATCACGCCTCCTCTTTTCGCTGATCCGCCCCGGGAGCGCAAGTTCATTCCCTAATTTACCGACGTGCGTCTGTGGAGGGAAAAGTCCGCTGTGCGTCGGGTGCAAAATAGGGATGATACATGCGTCGGTGTACAAAGTCAATTGCGCTGGGTGCAAGATAGGGCCCACAAACTGTTTTAATAGCACACTGAACACAACATGCTAAATTAGTTGATTCTTCAAATTCATGCACTTCAAAGCACCTCCGCTTAAAGGTACGTTATCATTTTTTTCCTCGAAATTAACAAAATTTAAATAATGAGTCAAAATTGGGCTGATATATTAAAGCTGATAAATACTGGATTGTTTCCTTGAGCTGAGACACTTCAGATGCGCGCTGTTCAACGTGATGGGTTTGAACTGCTTGAAACATGATTAGAATCACTTTGAAAAGGAAAATATGGTTCAGTGCAACATGTGCAGTGCAAGTCTGTCATATAGGATACATAAAATTATAATGAGAACATCATTATAATTGTGTGTAATGTGTATAGGACATGGATTTTAATGGTGAGACTTTTGTTTTTGTAATCAGGCTCTCAAAAATAATTTTAAAAAAATCTGGATTTAGATTTATTGGCCAATATATCGGTTATCAGCTTTCAAATATAAAGAATTATCAGTTATCGTATTTCATATCGGTGCATCCCTAATCACTTTATATTAATTTGTGAATCTCAATCTATTTATTTGGAATAATGCAACAATTCTAACCCCATACCAGCCATTATGTCAAGACAGAGTCTTAAGATCTATTATGAGCCACTAGAACATTTCAGCTGTGTGGATGCTAGAGCTGGGTGGACCATATGGATTTTAATCGATCTGCATTTTGATGAACCAAGATCTTTTAGTCTATGCTGTTTTCAGTTGATACTATAACAGAATGTATTATGGCCACGTTCACACAGCAGCAGAATACAGTTGTCAGTCCTGTATTTGAGCCCTTAATTCAGTTACGTTTACACACAGTTCAGTTATTTACGGGAGTGACAACCGCATTCTGTATCTGAACTCACACCTGTAAGTGTTCAGGAATCAGGACTCACAACCGTATTCTCGGAAACCTGCTCTGTGTGAACGGTGAAAACCCTGCCTAGTGTGAGTACAGCCTAACATTGGTTTTGCTGTTTCACAGAGCCAAGATATGCTGTTGTTGTGATGTTAGCTCTAGTAACTGACTGCCATTGTTTGTCTGGAGGTGCTGTGCTGCTGCTGCTGACTAACAACCAGCTCTTGCTTCTTTATACTCCTGTGTACCCTAGTGGAAAAATAGTATACTTAAGCACAATCCTATGTACAAGTCATTTCACTCAGCGGCCATCTTTGAAACGCCTCTCAGACTAATGCAGCTTCTATCTTTTTGAATGGGGAAACATTAAATTCTCCAAAACTGTTCGCCAAGCTTACGATTAAATTTCATATTTGAAATCTGACAACAACTGTCTCATAAATAATTTTTTATAAACGCTCGAATCATGACAGAAAACGTCATTTTTCAGGCTGGATCAAGCTAATGCGCAGTGAAAGTGCGCATCTGACTGTTTCTATGGGAGGCGGATCTTCTAACGGCAGCTGCAGTGACGCGGTGACTTTACCAGTCGCCAATCGGCTCTTATTTAGAAGTCGGGACTTATTATTGAGCGTTGCATTTTCCCCCATTCCAAACAATACGAGTGACGCATCTTTGTGTTATTCTATAGTCTTTGACTTTAGTATAACTAAATGCATTTGTGGCACACTATAATTTGGTATACTTAAAGTCTGTTAAATTGGAACAGCTAATTTTGTACTAAATGCATTTTAGTTGTCCAAAAGTAGCGCTGAAGTTCAACTAAAGTTGTATTTAATATACTTGTTTGTGCTAAAGTGGAACTATTCCAAGTACACTTTAAATATACTCTTGTGTTTAAGTGTTGAAATGCAGAATTCGCTCAGCATAAACTTCAAATGTATTTTGGTGACATTACAATTGCAATTAAATTACACTGTAAGAGTGTAAACATACATTAATATTACACTGATAACACATTTTTAGTGATTTTAAAACACATTGCAATGGTATTCCAAGTAAACTTGAAGTGTGCTAATGCCATCATTATAGTGTGCTTCAAATAGGCTACAACAAAGTCATCTTTATAAATAATGGCACAGCTTTAGAAAAAGTACTTAAAAAGTGTTTAGCGAAAGTACAGCAAAACCGATTGTTGGTGAGTGTGACACTTCAAATATCTTGCACTTTAGTTGAACTTCAGCACTATTCTGGATTACTAAAGTACATTTTGTTTAAAAATAGTTTCAATTTAGCAGACTTTAAGTATATCAATTTAGTATACCAACAGAACAATTGCAGGGTATTTACATCAAGTACATGAATATGTAAATGTATTTGTAGTATACTTAGCTTAAAATAAATGTATTTAAAATACATTTTAGTATTTTTATTTTTCACTAGGGTACTGTATGTTCATTTTTTGCTCTTGTTGTTTGTTCGTCATCTCTGATAAAGAGACATCCACTCTTGCATTGTGTGTTTGAGCATTTTGTGGGAGGAGGATACTGCATCTTTAAACCGTCCGACTTCTCATCTCCTGTTCTGTCATCCGTATGTCCCTGTATCACGTCCAGCTCTGTGACTCTCAGTCTCTGTTCTCACTTGTTCAGTGTAACAGCTGTCTGCTGTCAGATGGTGAGGTCTGTCTGCTGTACAGAACCCGGTCTGAGACGGGATGTGAACTGTCATGAGAGACAGCTCCTTTTTCTTAATATCATAATATTAGAGTTGCTCTGATGAAAGCAGGTGCAGTGAAGTGTGGTGTTATGACATCCAGTGTCATGTCAGAGGAAAGCCAGAGTCCAGCCTGGCTAGAGCTCTGTTCCAGTCTGTCTTCTCTTGAGATGTCCAGCTTTAAGAAGTCACATCATCCTCTTTGACTGGCTCATGCGCAATCGCCATTCGCAGAAAGTTCTGCAGATTTCCACACCCAAGGTTTAAAAAAATCTTGTGAAATGTGTGGTTGCAGAAAAGCAGACGAAGATGAAGAATAAAGTTCCAATGTGAAGTTTAATAAGGGTAATACAGATAATACTCAGACAGGCAGGGCAACACACACTAAATGTTACGTAGACCGAACACTGAAGGACTGTGAGGGAAGAACTTAACCCTCTATGGTTATGAGCATTATGTTCTTCTAACCATGAACTATTTTTTCAAATCAGTTTTTATTACATGGTCCAAAACGTAATTTTTCTATAAATTTCTGATTTTATGTTCCATTTAATTGCACATTTCTTTTAGAAATTGATAGATTTATACACTTGGAACTCATGCAAACCAAAAATAAGTAGATCCCTATCATTTAATCCCTATCATTCCCAATCATTTGGCCAACTCATCCTCACTCTCATCCCATGGAAGAGCTAACTCTGCACTCGTCCTATTGCCCTTCCCGTTGAATATTGCTGTATTCATTTTCTGAAAAGAAGAAATCAATTTATTTATACATAAATACAAATATACTAGGGATGCACCGAAATGAAAATTCTTGGCCGAAACCGAAAACCGAAAAAGAGGAAACCAAGGCCGAAAACCGAAAGAGGAAATTATGCCAATTATTAGTACCATTGCATTTATGGCTATGACTGCGTACTAACTTTACTAAAATCAAGGCATTGCAATTGCATAAATTAATATTAAAGTTTCAAAGAATAAATCAATTAAAATTTTATGCAAATATTTATTTAGCACATTGCAAAGTATAAAATTAAATGTTTCACTTGACCCCACTTATGTGCACATTAAATAATAATGTAAAAGCCTACTGGCCTGCAGAAAGGTTTAAAAATGAAATGTTCTCTCATAAAAACAAACTGCATTTAGGTCAATACTGCCATAGCCCATAATAATATCTGCAGCTATATGCTCATGGACGTGAGTTGCAAAAACCATAAACAGCTAAGGTAAACACACACACCTCTGAGAAATGACGGCTGCTCTGCACACACACACAAGGTCTCTCGCTCCCTCTCTCTAACTAATTTGCGGGCATCAGGGAGCCGCTATCAATACGCGGGAGACTCCCGGAACTCCCGGAAGACTTGGGATGTCTGTGTTTTGAAAATCGCTGTCCGTGGGTCACTCTAAGATATACTGAAATATGTCCACACCGCAGATATGTTGCATCAGACAAGCACGTGCAGGTCGCGGTATCTGCTGTTTGCGCCATCACAACATTTCGGCCGTATTGTTTCGGTGATAAAAGTCTTTCAGTCTGATGAAAAAATTTCGGTGGCCGAATATTCGGTGCATCCCTAAAATATACTACAATAAACGCTTCAAATAAATAAATAACTGCAATCATATTGTTGATGCTACTATCCACAAAAAATCCCAATAGGGAAATATATTACTGCAATTCCACTGTGGTACAGCGTTGCCTTATGGAAACATGGATATTTTCTCAATTTACAGTAAAGCTGTGTTAGACAAAGCTGATTTGTGAATAAAAATATCTAATTTACTTATCAAAGATGCTGCCAAAAATCCCGCTTGAGAAGAGTTGTTTAGAAATGAGGTTAATGGAGCAATTTCTGGAGCACCTCAACGGTGTCTTCAGTGTGAGGGTGATAGAGGGTTCTGGAGGGACATTCAGATGTCATGTGACTTAAACAGCACATCCTTGGCTACCTTAAGGCCTGCCCTTTTAATTTCAATAGTGAAATATGTTGTATTTTTTCTGAAAAACAAGGAAATGAGTAAAAAATATTTTTTGCCATATGGCAGCGCCGTACAATAAAGGGTTAAGTAGTGACTCAAACAAGATAATTGATGACATGCACCTGAACAGAATCAACTAATAACAGTAACCATAGAAACAAAGGAGTGGCGGGAAAAAAGGAACACATGATGTGGATGAAAGCTAACTAAAAGTCCATGATAACTAAGACAAGCTGAACATAACTGTGACAATATGTGTTTGTTTATTGAACATTTGGCACTGACATATTTACTCGGTTCATCATACAAGTGGATTGTATCGCTTGGATTGAATCACTGGAGGTGTATGTGTTATCAAGTTTGGGTAACTGTATTGGGGAATGCACAATGGACTGAACTTAGACAGGGTTTAAAAACACAAGCCAAACGAATCAACTAAATGAATAACAGGTGCACATGATCATCAAATCAAAGAGAAACCATGGAAACAAAACTGAAACAAAGGAAACTGAACTAAAACATGACAAATCCACGCAAAACAGAAACTGACACAGACTGATCCATTGTTATTGTTGTTACACATTGCACATTGTAACTTGTTGTTATTATTTAACTCACGCCTTTTGGACATATAATATAAAACGTTTCAGTAAGTTGTACTGTATCTTTCAACACACCTTCAGATGTTCATGTTTATTCTGTAACTAGTATTAAAGAGGAAGAGATGATCGCGTTCACGTAATGTAATGTATACTTAACTAAATTGAGTGGGAAAAAGCCAAAGAAGTGCAGATTCCCCAAAATAAAGCAATGAAAGTGTCTTAGTCAAGTTTTTAATACTCCTGCCAGCACATGAATACACTCCTGACTCTCACGTCTTTTATCATCTGTCCTGTCCCCATCACCAAAACATCTCACATTCTAGATTCACAGCATACCTTCCACATGAACCCTGCGATGGGCTAAACGCATGCCATACATCTGCAGCATCCACTGACTATTCCAGGCCATGCTAGAGACACACTGAGGCTTGTTGTGTCCTCATAGAGTCACAGCAGGGGTTATTAATAGGCCTGTCCTAATGAATCACATGGCATTGTTTTCAAATGTCAACACACCAGAGAGGGATGAGTGTTATAAATTACACTGGCGCAGGGTAGTTTTACTGAAGTTTTAGGGCTTACAAAATCATATCACCTCTTTAGCTGGCAAACAAAGAGATTTACAGAAGGCAACATGTTTTCCACTCATTTCACTATTAACCATTTGTCTTCCAAGCAAATGTGTGTGTGTTATTTGTTTAGTCATATTTGTGTTTGTCTATAATTGTGACCATCGATGCTGAAATCCAGGACATTTCAAAATACAACTCTAATTAGTGAAACCCTGTGAAATCAGGTTTATTTTCCCCCAAATTCCATGTTTCCTGTGTTCATTTTTCTGGATTGCACTTGAATGGTTTAATTCAATTGTATTAATCAAAAAGCTTGTCTAATAAATTCATAACACTTTTTTAACAATTTAATAATTTATTTAAAGTTTTACAATAACAGGGTCTGCGTTGTCTGTTTTAATTATTCTGGATTTATGATCTAATACAAATTTATTATCAAAAATGGTGGTGATCAAATAAAGGCATAAAATATTAACAATTTAATTAATCTTTTTATATGTCATATTTTATTATATTTGTAAATCTAGTGAATGTTTTTTTTTTTTTTCATTTATTAAAAAAAATGACCGTTTTTCTAATTGGATTTGACACATTTCTCCAGACTCAGGTCAACACACAGCCAACTAAACATCAATCTTGAGTCTTGTACACATTCAAGAACTCTGCACACAAAGCTTTGAGAAAATTATGCATATGATTTGTAATTTGTATGAAATGAAGTATATTTATATTATTATATTTTTGTGTTATGCTATCCTGGCACTAATTTACTGAAAACTAGCTAACATAGCCACAGTGTGGTTTCAGATAGAGCTGCTGATCTTCCTCTCTTCTTCACATCCCTCCATCCCTCTTCTGCTGTCTTTATGGGATGCAGGGTCAGGGAAGTGCTGGAGTCTATCCCAGCATCTCAGGCCAAGCCTCCTGCCTTCCTTCACAGAAAACACTCATTGATTTTTCTAAACTTGCGATATTTTTTTTTAATTTGCTTTCTTTTTTTAATAAAAAAAGCCCCCTGATCTGGATTAAACAGCTATTGTTATAATGTACATACAATTTTTTGTATTACAAAATCATTACTAGTTAAAAAACTAAAATCAAGACTTAGTCACAATTGATGCTTTCAACTAAATTAACACAAAATATGTAAAAATCATATGTACTTTAAGGTGCCAAAATAAAAATATGAAAATTATAGAAAAAGTGCAGTCTTCCTACAAGCAAGTAGTTTGAAGAACAGATGAAGAGCAAAGAAACACATTATAATGACTATAATAATGATCGTTTACTGCTGTCTTTTTAGAGCTGGTTTGCCGCAGTTGAACTCAGTTTGCATCATTGAATAATTATTTTACAGTTTATCCCTGTAAAGCTGCTTTGAAACAATATGCACCGTATAAAGTGTTTTAGATAGAAAGGTGACTTGACTTGACTTTACATAAAACAAGAGTTTTACGCATTTACACTCCAAGACGTGATGCAAAGATCTTTGCACACTGACATACAGTATCAGATTTCTGGTCTCGTCCATTGCTACGGTTATTACTGTCAATCGTCACGTTTCCGTCATTCAAATATTGTTTCAATCCAGAAACTTTGCAGTGTGTAGCTTAGTTCTTCCTCTCACTCCAGTGCAAGTTCACTGAGCTCCGCAGCCCTAGCCTGTGTCGTGTGTTGGGAAGACAATGAAATGAAAAGATGCTTACTGTGTTTGTGTTGATTTAAAGTAGCCAGTCTTGTTATCTCATCGCAGATATCACACCCCAGGCACAGTAGCAGCCGCACACGTAATGTCTGCCAGTGGCCAGCGTCTAAACACAGATCTTGTCTGACTGCACTGTATCACTGTCACAGATCAATTGCTTCTGCCTGAACAAAACATCTTTGGAAGCAGCCAGATAATAATGACCTAATTATGCAAAATATGAAAGTCTGATCTCGGTGGATCTTATATCAGAGAGCATGACACTAGATCAGCAGGTCTTCTGCTAAACAAGCTGTTGAACAGTTCCTCCTGAATGAGCTCCTCGTCTCAGTCTCCTGGAGCTAAAGATGAGCTTCACGACTGAGGCATGCTGGGATTGTTCAGACTCGTTCTGTACATCTATCTCAGCTCCTTTATTCATCATACCACACTAACTCACACTGCTTTGAGCTTCTTCATTACATTAGCGGTTCTCTGCGTGGCACTTCTGTAAACTCGTTCAATATTCAAAATCATCAATGTTTATACGTCTGGACTTTCTCTTTAGTTACTCAGCAATTTACATCCTTCTTACCCTTAATAAACTATCATCAAATCTGTGAATGTGTCAGTGCGTGCCGTGGTTTCTGATTGGCTGAACCTCATAAGAGCTGTCAGTGTGACATCACACGCTCTTAGTTCTGTACGCTGTGCCATTTTTAGGTAAATTCGGTTGTCGCTACATGAATTTTTCGGGCCTAAATTTGAAGCTTGTACTTGAATTTGTACAGAATGTAACTATATTTAATAACTGTCCTATATTTAACTGAAGTGTGTACATGAACAAAGTAGAAATGTACAATTACATTTTTGGTACCAGCAGTTGATGTGTCATAAAATCACGTGACTGTGGCTTCGGACTTGAATAATAATGTGTCCTCTTTTGCTTGTTGTGCATTTAGCAAGTGTTTATTAATGGAGAATCACCTCTGAAACATTGATTTAGTCCAAACCCTGCTATAACTGGAGTCATAATGTGTGATTTCTTCTTGATTGTGTTCCTAGCACACGCCAGCTGTCAGTAGTTGACCTGTGAGTGTTGTGTTGTCCAGGTGTGGTGCTGGTGTGCTTCGAGGGCGACTCTGACGGCTACATTAATCTGGTGGCGTACCCGTATGAAGAGAGCGAGGGTCTGGATCACGAGGAGCTGTCGGAGAGAGATCAGCCTCGCCGGAAACACTCTCGCCGGAGCCTCCACCGCTCCAGCAGCGAGGTTAAAGAGGACCGGCCCGCGCACGACAGCGACGGCACCGACAGGTACACAAACATACAACACCACACACAAACACAGCTTCAGGGAGGAGATTTTTCCAACCTGACACATATGAAATTTCAGGAATCCATGGGGGAAATTGCTGGGTTTTCAAGTAAATCTAATATGTATTTAATTAATGTATGTATACGGTAGCTTCCAACAGAAGCTTTTATGTGTGTGTGGATCATCCAGGTAACACTCGCCAAGTGCCAAATGTGAGACTTGCCAATTGGCTGATAACTTTGAAAAAATTCGAACCATGCATGGATGCGTGAATGTGATCATCAAAGCACAAAGGCTCAGATGTAATAATATACATATATAGTCTGATATGCATGACATGTTTCAGAGTGTTCTTTACATGCATCTTGAAGGATCTCGGTTCACAGTAAACGCGCTGAAAACACAACGCACACCTTTAAATCTCTGTGGTTTTCCGCCAAAATACAAGCTCTATCACAAAGAAATTAAGACACTTATAAATATTAGTATTGTAATTTTACAGTTGTTCTGTACATAAAACTATTGTATAGTCATGTTAATATCCTTTAAATTTAGCCGATATTTCTTCATGTCGTATTTATTTGGTCAATTTTAGTCAACAAAAAAACATATACATATTTGAAAATACGTGGAAATACTATTTAAACATTTTGTAGTTTAATATTTTAACATTCATTATGAACTAGGGATGTCATAATGAGGAAATGTTCATACCAGTATGAACTTATTTACCATTTTGAACAATTGAAATGTGGTAATAACACGGTTCTTCCTATCAAGTAGATCTGTGTTAATCAACAGACTTACCAAGCAAAAATCCCCATGTAAAATATATTACTTCTAAGAGTTTGCAGTCAGAAAACATGCTCAAGTGTCCCTCTTGCATTGCATTGTGGGTAACAGTGTGTGTGTGCAGTCTGCAGGAGTTGAAGAGTCCTCTTCTGGATCTCCAGATGCATTCGGATGTGCCGTTCCAGATGCTGGACAGCAACAGTGGCCTGAGCTCCGAGAAGATCAGCCACAACCCCTGGAGTCTGCGCTGCCACCGACAGCAGCTCAGCCGCATGCGCTCCGAGTCCAAGGACAGGAGGCTCTACAGTATCCTCACACCAACTACACTTACAGCTCTCCACTCGTGTGAAGTATGAAGTTGGTCAATAAAAGTACTGTGTTTCCATTGGCAGAGGAGTAATGAAAGGGCCGGTGTAAAACTGCTCTTTACAGGTGTTCTGAAAAGCTTTATGTAGGTTTAATACTTTACTTTAAAGTAGGACCTCTGAATCATGAACCTATTTATCTATCAGTGTAATCATGTTCTAATCCTCTACAGCTTGTTTGCCTTCATTCACTCCTACGGAGCCCCTAAAGGGACCTTTACAAAAATAAAAATATACAGACGTTCACGTGCTCACGAGAAACGTATCTTGTGAGCATGTGAAAGTCTGTATATTTTTATTTTTGCAAAGGTCCCTTTAGGGGCTCCGTACATTCCTTATACATTATATTTTAAATTAGCACTTTATAAATGAGGTCAAAGTATCTGCTAGTTTAAACATTTAGGACATGAGCTGCTTGGAAACATTTGAGACTTTATTTTGTGCCTGATTTCCCCCATTGATGGCCATGAAGGAAACTCTCGACTCTCCTGTTGACCACTGTACCGCCACACCGACAGACAGGAACAAGTCTGCCTCTGGCTTTATTCACAAATCACAAGCGAATTAAAGTCAAAATCATTTCTATGTAAACTGTTGCATTCAATTCAATGAACACGAAACTCCATGCATCAGCACTAAAAATAATTTTGTGGTTAGCAGTCGCTGTTCTGTTGTCATGCTTCCTTGAGGTGCATTGACTATGACTGTGACATTATTACCCCCCCCCCCCCCCCCCAACATTAGGCAAACATTATCCCAAACAATAGGCAAATATTATCCCAAAACAGTAAATTTTCTGCGCACAGCAGAAGCATCAAAGAGAAGGAGGAAAGTGCTGTAAAAACAGCTTTCCTCTTCATTTCCTCAAGCTGAGCTGTAGGAAGCAGATGCTCATCTCTTTCTGACACTCATTTGAAATGCTCCAGAAGTCATCATTAATCACCAGTGATTCAGATCGGGTGCTAAGAGGAGAGAACTAGTTTCTGAGAGAGGCAGAATATTGTTAATGGAATGATGGGAAACACAATCCAGAGCTAAACCATTTTATCACACATTCCAGCCAGTCAGAATGGAGTATTCAGACGGGCGGTGGTAAACCCACTGTGTGCATGTGTGTGTGTTTCCCCTGTCACGCTCCTTGACCTGAGCCTCCTCCAGAGTTCCTGCTGCTGGAGAACGTGGTCCACCACTTCAGCTGCCCCTGTATCCTGGACCTGAAGATGGGCACGCGGCAGCACGGGGACGACGCCTCCGAGGAGAAGGCCGCCCGCCAGATGAAGAAGTGCGAGCAGAGCACGTCTGCCACGCTAGGAGTGCGTGTGTGCGGCATGCAGGTGCGTACGGCTCTGACCCGACACACGTGTCACATTAGGGGCCCTATCTTGCACCCAGCGCAATTGACTTTGTACACCGACGCATGTTTCATTCCTATTTTGCACCCGCGCACAGCGGACTTTTCCCTCCACAGACGCACGTCGGTAAATTAGGGAATGAACGTGCGCTCCCGGGGGCAGTTCAGCGAAAAGAGGAGGCGTGATCCGGCGCAAACGTTCCCTGATGCTATTTTGCAGTTCCAGAAAACAATTCCGCCACAGACCAGGAGAAACCTAGTCTAGAGTCAGTGGCGCGTTCAGATGCTATTTTAAGGGCGCATGCTTGGCCATAATGTAGCGTGTGCACAACACACACACACTTTGCCTCTCTCATCTACACACAGATGCAGCAGTTCACATTTTTGCAAATCATACATTATTACAAGGAAAAATATTCCACACGAGGGAAATCATTGTGGTGTCCATGAAGATGTGAAAATAGGCATAAATCAAGCTTACACATTTACCCAAATTATCATACGCCTGTTTAACCGAAGCTAATTTGGGTGTTTCTCCATCCCCAATGTCACTTCTCTGTGTTTTACGGCCCTGACGAGAACGTCGGTCTCCTCGGCTGTGAACCGCTCCTGGCAAATCCGCCGCTATAATAGCGATCCGCCATGGAACAAGCGCGCCTGCTCTTAAAGGGAATGTGAGATGACGCTCTGATTGGTTTATTTCACATTACGCCCAAACCACACCTATGAGTGATGAAGCGACTTCAGACCAACACATTTTAGATTTGCGTCGGGCGCAAGAGTCATTTATCCCGCCGGTATAATAGCAACAGCGCCCGAGACCCGCCCACAAAGTCACTTGCGTTTCACGTTTGATACTTGCATTTCAGATCGTTAAAATACGGCCCTAGAAGTGTGTGTGTGTGGCATGCAGGTGCGTACGGCTCTGACCCGACACGTGTCACATTAGGAGTGTGTGTATGTGGCATGCAGGTGCGTACGGCTCTGACCCGACACGCGTGTCACATTAGGAGTGTGTGTGTGTGTGGCATGCAGGTGTGTACGGCTCTGACCCGACACGTGTCACATTAGGAGTGTGTGTGTGGCATGCAGGTGTGTACGGCTCTGACCCGACACGTCACATTAGGAGTGTGTGTGTGTGGCATGCAGGTGTGTACGGCTCTGACCCGACACGCGTCACATTAGGAGTGTGTGTGTGTGTGGCATGCAGGTGTGTACGGCTCTGACCCGACACGTCACATTAGGAGTGTGTGTGTGTGGCATGCAGGTGTGTACGGCTCTGACCCGACACGCGTCACATTAGGAGTGTGTGTGTGGCATGCAGGTGTGTACGGCTCTGACCCGACACGTCACATTAGGAGTGTGTGTGTGTGGCATGCAGGTGTGTACGGCTCTGACCCGACACGCGTCACATTAGGAGTGTGTGTGTGGCATGCAGGTGTGTACGGCTCTGACCCGACACGCGTCACATTAGGAGTGTGTGTGTGGCATGCAGGTGTGTACGGCTCTGACCCGACACGTCACATTAGGAGTGTGTGTGTGTGGCATGCAGGTGTGTACGGCTCTGACCCGACACGCGTCACATTAGGAGTGTGTGTGTGGCATGCAGGTGTGTACGGCTCTGACCCGACACGCGTCACATTAGGAGTGTGTGTGTGGCATGCAGGTGTGTACGGCTCTGACCCGACACGTCACATTAGGAGTGTGTGTGTGTGGCATGCAGGTGTGTACGGCTCTGACCCGACACGTCACATTAGGAGTGTGTGTGTGGCATGCAGGTGTGTACGGCTCTGACCCGACACGCGTCACATTAGGAGTGTGTGTGTGGCATGCAGGTGTGTACGGCTCTGACCCGACACGCGTCACATTAGGAGTGTGTGTGTGTGTGGCATGCAGGTGTGTACGGCTCTGACCCGACACGTCACATTAGGAGTGTGTGTGTGTGGCATGCAGGTGTGTACGGCTCTGACCCGACACACGTCACATTAGGAGTGTGTGTGTGGCATGCAGGTGTGTACGGCTCTGACCCGACACGTCACATTAGGAGTGTGTGTGTGTGGCATGCAGGTGTGTACGGCTCTGACCCGACACGTCACATTAGGAGTGTGTGTGTGGCATGCAGGTGTGTACGGCTCTGACCCGACACGTCACATTAGGAGTGTGTGTGTGGCATGCAGGTGTGTACGGCTCTGACCCGACACGTCACATTAGGAGTGTGTGTGTGGCATGCAGGTGTGTACGGCTCTGACCCGACACGTCACATTAGGAGTGTGTGTGTGTGGCATGCAGGTGTGTACGGCTCTGACCTGACACGCGTCACATTAGGAGTGTGTGTGTGTGGCATGCAGGTGTGTACGGCTCTGACCCGACACACGTCACATTAGGAGTGTGTGTGTGTGGCATGCAGGTGTGTACGGCTCTGACCCGACACGCGTCACATTAGGAGTGTGTGTGTGTGGCATGCAGGTGTGTACGGCTCTGACCCGACACGCGTCACATTAGGAGTGTGTGTGTGGCATGCAGGTGTGTACGGCTCTGACCCGACACGTCACATTAGGAGTGTGTGTGTGGCATGCAGGTGTGTACGGCTCTGACCCGACACGCGTCACATTAGGAGTGTGTGTGTGGCATGCAGGTGTGTACGGCTCTGACCCGACACGCGTCACATTAGGAGTGTGTGTGTGGCATGCAGGTGTGTACGGCTCTGACCCGACACGCGTCACATTAGGAGTGTGTGTGTGTGGCATGCAGGTGTGTACGGCTCTGACCCGACACACGTCACATTAGGAGTGTGTGTGTGTGGCATGCAGGTGTGTACGGCTCTGACCCGACACGCGTCACATTAGGAGTGTGTGTGTGTGGCATGCAGGTGTGTACGGCTCTGACCCGACACACGTCACATTAGGAGTGTGTATGTGTGGCATGCAGGTGTGTACGGCTCTGACCCGACACGCGTCACATTAGGAGTGTGTGTGTGGCATGCAGGTGTGTATGGCTCTGACCCGACACGCGTCACATTAGGAGTGTGTGTGTGGCATGCAGGTGTGTACGGCTCTGACCCGACACGTGTCACATTAGGAGTGTGTATGTGTGGCATGCAGGTGTGTACGGCTCTGACCCGACACGTGTCACATTAGGAGTGTGTGTGTGGCATGCAGGTGTGTACGGCTCTGACCCGACACGTCACATTAGGAGTGTGTGTGTGTGGCATGCAGGTGTGTACGGCTCTGACCCGACACACGTCACATTAGGAGTGTGTATGTGTGGCATGCAGGTGTGTACGGCTCTGACCCGACACACGTCACATTAGGAGTGTGTGTGTGTGGCATGCAGGTGTGTACGGCTCTGACCCGACACGCGTCACATTAGGAGTGTGTGTGTGGCATGCAGGTGTGTACGGCTCTGACCCGACACGTCACATTAGGAGTGTGTGTGTGTGGCATGCAGGTGTGTACGGCTCTGACCCGACACACGTCACATTAGGAGTGTGTATGTGTGGCATGCAGGTGTGTACGGCTCTGACCCGACACACGTCACATTAGGAGTGTGTGTGTGTGGCATGCAGGTGTGTACGGCTCTGACCCGACACGCGTCACATTAGGAGTGTGTGTGTGGCATGCAGGTGTGTACGGCTCTGACCCGACACGTCACATTAGGAGTGTGTGTGTGGCATGCAGGTGTGTACGGCTCTGACCCGACACACGTCACATTAGGAGTGTGTGTGTGGCATGCAGGTGTGTACGGCTCTGACCCGACACGCGTCACATTAGGAGTGTGTGTGTGGCATGCAGGTGTGTACGGCTCTGACCCGACACGCGTCACATTAGGAGTGTGTATGTGTGGCATGCAGGTGTGTACGGCTCTGACCCGACACACGTCACATTAGGAGTGTGTGTGTGTGGCATGCAGGTGTGTACGGCTCTGACCCGACACGCGTCACATTAGGAGTGTGTATGTGTGGCATGCAGGTGTGTACGGCTCTGACCCGACACACGTCACATTAGGAGTGTGTATGTGTGGCATGCAGGTGTGTACGGCTCTGACCCGACACGCTTCACATTAGGAGTGTGTGTGTGGCATGCAGGTGTGTACGGCTCTGACCCGACACACGTCACATTAGGAGTGTGTGTGTGTGGCATGCAGGTGTGTACGGCTCTGACCCGACACGCGTCACATTAGGAGTGTGTATGTTTGGCATGCAGGTGTGTACGGCTCTGACCCGACACACGTCACATTAGGAGTGTGTGTGTGGCATGCAGGTGTGTACGGCTCTGACCCGACACGCGTCACATTAGGAGTGTGTATGTGTGGCATGCAGGTGTGTACGGCTCTGACCCGACACGCGTCACATTAGGAGTGTGTGTGTGGCATGCAGGTGTGTACGGCTCTGACCCGACACGCGTCACATTAGGAGTGTGTGTGTGGCATGCAGGTGTGTACGGCTCTGATACGCTTTATAAATAGCATTAGTGTCTGATTCTGTGAGTGAGCACATTAGTTATCACAGCTGAAAAGCAAAAGAGCAGCTCTTCATCTAATGTTGTGTGTATGCTCTTCTCTGTCCCGATGAAGCCTTGATTCCTGCTCTAGCTGCTTATAGCACTCGTATAGTGTTGTGAACCACCAGACAACCACCAACAGTTCCCTGTTAACCACCAGACAGCGCTGGGAGATCCAGAGAGAGCGCGTTTGAATTTGCTGCAGTATTAATATGAATGTAGTATATAATAACAGCGGGAATGACGGCTACATTCGTAGTGTTTGCGTGTGTCTCGACAGTTACAAATAAAGCCACAATAAGCTCAAGAAGCGAACTTGTCATCCATCAAGAATATGATTGATGCAGAGGAAACTCTGACCAATAAGAAGACAGTTGTACTCACATGTGACTTGTGTGAACACAGTTTGGTGTCCTTTGAAAGGTTTCCTTGTGAAAGCGAACCGAATCAAGAAAATGCAGCATTGTAACAAATTAAGTCCGTGTTTCGGAACAAAAAAAACGATCTATTGGTGTGAAAGTCTGTCCCTCACAGCCTCATTTTTATCCGTGTAAAATTCAGTATGGCTTCTACCCTGACTAAGGCAATAATATAGCAATAATTGTTGCGTTTAGTTAACGGGAAATGCTAATGGGGTTTTAAGACAATGCAGTGGATTTGAATTAGTTCAGGATTAAACTCTAGTAGTTGACACATTGAGTCATGGTATTCGTACAATGGCACCCAAGTCTGAATCTCAAGATGGCACAGAAGCTGGAGAGCAGATGTCACTGTAGTAATTTGTAAATATGAATATGTATGTCGAACAGTCAGACTGAAGCAGCTGAAGAACAGTTACTGATCGACCTATGAGGATCAACGCTGGTTCTTTAGAGAGCATGTTTGATTTAGGGTCTGATTACACGACACTGTGTCCAATTAAAAATGGGAAAAAAAATATGCGTTTTGTCTGTTCATTTACACGACAATGGCGTTCTGGAGGCCTGAATACGGCAACTTTTGAAAACGGGTTTCAGTGTTCACGTTTTTGAAACCGATGCCGTTATCGTCTCCGTGTAAACTACAAAAACATGAATTTGTGAAAACGGTGATGTCATGCGTATTACATGTTCAGTCTATAGACGCGTAGTCTTTCTTTACAAAGTGACATCGCCATCTACTGGCCTGACATGAATAACACCGCGTTTTCAGTCATTTTAACGGATCGGTTGTGAACGAGGATCGTTTTGACAACGCTGTCTGTACGTGACAAATGCAATTGAAAAATCAAAGAAAGATGTGGCTGAGCGGCTGCCGTATCTAATGCCGTCCTTCTGACTTACTGGAAACACTGACGTTTTTAAATAAATGATGTGACAAAAGTTGACACTGTTGATTGCTAGTCTGATAAGGTCAAACATGATGATGAATATGTCTATCTGTCGGTTCAATAAATATCTCACCAGTTAAGTAAGATTAAAGCAGTCTCTGTGTTGCTTGAAATCCTTCCTAACCTCTGAAAGGCAAGCCAATATTGATTCAGGTTGACTCGGCTTCTGTTCCCTTTTTGCTTGTAGACTCTACTGTTTTCATTTATAGGTTTATCCAAGTGTATCTGAGTTATAAGACATGGTTTGGAAGGTTTTTGCACTCTCTCATTAATAACATTTTGTATATATTTTTTTGTTAAAGAAAGTCCCATATTGTATCTTAGAACGTTGGCCTGAGCAAAGAGCACAGTGGTGGAAGGCAAAAGCCAATGGAAGACCGTATGATGAAGCCTTGACTGAATATAACGCATGATTTCTGTCTCCTGAATCACAGGCCACATTGACTATGATAGCCTGACCCACCTGTCCTTGTCTCCTGTGCTCATTCTGCAGGTGTACCAGATGGACACGGGTCACTATCTATGCAGGAACAAGTACTACGGCCGGGGCCTTTCCACCGAGGGCTTTCGACACGCACTCTTTCAGTTCATGCACAACGGGACGCAGCTGCGCAAAGACCTTTTTGAGCCCATCCTGAGCAAACTGTGCAGCCTGAAGAGCGTGCTGGAGCGCCAGGCCTCGTACCGCTTCTACTCCAGCTCTCTGCTCATCATCTACGAGGGCAAGGACCCGGAGTGTGCGGACCCCTCGGAGGAGAGCCAGGCCTCTCAGGACAAGCCTCAGGCGCTGAGCGTGGACGTGCGCATGATAGACTTCGCCCACAGCACCTTCAAGGGTTTCCGGGACGACCAAACCGTCCACGACGGCCCGGACCGCGGATACGTGCTCGGACTCGAGAGCCTCGTCAACATTTTGCAGCAGATCCGCGAGGAGAACCAGTAGCCAACCAGTCGGCCCTTCAGTTGCAGTCCGACATGCAAAGCTACTCCCTCCAGACTGTTGACATTTTCATAGAAAAGCAACGATGTTTATAAAGATTGCACATTACGCAAACCTAAAGGTGTGTTTTCTGTTTCTCAGTTAGTATTTGAGCCATGAGGGATTCATGTCCACCAGAAATGGAGGCAGGTTCTTGACGGCCACTAGTCTGCCTCTCCTCGACAGGAGATGTTTCAGTGTGATTCATCGCCATCATGTGACCGGCTGAAGAACTGCAGTCATGAACCAGGAGCTCAGGGCACGTCCGCTGTCAGGGTCTCTCTTAAAGTGTGTGTGAGAGTGTGTGGGTGTGAGTGAGTGTGTGTGTGTGTGTGTGTGTGGTGAATCACAAGACGAAATGCCCAGGTCACATTTTACCCAAAGTTCACAAGAAATCATGAAGCCTATTTTAGGACCTTTAAGATTTTTGTGCTATTATTTTCATGATAAATTAAGCATGAGAGCATTTCTACCCAAATCTTCCAGAAACACTGATTTTGTTTTCCATTTATTAATATATTATAATTATGCTTAATTATGAAAATAATGTCACAATGCAAACAAAATCTTACTGGTTTTACAAATATGTTCATGCAGTAATGTTGTTTTCTTGTGGTGTTTTTGGGGTGAAATATGAGCTGTAGTTCCCAGCATTTCTCCAGGAGTTTTAAAGGGAGTCGCTGGTTAAAGCTTTATTGTAGGAGTTGCTGGTTTTAAACCACTCTTCTCTGATGACAGGATGATGGATCTGGCCTTATGGCAATAGTTGAATGGACAGCTTAGTTATGTTCATCTATTTAACCAGTCAGGTGATGTTTTTTGTTTTTTTTTGGTAGCTATCTTACTCTGTACATTTAGAGCAATCATTAAATTTGACAGTTTTTACATATTTGTTGGGATAGTATATTTGTAGTCTTGAATTTAGATGACCCTTGTGTTACAAAGTCTTTCCCTGTCAGCAACGAGGTGAAAACCTCACCGCAAAAAAACATAATTTTCTTAATCTGTCGAAATTTTTAAACATCCTTAAAGCATTGAAAAGCAAAATTGCGTAAGGTATTAAGATTCGATTACAGAAAAAAATCTCACCTCATTGGCAAATCTTGATTTAAGCAAAAAATAATAATATTTGAAACTGTTTTGCTTCTTCTCCATTTATTGTTTCAGGCATTTTTCGCTATTTTTGCTGAAAAACAGACGGCTGATTAAGAAACTTATCTTTGCTTTATTTAGTGCTCACTTACATCTGCACTGTAAATTATTATAAACCATTACGAGAGCATGTCTTTTCATTTTGTTTTTGTTTTGGATTCATTTTGAAGGGTTGTCTTTAAACTACACCGATACACAGTGACCATTTGCCATCAGCAAATGTAGCAAGATTCGTCCCTAGGTCGGTCCTCGTGAGAATGACACGTTCAGCATGTTCTCTGTCTAGATGAATCATTTATTGCACTATAGTGTCAACCTTTTGCTGAAACATGGACACTTTTCTGCATTCTCTGGGAAACAGACATCACATCCGCCTGTAGTAGCAGTCGAGCAAATATACTGTAATAACTGTTCGTTCGTTCGTCTTGTCCTACATTTATTGACTTTGGTCACATGTGGTGTGTAAATTATAAATCAACATGGCATCTATGCGGAGTTGTGCCGTAGGGATGTGTCTGTATTTAGACGTGTGATTTTGGTCAATAGCCATAACTGGGACGTCCAGGAGTGTATCGCGTACATTAATGTTTAACAGAGTCATCGCAGCACATCAGGTCATTTCTGTAATCGTTGAAGGGAAACGTTTGAAGAACAAATGCCACATGCGTGATGTGATGTGTTCTCTCACAATAAATGAGCAATTTAGAATACATCATTACTAACATGATTAAAGTGTAGCTGGTTTGTGTATCTAAACCTTTCTTTTGTGCCGAACCATGAGAGAGGAACACAGATTCATAGATTTGGCATAAAAAGAAAGAATATTATTACCCCTCATCCTGAAAACGATCCTTTTATCTTTATTGTTGTTGCATGGATGGGTATTTTTTTAAGAAAAAATTATATGACAACTTTGAATGTGAGATATAAATTGTTTATTTAAGTAAAGTTGTCTTGTCTCTTTAATATGTTGTTGCTGTTTTGATTTGACCAAAAAAAGCAGAACAATCATTTCTACGAAGCAAAATAACCAAATAATGAAACCCACTAAAAACATTTCCTGAGGGAAACCCAATAGTTTAAAGCCAGCGAAGGGTACATTTCACATCAGCAAAAAAGTGTAAAAACAATATGCTTTCTCAATAAAACAACTATTGGTTTCAGTTTCTATATTTTATCAGTGTAACGTATTTGCTAGTGTCAAAGCTTAATCATTTAACACCATTTTGATATTGCAACAAAAAGTTTGTCAACTGTTACGGACAACTACATACTGACACTGTCACTACACTGACTGATTAAGTGACTCAAATATTTAATGTTTAGTTTTTCTGCCATATGTATAGTGACTATTATAAAAGACTTCTTAGAATTTTATATTTTGAAGATTTGTGTAAAATTCTCAGCATGGACACTAAGGACAAGAAGATTTTTTATCATGAATCTGCTTTAAAGATAATTTAAAGGTCATGCAAAAGTCCATGTGGATGTAAACTATACCCTGAAATAATATTAAAAGCATATTTCAAATGTAAAAAAAAAAAAAAAAATCAGTCAAAACAAAGTTGACAATGACAATAACAGTAACAGTTGACGCAAGTAACAGGTAACAGTTGACAGTGATAGTAACAGTTGACAATGACAGTAACAGTTATAGGGCCCTATCTTGCACCCAGCGCAATTGACTTTGTACATCGACGCATGTGTCATTCCTATTTTGCACCAGCGCACAGCGGACTTTTCCCTCCACAGACGCACGTTGGTAAACTAGCAAATGCATTTGCGCTCCCAGTGGCGGGTCAGCGCAAAGAGGAGGCGTGTTCCGGCGCCAAACGTATTTTGCAGGTTTAGAAAACAATTCC